>NC_088405.1:53605166-53920166 GCF_034236695.1 Oncorhynchus nerka
GGAGGGAGAGATGGAGGGAGGAGACGCAGGGTAAGAACAGAGGAAGGTAGGGAGGGTGGAGGGGAGGGAGAGACGGAGGGAGGAGACGCAGGGAGAGAACAGAGGGAGGGAGGAGACGCAGGGAGAGAACAGAGGAAGGTAGGGGAGGGTGGAGGGGAGGGAGAGATGGAGGGAGGAGACGCAGGGTAAAACAGAGGGAGGTAGGGAGGGTGGAGGGGAGGGAGAGAGGGAGGAGGAGACGCAGGGAGAGAACAGAGGGAGGTAGGGAGGGTGGAGGGGAGGGAGAGATGGAGGGAGGAGACGCAGGGTAAGAACAGAGGGAGGTAGGGAGGGTGGAGGGGAGGGAGAGATGGAGGGAGGAGACGCAGGGTAAGAACAGAGGGAGGTAGGGAGGGTGGAGGGGAGGGAGAGACAGAGGGAGGAGACGCAGGGAGAGAACAGAGGGAGGTAGTGAGGGTGGAGGGGATTCAATCAGCCAGATCCTTTTACACTTCTTAAGCCAACCAATACAGTACAGCAGCTGTTGGGACCATGTTAAATAATGTGGCGCGGCCTAATGTATCGCCCCTCTCATGTAAACCCATTATAAATAATATAGAATCACATTAATAACATCATGATAATATACTGTATCTCTAGGAGGGGATGTTATCTATGCTGCACCTGCTCCGCCACCTCTCGCACGCTCTGGACGCTGGTGCCGTATAGGTGGCTGTTGTACTGGCCCGCCTCGATGAACCGGTGGCTCTGGATATCCTTCTCCATCTGTTCCCGTGACGACACAAAGTGGTAGTCCCGCCCGTCCACCTCGTACTCCCGCTTGGGCCGCGTGGTGTCTGTGGGGGGAGGGGACAGGCGGTCAGTCAGGCGGTCGACCAATCACCCGGTCAATAGACGTAAACCATTGGGGCGAGCAGGGAAATGGTTCATCTACGACGGGTCAATACTTACGAGGGACACAAGATCCAAACTTGTCAGGGAACTCTGACAGCAGGTCATCATTTACCCTGTCCTTTATGGGACCCAATATTATGATGGGCCTGGCATAATGCACTTTATGGATAGAGAGAGAGAGAGAGAGAGAGAGGTAAGACGGAATAAATAAGGAGTAAAATAGAAGTATAACTTGAATAAAATAGTACTTGAAAGTCTACTCTCACCCTCCACTTGTGTCACTGCTTCATAGCTGTGTTGAGAATCGTCCCTCCCTGAAACCAGAACACAACAACACCAGCCAGTCAGTCAGTCAGTAGCTACTGTTCATCTGATCGCTGTGGCGTTCTAGTTAAATAAAATAATCATCCTTTCTAGCACCACCAATTGCAGAGCCAGTCTCCTCCGGTACAGCTGCTTACCTTGAGATCCGAGGCTGTCCCGACTGCGATCCTGCACAACACAGAGAAAACAGATGTTTAGAGAGCGAGAGAGAGAGAGAGAGACGAAGACATTGGTGTAAGATCTTTCATAAGACCCTCACTAACTTATGTGCTTACCCTCTCTTTGGTGCCCATGCGAGACCACTCTTTCCTTTCTACCCTGAAGGGGTTAGGAACGAAATGAGGCAGTAAAGGACAGAGGGAGAGAAAGAGAGCGCGATAAAGAGAGCGGGAGAGGGGAAGAAAGGAGCGTGAGAGGCTGAAAGTGAAAGATCCGCTACATAACCATAGAATTCCACATGCAAACGGAGAAAACAAATAGCATATAGTACCACACACACACACACACACACACACACACACACACACACAGACACAGACACAGACACAGACACACACACACACACACACACACACACACACACACACACACACACACACACACACACACACACACACAGTGCTGTGAGGTGTCTGACCTGCGTTTGCTGGGAATAAAGCCGACCTCCTCAACGTCTGTCTGAGGACTGACCCGTCTGGCCTGCCACCACTCCTCATCACCACAGTCCAGGACATGGAGCACGTCACCAAACCTGAAGCCCACCGCCTGGCTCAGGAAACCACAGTCTGCTGTCTTATCATAGTCAAACAAGGCCCTGGGACAGACGGAGGAGAGGAGACCATGGGATAGGAGAGGAAGAAGACACAGTTACAAAAGTAGATACAGACATTCTTTGAAGTCTAAGTGGGTTCTTGTGCTCTGAGGTGTTCACAGTGCTGTACTAGCCTGGTAGTATCTGTGTTGTGTCCTTGTGGGGTTGTATATAGTATATAGTGCAATATTAATGAGAACCTGATGTTGAAGCCTCTTTTGGGGTAGTATAAAGTGCAGCATTAATAAGTACCTGATATAGAAGCCTCTCTTGGGGTTGTATATAGTGCCGTATTAATGAGGACCTGATGTTGAAGCCTCTCTTGGGGTTGTATATCGTATATAGTGCAGTATTAATGAATACCTGATGTAGAAGCCTCTTTTGGGGTTGTATATAGTATATAGTGCAGTATTAATAAGTACCTGATATAGAAGCCTCTCTTGGGGTTGTATATAGTGCAGTATTAATGAGTACCTGATGTAGAAGCCTCTTTTAGGGTTGTATATAGTATATAGTGCCGTATTAATGAGTATCTGATGTTGAAGCCTCTCTTGGGGTTGTATATCGTATATAGTGCAGTATTAATGAGTACCTGATGTTGAAGCCTCTCTTGGGGTTGTATATAGTATATAGTGCAGTATTAATGAGTACCTGATGTTGAAGCCTCTTTTGGGGTAGTATAAAGTGCAGCATTAATTAGTACCTGATATAGAAGCCTCTCTTGGGGTTGTATATAGTGCAGTATTAATGAGTACCTGATGTAGAAGCCTCTTTTAGGGTTGTATATAGTATATAGTGCAGTATTAATGAGGACCTGATGTTGAAGCCTCTCTTGGGGTTGTATATAGTATATAGTGCAGTATTAATGAGAACCTGATGTTGAAGCCTCTTTTGGGGTAGTATAAAGTGCAGTATTAATAAGTACCTGATATAGAAGCCTCTCTTGGGGTTGCTCCTCAGTGTCGTCTGACCAGAACCCATGCTGCTGTTCATCAGCTGTTCCCTCAGGTCGTGGATCTTCGCTTCGAAACGGCTGTACTCTGAACACACACACACATACATTAGCACATGTATGGTCTCTTGGCGTACGGTGATGCAGTGTTGTGTGCAATGGTAGGTTACTGTAGTGCTGGCCTCACCCTCTGGTCTGTACTGGGCGATGATGGTGACAGTCTGGCCAGCGTTCTTCAGGGCTGCCGCAGCCTGCTCATGGGTGGCGATACGCAGGTCCACTCCATTCACCTGACACACACGCACGCACACACGCACACACACACACACACACACACACACACACACACACACACACACACACACACACACACACACACACACACACACACACACACACACACACACACACACACACACACCCTAAACTCTCAGAGAAGTGTGTGCGTGTGAAGCTGTGTGTGTGTGTGCCTAAGAAAGAGAGCGACCGAGAGTTTGTGTATATACGTAAGTGTGTGCCTGTGTGGTTGCGTGACTATACACAAGTGAGTATGTGTGTGTGTACAGAATATGAATCCACTCATGTGTGAGCATGTGTGTCCTTACGCTGAGGATCTGGTCGCCCTTGCGCAGCTCACCGCTGAGGTCGGCAGGCCCCCCCGCCAGGATGAAGGAGATAAAGATCCCCTCTCCATCCTCTCCTCCCACGATGTTAAAACCCAGGCCTGTAGAACCCCGGTGGATCAGCACTCTCCTAGGCTCCCTGACAGAGAGAGCAGGGGAGAAGGGGAGGGACGGAGGGTCAGGGAGAGACGAGGAGAAATGGAGGGGAAGAAGGAGACTAACAAGAGGGAGAGGTAACATGGGGAGGGAGAGATGTAAATGAGTAGTGAAATGGGGACACCACATTTTGGGGCACAAGGAGGAGGGAGGCAGAGAGAAAAATAAAATAATCGTTGGTTAGCTCTGGGTCAGGCCTGTGCTAACCGAATCCTACCTCCATCACGAGCTTTTCATTTTCACACCAAGCTCATCATTTTACGATCCATACATGGGAGGCCTTTGGGAAAAGCCATAGGTGGATTTGGAATATGAGTCAGCCCAGAAAGCTTTGCTCACCTGGGAAGGTCTTCATCCCCCATCATGCTGTGCAACACTGGAGAGAAGCGACTGGGTGAGGTGGGAGTGAGGGCTTGTGGGTAATCTGATCCAAGGTAGGTGGGGTGGCCAAGATCTGTGTCCATGTGAGCGGAGTAAGCTGAAGAAAGAAGACATGGACCATTAGAGGACCACACACACACACACACATGCACACGCACACGCACACACACACACACACACACACACACACACACACGTACTGCTGGTAAGGTCTGGCGGGTTGTAGGAGTTCAGGTAGAGGTTGTTAGGCTTGGCCACCCGGAGGTAAACCACCTCGGCTGTGTTCTTCAGGGCTCCCACTGCATCCTCGTGCATCACGTCCTCCAGACACACACTGTTCACCTGAACCCACAGACAGCATGGGATCAGACCTACTGCTACACATGCTGCTGACCTGTACATCATGGACGTAGTAAAATAGCCCCTGCAGTGCTGACAGGCATATTACACAGCTTCTCAGTCAATGGAATGTCAACGTGATCCTTCTCTCTGAGGACGTTCTGAAGCTATTTCTAAATCACAGGGCATGGTATCATAGCTCATTGGGAAAGAAAGCAGTGGATCAGGCACCATTTTGTAGTTCCTGCATGGAGCCCATATTGAGTCAAATCCACCACTCATCTGCAATGCCTCTATGGCCCAGGAGATGGCAGTAGAGCTACACAGTGCAGGCAGCAGCAGAAGCAGTGCTGGTGATGTTAAAGAACTCTCCTATCCCACACATCTATTACCATATTAATGAAAGTCATCTCAGGCTGTGAAAATGACAACTGTTATTTATCGAGATTCTTAAAGCCCCTACGCTGCTGAAGTGGACAAGATATGCTGGCTTGTCTAAGTGGGCCTCTACTAGCCAGTGTGTGTGTGACGACTGACCGCCAGTATCTTATCCCCTATCTGCAGCCGCTGGTCCTTGTGAGCAGCCCCACCCTCGATGATCTTAGTGACATAGATGCTGTTGTCTCCTGGTATGTGCTGGTTCCCCACCCCTCCAGCGATGCTGAAACCTAGACCTATGGGAGGGACAGGATGGAGCAGAGAGAGAAAGAGAGAGAGGGAGTAAGAGAGAATAGAGAGAGAGAGAGAGAGAGAGAGAGAGAGAGAGAGAGAGAGAGAGAGAGAGAGAGAGAGACAGTGAGAGAGACAGAGAGAGCAATGGAGAGAAACAGAGAGAGTGAGATGGAGAGTGAGAGAGAGATGGAAGAGGTGGAAAGAAAGATGTAAATAATAATTGACAGGTACATAAATATGGAAGCATTAACCACACAAACAGACACAAACAGAGCTGTACCTTTCGGCCCTTTGATGAGTTTGATCTCGGTGACTTTCTCTGCGGCTGGTTTCCTGCGGAGCACGTAGAGGCGGACGATGGCCCCCGCCTCCTTCAGAGCCTCCACTGCCAGACTGTGGGTCACCTCCCTCACATCCACATCATTCACAAACAGGATACTGTCATTCACACTGAGAGAGGAGAGAGAGAGAGAGAGAGAGAGAGAGAGAGAGAGAGAGAGAGAGAGAGAGAGGTAGAGAGAGATGGAGAAATAGAGAGAGAGAGAGAGAGAGAGAGAGAGAGAGAGAGAGAGAGAGAGAGAGGTAGAGAGAGAGAGAGAGGTAGAGAGAGAGAGGTAGAGAGAGATGGAGAAATAGAGAGAGAGAGAGAGAGAGAGAGAGGTAGAGAGAGATGGAGAAATAGAGAGAGAGAGAGAGAGAGAGAGAGAGAGAGAGAGGAGGGAGGGAGAAAGAGAGTGAGAGAGAGAGGTAGAGAGAGAGAGAGAGAGAAATAGAGAGAGAAGAGAGAGGTTTATTGTTAGTGATGAGTCTGCCACCCAGAAGGTGAGGTGTCGAGGTGAGGAAAATGATTATTTAAGAGTGTTGGAAGAGGTAGTGTTTCAGATGTTTTCGAAAGATGGGCAGGGACTCCTAGCTTCAGGGGGAAGCTGGTTCCACCATTGGGGTACCAGGACAGAGATGAGTTTTGCCTGGGCTGAGCGGGAGCTGCCCTCCCGTAGGGGTGGAAGGGTCAAGAGACCTGAGATGGCAGAACGGAGTACTCAGGTTAGGTTGTAGGGTTTGAGCATAGCCTGAATGTAGGGAAGGGCAGTTTCTCTTGCTGCTCCATGGGCAAGTACTAAGGTATTGTAGTGGATTTGAGCTTCGACTGGAAGCTAGTAGAGTGTGCGGAGGAGTGGGGTGACATGGGAGAACTTCGGAAGGTTGACAACCAGAGGGGCTGCAGCGTTCTGGATAAGTTGCAGGAGTTTGATGGCACAAGCGGGGAGCCCAGTCAACAGCGAGTTGCAGTAGTCCAGACGAGAGAGCACTAGTGCCTGGATTAGGACCTGTGCCGCTTCCTGTGTGAGGTAGGGTCGTACTCTACGGATGTTGTAGAGCATGAACATGCAGGAGCGAGCCACTGCTTTGATGTTTGCAGAGAACGACAGGGTGTTGTCCAGGGTCAGGCCAAGGTTCTTCAAACTCTGGGAGGGCGACACTGTGGAGATGTCAACCGTGATGGAGAGGTTTATGAGTGGGCAGACCTTCCCCGGGAGGCAGAGCAGCTCCGCCTTGTCAAGGTTGAGCTTGAGGAGGTGGGCCAACATCCAAGTTGAGATATCTGCCAGGCATGCAGAGATACTTGCCGCCATCTTGGTGTCAGAAGCGGGGGAAGGAGAAAAGTAGTTGAGTGTCATCCACATAGCAATGATAGGAGAGACCATGTGAGGACATGACGGAGCCGAGTGGCTTGGTGTATAGAGAGAACTGAGCCCTGGTGCAGACCTCTCCACGTCACCTGGTAGGAGCGGCCTACCAAGAAGGATCCAAGAGTGTGCAGAGCCTGAGACGCCCAGCCCTGAGAGGGTGGAGAGGAGGATCTGATTGTTCACGGTGTCGAAGGAAGTGGATAGATCTAGGAGGATGAGAACAGAGGAGAGAGAGTCAGCTTTGGCAGTGCGGAGAGCCTCTGTGACACAGAGAGCAGTCTCTGTTGAGTGACCCGTCTTGAAGCCTGACTGGTCAGGGTCAAGAAGATCGTTCTGAGTGAGATAACGAGGAAGTTGATCAGAGACAGCACACTCAAGTGTTCTCAAGTGTTCAGCACACTCGAGAAATGGACGAAGGGATACAGGTCTATAGTTTTTGACGTCAGATGAGTCGAGTGTTGGTTTCTTGAGGAGGGGAGCGACTCGGTGGCCATTTTGATGCCGGAGGGGACGCAACCAGTGGTCAGGGATGACTTGATGAGGGGCGTGAAGAACGGGAGAAGGTCTCCAGAGATGGTCTGGAGAAGGGAGGAGGGGATGGGGTCGAGCAGGCCTATTCTCTCACCCCTTTGAGACAGCCCTGCACACCATCCTCTCTACAGCGTACTCTCTTGGCCCCATCCTCCTGTCCTGTGTCACGTGACCAGCTGGCCTGGCCTTCACTCTGTCACTCTAACTACGCAGAGAGAAGAGCAGTCAGCCCATCCGTCAGTCAGTCAGCCAATCCGTCCGTCAATCAGTCCACCCACCAGTAACCCTTTAGTTCAGCGTCAGCTCCAAGCCCACAGAGTATGCACTGTGTAGATACAGGGACTCTGACAAGGCTTTTAAAGTCCACAGAGTATGCACTGTGTATATACAGAGCAGACAAGGCTTTTAAAGTCCACAGAGTATGCACTATTTAGATACAGAGCAGACAAGGCTTTTAAAGTCCACAGAGTATGTACTGTGTAGATACAGAGCAGACAAGGCTTTTAAAGTCCACAGAGTATGCACTATTTAGATACAGAGCAGACAAGGCTTTTAAAGTCCACAGAGTATGCACTGTGTAGATACAGAGCAGACAAGGCTTTTAAAGTCCACAGAGTATGCACTGTGTAGATACAGAGCAGACAAGGCTTTTAAAGTCCACAGAGTATGCACTGTGTAGATACAGAGCAGACAAGGCTTTTAAAGCACCATATAATGGGAGTCACATTTGTCAAAGCCTTGGTGCTCATGAATATTCAGGACCTGACATTTGCATGACCTTGTCCATTACTTCCTCTGCTCTTAAGGTAACATTAAGAAACTAGCCTTTGCATACGCTTCATTCGTGGACCCCGCTTAACATGTCCATTTACACGGGTAAATGTAGATTTTAGAGACACGTTTCTGCACATTCTAGCGACTGTCAAACGCTCTTTCGACGCATTCAAAGCTATTGCATTTTCTATGACAGTGAGAGACATGTCAAATGGATAACGGAAAGTGTGACTTCGATGGAGGCAGCCCAGCCAGCCTTGTACGGCGGGGAAGACGTGTCATAGTCATCTCCTCTGATGGTACCTTCTAGAATCCCAGATGTGCCCTTTAAATGCCATGTTAAATTCCTTCAGTAATGGACAGGCCTGTGAGGGACAGAGAGTGTAAGTGCTAGCCATTCCCTAGGCCAAGGCTGAAAGAGAGAACGATGTTGGAGTGGGGTCCCAGTACAGAGGGCCTAGGTAGGGTGAGGAGGGGGAGGACTATATTTAGGCAGCTCCACTGCGATGAGTGGACTCAGTGGTGAAACGCATCTGTCTGGCTGACTGAGTGAATGCAGTCTGGGGGGGGGGAGGAGAGTGAGCGGAGGAGGAGGGGAGGAGGAGGAGGGGAGGGAGTGGGGGAGGGGTTAGGCATCAGAGTGTGACTTCTCTCTCTGAGACTCAGCTGGCACTGACATGAGTAGCCTACATCACTGTTGTAGCCCTGGGTTGTGTTTTTGTTTGTGTGTTTGTGTGTTTATGTCTGTGTGTGTGTGTGTGTGTGTGTGTGTGTATTTGCATATGCATGCATGAGCCTATGTTCACGTGTCTACATACACTTGCATACAGTAGAAGTCAGAAGTCATTAGTCATTAAAACTTGTTTTTCAACCACTCCACAAATGTCTTGTTAACAAACTATAGTTTTGGCAAGTCGGTTAGGACAACTACTTTGGGCATGACAAGTAATTTTTCCAACAATTGTTTACAGACAGATTATTGCACTTATAATTCACTGTATCACAATTCCAGTGGGTCAGAAGTTACATACAGTAAGTTGACTGTGCCTTTAAACACCTTGGAAAATTCAAGAAAATGATGTCATGGCTTTAGAAGCTTCTGATAGGCTAATTGACATCATTTGAATCAATTGGAGGTGTACCTATGGAAGTATTTCAAGGCCTACCTTGAAACTCAGTGCCTCTTTGCTTGACATCATGGGAAAATCTAAAGAAATCTGCTAAGACCTCAGGAAAAAAATGGTAGACCTCCCCAGGTCTAGTTCATCCTTGGGAGCAATTTCCAAATGCATGAAGATACCATGTTAATCTGTACAAACAATAGTACCAAAGTTTAAACACCATGGGACCACACAGCTGTCATACCGCTCAGGAAGGGGACGCGTTCTGTCTCCTAGAGATGAACGTACTTTGGTGCGAAAAGTGCAAATCCAATCCCAGAACAACAGCAAAGGAGCTTGTGAAGATGCTGGAGGAAACAGGTACAAAAGTATCTATGTCCACAGTAAAACGAGTCCTATATCGCCATAACCTGAATGGCCACTCAGCAAGGAAGAAGCCACTGCTCTAAAACCGCCATAATAAAGACAGACTAAGGTTTGCAACTGCACATGGGGAAAAAGATTGTACTATTTGGAGAAATGTCCTCTGGTCTGATGAAACAAAAATAGAACTGTTTGGCCATAATGACCATTGTTATGTTTGGAGGAAAAAAAGGGAGGCTTGCAAGCCGAAGAACACCATCCCAATCATGAAGCACGGGGGTGGCAACATCATGGTGTGGGGGTGCTTTGCTGCAGGAGGGACTGGTGCACTTCACAAAATAGATGGCATCATGAGGTAGGAAATTTATGTGGATATATTGAAGCAACATGTTAAGACATCAATCAGGAAGTTAAAGCTTGGTCGCAAATGGGTCTTCCAAATGGACAATGACACTAAGCATACTTCCAAAGTTGTGGCAAAATGGCTTAAGGACCACAAAGTCAAGGTATTGGAGTGGCCATCACAAAGCCCTGACCTCAATCCTATAGAATATCTGTGGGCAGAACTGAATAAGCTTGTGCGAGCAAGGAGGCCTACAAACCTGACTCAGTTACACCAGCTCTGTCAGGACGAATGAGCCAAAATTCATCCAACTTATTGTCGGAAGCTTGTGGAAGGCTACCCGAAACATTTGACCCAAATTAAACCATTTAAAGGCAATGCTACCAAATACTAATTGAGTGTATGTAAACTTCTGACCCACTGGGAATGTGAAGAAAGAAATAAAAGCTGAAATAAATCCCTCTCTACTATTATTCTGACATTTCACATTCTTAAAATAATGTGGTGACCCTAACAGACCCAAGACAGGGAATTCTTACTCGGATCAAATGTCAGGAATGGGTTTAAATGTATTTGGCTAAGGTGTATGTAAACTTCTGACTTCAACTGTATATGTGCGTGTGTATACAGAGTTCAGGGTTGGGATTGACAACTTGAGGCTTCTGAAAAGGAGATGATGTGCTAGGTAGGTAGGTAGTTAGTTAGGGGCGTACCTCAGCCGTCCGTCCTGGGCCGCAGCTCCTCCAGGGATGATCTTGGTGATGAAGATGCTGGGGTCATCACCAACATGAGGGTTATCTGTCCCCCCAGCTATACTGAAGCCCAGGCCTGAGTTACCCTAAACACACACAGCATCACACACAGCATCACACACAACATTACACACAGCATTACATACAATATTCCACACAGCATTACACACAACATCACACACAGCATCACACACAGAATCACACACAACATTACACACAACATTACACAACATTACACACAGCATTTCCCACAATATTCCACACAGCATCACATACAATATTCCACACAGCATTACATACAACATCACACACAAGCATCACACACAGCATCACACACAACATCACACACAGCATCACGCACAGCATTACACACAACATTACACACAACATTACACAACATTACACACAGCATTTCCCACAATATTCCACACAGCATCACATACAATATTCCACACAGCATTACATACAATATTCCACACAGCATTACATACAACATCACACACAAGCATCACACACAGCATCACACACAACATTACACACAGCATCACACACAGCATCACACACAACATCACACACAGCATCACACACAGCATCACACACACAGCATTACGCAGTGTCAAACATGATGACTATCACAGACCAAACTGTTGTAGATTACATACATTTTACTCTTCTTTGGCTATCCCTGATCAGTTGTAGGATAACAATAAGGCTTTGACCCCATGTTATAATTATTTGCTGTAAAACACTCACTCGTTCCAGTGTAATCTCTTCATACTCAATTTCCCCCTCTGTCCCGTTGACCTGAGAGAGGAAGACAGTGTTTTATCCAATGAACGATGAGTAAAAACTAGGACGAAAAACCATGCAGCAATATGGGATGAGTATTGTGTAGGATGATCATCAACAATGGAGTATTCCTGCAGTGAATAATGCAGTGTGGTTGGTGTACTACTCTTACGTAGGGAGAGCCGTCGAGCGTGTCAGTATTCACCACCACTGGAGGAGAATTCCCCTGGACGAGGAAAGAGACGGGAGGAAAGGGAGAGAGGGAAGGAGAGAAAATGTATTAGCGCGCACGTGCACCCTGTGCTCACACACACACACACACACACACACACACACACACACACACACTCCAAATCTTCAGGGTTCGGGCCTTATGGCAGAAACAACATATCCTGTCCTAGTCTTTACCTCTGTACAGCGAGATAATGTTTGAGTGAATCTCAGGATAAGCAGGCATGGAGTCAGTCTGCCCTGCTCAGGCTGTTGGAGCCTCTCCCTCTGCAGGCAGGCAGACCCTGCAGTCACAGCACGGCCATTTTAGAGCCCAATGACGATGACAACACCACACATAGTCACTGTGACATATCCTGCCTGCCTGCCTGGCACACTGACTGACTGCTCCACACCCCAGCCACAAGGCACCAGCCACAAGGCACCAGGCCTTGACTTTGCAGCTCTTTCCTGTGAGTCAACGTTATCTAACAAAGCCCTAGGTTGGTGTCACAATGACAACGCTCTGTGAAATGATTCTGTAAATACATGCAGGTTTAGGGAGAAGGAAGAAGTCGTTTCATAACACCACCACGAAAGGCGACATCGTGGCAACACCTATCAGAGCTGTTAGTGTTCAAGGCTATCAGCGTGGTTCCTCTCACTCAGTGTCTACAAAGCCTCCTCGTTAATCAGGGAGCTGCTTCTAATACATGCCAGGCCTATTGGCATTAGAGTGGTGAAGGTGTACCTGCCCCCCGATGTCCTGTACAAAGAATACACTCTGTACACCGTATTTGACTTCCATCTCTCTATCTACCCCTGTCTCTTTCTCTCTGTTGAACTCCTTCTCATCCCTCTCAGCTCCTCTCCTCCCGTTGCTTCTCTCTCCAAAATGTTTTTCGTTGCATCTCGTCTACAAATCTTGGGAGAAAAAAAAGGTGCTATCTAAACTCAGCAAAAAAAGAAAAGGTCCTCTCACTGTCAACTGCGTTTATTTTTCAGCAAACCTAACATGTGTAAATATTTGTATGAACATAACAAGATTCAACAACTGAGACATAAACTGAACAAGTTCCACAGACACGTGACAAACTGAAATTGAATAATGTGTCCCTGAACAAAGGGGGGTCAAAATCAAAAGTAACAGTGACAGTCAGTATTTGGTGTGGCCACCAGCTGCATTAAGTACTGCAGTGCATCTCCTCCTCATGGACTGCACCAGATTTGCCAGTTCTTGCTGTGAGATGTTACCCCACTCTTCTACCAAGGCACCTGCAAGTTCCCAGACATTTCTGGGGAGAATGGTCCTAGCCCTCACCCTCCGATCCAACAGGTCCCAGACATGCTCAATGGGATTGAGCTCCGGGTTCTTCGCTGGCCATGGCAGAACACTGACATTCCTGTCTTGCAGGAAATCACGCACAGAACGAGCAGTATGGCTCATGGCATTGTCATGCTGGAGGGTCATATCAGCATGAGCCTGCAAGAAGGTTACCACATGAGGGAGGAGGATGTCTTCCCTGTAACGCAGAGCGTTGAGATTTCCTGCAATGACAACAAGCTCAGTCCGATGATGCTTTGACATCCCCCAGACCATGACAGACCCTCCACCTCCAAATCGATCCCACTCCATAGTACAGGCCTCGGTGTAACACTCATTCCTTCGACGATAAACGTGAATCCAACCATCACCCCTGGTGAGACAAAACCTTGCACTTTTTGCCAGTCCTGTCTGGTCCAGCGACGGTGGGTTTGTGCCCATAGGCAACGTTGTTGACGGTGATGTCTGGTGAGGACCTGACTTACAACAGGCCTACAAGCCCTCAGTCCAGCCTCTCTCAGCCTATTGCGGATAGTCTGAGCACTGATGGAGGGATTGTGCGCTCCTGGTGTAACTCGGGCAGTTGTTGCTGCCATCCTGCACCTGTCCTGCAGGTGTGATGTTCGGATGTACCAATCCTGTGCAGGTGTTGTTACACGTGGTCTGCCACTCTGAGGACGATCAGCTGTCCGGCCTGTCTCCCTGTAGCACCGTCTCAGGCGTCTCACAGTACGGACATTGCAATTTATTGCCCTGTCCACATCTACAGTCCTCATGCCTCCTTGCAGCATGCCTAAGGCACATTCATGCAGGGACCCTAGGCATCTTTCTTTTGGTGTTTTTCAGAGTCAGTAGAAAGACCTCTTTAGTGTCCTAAGTTTTCATAACTGTGACCTTAATTGCCTACCGTCTGTAAGCTGTTAGTGTCCTGACGACCGTTCCACAGACGCATCTTCATTAATTGTTTATGGTTCATTGAACAAGCATGGTTAACAGTCTTTAAACCCTTTACAATGAAGATCTGTGAAGTTATTTGGATTTTTAAGATTTATCTTTGAAAGACAGTGTCCTGAAAAAGGGACGTTTCTTTTTTTGCTGAGTTTAGAATCTAAAAGGGTTCTTTGGCTGTCCCCATAGGAGAACCCTTTGAAGATCCCTTTTTGGTTCCAGCTAGAACCGTTTCGGGTTCCAAGTAGAACTCTTTCTACAGAGGGTTCTACATATATGGAACCAAAAAGGGTTTTACCTGGAACCAAAAAGGGTTCTCCTATGGGGACAGACGAAGAACCCTTTTTGGAACCCTTTTATCTAAGAGTGTACTGTAAAAAGGGTGGATGGACTATTCTACATTCTGTACTCCTTCTTAGAGAATGCACAGCAGTCTCTCTCTCTCTCTCTCTCTCTAAACTTCTATCCTTTTCCGCTCTTAATTTTGTCCCTCCCTGATTAAAATGAGGAAGACACTGTGCATCCAAAGTGCTTACAGAGAAGCAAACAACAGCAGCAGCATGAAATCAGCCTGCCGACCTTCACACAGCTGACAGCCCGCAGAGACACACACACACACCACACACCACACACACACACACACACACACACACACAGACACAGACACACAGACACACACAGACACACACACACACACACACACACAGACACACACACACACACACACACACACACACACACACACACACACACACACACACACACACACACACACACACACACACACACACACACACACACACAGAGACAATCACATTGTTCCAATGAGTCCCAGATATATTCCCTCTCCATCCCTTAAGTTGTGCATCTATCCAACCATTCCTCTTTCTCCATTCTCCTTATGCATGAACATACCGCATCTATTGAAACGTCACATATTCTCTCTGAACAGACAGTTTGTATTCATTATTGGCCAAATTGTCCCAAACTATCCTCCGGAGGTTTGGCCCCTCTAATCCATTCCTTTAAACTGAAAGTGCTTACGCAATAATAAGGTTAACATACGGACAAAGGTCATTCTCTCACTCTCTCCTTCTCTCCATTTCTCACCGTGGCATCCCACAGCTCTGAGCCAGCCAGGATGCCAACCATCTCTCCCACTCCATCCCTCACTCCTGTCCTGACCATTGCTACCATGGTTACAGTATAGCATCAGCCACTGGGCTCTCTGAAGCTCCATGGTAGAAAGCTTGTCTCCATGGTAACCTGGATTTCCATTCCGATGGTCTAAAAGCCCTAGCTATATGGCACAGAAAATCGTAGCGAAAAACAACAGGGGAATACAAATCATTTCCACTACGTCTATTACGTAATCTGAAGCATCACTGCATGAATTGGCTCTTGAATTAACTCTTGACAGCTACATGTCGGTTGAACATTGAACTGTTAGGCATTTCATGGACATTGCTCTGTACTTTCCAGAAAGATTCCTATGGGAGCACTTGCTTTAATTCGATTGATTTAACCAGGCAAGTCAGTTAAGCACAAATTCTTATTTACAATGACAGCCTACCCCGATCAAACCCTAACCCGTATATGATGCTGGGCCAATTGTGTGCCGCCCTATGGGACTCCCAATCACGACCGGTTGTGATACAGCCTGGAATCGCACCAGCGTCTGTAGAGACGCCTCTAGCACTGAGATGCAGTGCCTTAGACCACTGCGCCACTCGGGAGCCCCTTCTATGGGAAAATGATTATTAGCATAAACTGTCTATAGGACTTATATAATAGGCGGTGTCAGAGGAAGGCCCATAACATTGTCAGAGACTCCAGTCACCCAAGTCATAGACTGTTTTCTCTGCTACCACACAGCAAGCAGTACCGGAGCGTCAAATCTAGGACCAAAAGGCTCCTTAACAGCTTCTACCCCCAAGCCATAAGACTACTGAACAATTAATCAAATGGGCACCGGACTATTTACATTGTTGGTTAAGGGCTTGTAAGTAAGCATTTCATGGTAAGGTCCACATCTGTTGTATTCGTCGCATGTGACAAATCAACTTTGATATGATTTTCGCTTACCTGTGCTGTAAGTATGGGGTTAGACAAACAAAAAGATGTTATGACGTAGAGAATATACAATCACGAACAGAGGTACTTGAGAGCAGATCAAAAGATACAGTCATTAGCTGTGTCAAATTCCCATCTGGAGTAGAAGTCTCCCTTCCATCTCGCTTTTGTGCATGGTAATCTATCTGTATGGTGATGAGTCATTCAGCTGAGACGCACTCTTACTGACAGTGCAGAGGACGCCTGAGGCATGATGTCATCTTCACCTGGACCACTTGGACCTCAGCCAGAAACCCAGGTTTGTGTTCCTACAGGGCTACAGTCCTACACTCACTCGGCTCTCTCCTCTCCTTCGTCTTTCTCTCTTCATTTTTACCTGAAGACAGCACATCTGACCTGACAGAAAACTTCTCTCTGCAGAGCCCACCCCTCCCCCCGAACAGACTCATTAATGCAGCTCGTTAGGCTTTTAATTCATTGCTGTCAGAGAGAGAGAGAGAGAGAGAGAGAGAGAGGAGCAAGAGAAGATAGAGAGAGGAGGGCAGGAATAAAAATAACCAGGAAGGCTCATATCTCATGGCAGACAGATGCTTTGAGAGTCTATTGGAGTGTAGGTGTTATAAAACCTCTCCCTTACCTCAGTTCCAGGTTCACAACCTCAAAACCAAGCTGCTAAACCACTCAAAACCCACATATCCACTAATTAATATCCAAGCAGTAAGTTACAGACCACACAAACTATACACTCTAAGACCAGGGTTTCACAAACTCAGTCCTGGCTGATTCAAATAAACAAAGCTTGATGATGAGTTGGTTTATTTGAATCAGCAGTGTAGTGCTCGGGGAAAAACCAAAATGTGCACCCTACATTTAAAAAAAAAAGTTATAGGAAACCCCGCCTCAGTCTTCTGTAAACCTAACCCTGGGAAAGAGTTTCAGCGAGACAATTAAACACATTTGAATGACAAAGACACACCAGAATGGCTTTACAAGAGGTGTTGAGTGTTCCTGAGGGGTTTAGTCTCAGTCCTGACTTAAATTTGCTTGTTATTTGGTATTTTATTAGGATCCCCGCTAGCTGTTGCGAAAGCAGCATCTACTCTTCCCGGGGTCCACACAAAACATGAAACATGACATAATACTGAACATGAATAACCAAGAACAGAACTACATGAATTTAAAAACGGCACACACAGCCTAAATATGAGTAGACACTAAAAAATATCTAGGTCAAATAGGGGAGAGGCGTTGTGCCGTGAGGTGTTGCTTTATCTGCAATTTTAAAATCAGGTTTGCTGTTCATTTGAGCAATATGAGACGGAAGGGAGTTCCACGCAATAACGACTACATAACACTGTACGCTTTCTTGAATTTGTTCTGGATTTGGGGACAGTGAAAAGACCCCTGGTGGCAAGTCTGGTTCTAGTAAGTGTGTGTCAGAGCTGTGTGTAAGTTGATTATGCAAACAACTTGGAACGTTCAACACATTAATGTTTCTTATTAAAAAAAAGAAGTGACGCAGTCAGTCTCCCCTGAACTCTTAAGCCAAGAGAGACTGACATGCATGGTATTTATATCTCTGATTACAATGAAGAGAAAGACGTACCGCTCTGTTCTGGGCCAGCTGCAGCTTAACTACACCTTTCTTCACAGCACTTGACCACATGGCTGGACAAACGAGAGCCTGCAGGACTTGCTTTTTGAAGTGTGGTGTCAAAAAAGCAGAGCATCTCTTTATTACGGACAGTCCTCTCCCCATCTTTACAACCATTGAATTTACATGTTTTGGCCATGACAGTTTACAATCTAAGGTAATACCAAGTAATTTAGTCTCCTCAACTTGTTCAACAGCCACATCATTCATTACCAGATTCAGCTGAGGTCTAGAGCTTAGGGAACGATTTGTACCAAATACAATGCTCTTAGTTTTAGACATGTTCAGGACCAGTTTATTACTAGCCACCCATTCCAAAACTGACTGCAACTCCTTGTTAAGGTTTTCAGTGACTTCATTGGTTGAATCATCGGCATATACTTACTGGTAAAACGTTTTAGAACACCTACTCATTCAAGGGTTTTTCTTAATTTGGACTATTTTCTACATTGTAGAATAATAGTGAAGACGTCAAAACTATGAAATAACACATTTAGAATCATGTAGTAACCAAAAAAGTGTTAAACAAATCAAAATATATTTTATATTTGAGATTCTTCAAATAGCCACCTTTCGCCCTGATGACAGCATTGCACACTCTTGGCATTCTCTCAACCAGCTTCACCTGGAATGCTTTCCAACAGTCTTGAAGGAGTTCCCACATATGCTGAGCACTTGTTGGCTGCTTTTCCTTCACTCTGCGGTCTGACTCATCCCAAACCATCTCAATTGGGTTGAGGTTGGGTGATTGTAGAGGCCAGGTCATCTGATGCAGCACTCCATCACTCTCCTTCTTGGTAAAATAGCCCTTACACCGCCTGGAGGTGTGTGGGATACGCCATCCAGATCCAGATGGGATG
The DNA here is from genome assembly GCF_034236695.1 of Oncorhynchus nerka. Taxonomy (NCBI): domain Eukaryota; kingdom Metazoa; phylum Chordata; class Actinopteri; order Salmoniformes; family Salmonidae; genus Oncorhynchus; species Oncorhynchus nerka. The sequence continues at coordinate 53,623,752 of NC_088405.1, forward strand.
GTGTATCACTGCAGAATACGGTGGTAGCCATGCTGGTTAAGTGTGTCTTGAATTTACCAGCAAAGCACCCCCACACCATAACACCTCCTCCTCCATGCTTTACGGTAGGAAATACACATGCAGGGATCATCTGTTCACCCACACCGAGTCTCACAAAGACACGGCGGTTGGAACCAAAAGTCTCAAATTTGGACTCCAGACCAAAGGACACATTTCTACCGGTACAATGTCCATTGCTTGTGTTTCTTGGCCTACGCAAGTCTCTTATTATTGATGTCCTTTAATAGTGGTTTCTTTGCAGCAATTCAACCATGAAGGCCTGATTCACAGTCTCTTCTGAACTGTTGATGTTGAGATGCGTATGTTACTTGAACACTGTAAAGCATTTATTTGGGTCAAGGATCGGTAGGATAGTCAGTTTTACGAGGGTATATTTGGTTACATGAGTTAAGGAGGCTTTGTTGCGAAATAGGAAGCCAATTCTAGATAATATTAGATAATAGATTAAGATTAATATTGGATTGGAGATGCTTAATATGAGTCTGGAAGGAGAGTTTACAGTCTAGCCAGACACCTAGGTATTTGTAGTTGTCCACATATTGTAAGACAGAACCGTCCAGAGTAGTGATGCTAGTCGGGCGGGAGGGTGCGGGCAGCGATCGGTTGAAGAGCATGCATTTCATTTTACTAGCATTTAAGAGCAGTTGGAGACCACGGAAGGAGTGTTGTATGGCATTGAAGCCTGTTTGGAGGTTTGTTAACACAGTGTCATAAGAAGGGCCAGATGTCTACAGAATGGTGTCGTCTGCGTAGAGGTGGATCAAAGAATCACCCGAAGCAAGAGCAACATCATTGATGTATACAAAGAAAAGAGTCAGCCCAAGAATTGAACCCTGTGAGACTGCCAGAGGTCCGGACAACAGGCCCTCTGATTTGACACTGAACTCTATCTGAGAAGTCCACCTGTGGTGGATGGTGCCAGGTTTCCTTCAGACGTGACGCTTGACATTCAGACCAAAGAGTTCAATCTTGGTTTCATCAAACCATAGAATCTTGTTTCTCATGGTCTGGTCCTTTAGGTGCCTTTTGGCAAACTCCAAGCAGGATGTCATGTGCCTTTTACCAAGGAGTGGCTTGGAAGAGTATTCGCGGTTCCATTCTTCCATTTTTGCTCTGACATGCACTGTCAACTGTGGGAGCTTATATAGTTGTGTGCCTTTCCAAATCATGTCCAATCAATTGAATTTACCACAGGTGGACTCCAATCTAGTAGAAACATCTCAAGGATGATCAGTGGAAACAGGATAAGCCTGAGCTCAATTTCAAGTCTCATAGAAAAGGGTCTGAATACATATGTAAATAAGGTATTCAATTTTTTAAATGTTTAATACAGTCGCACACATTTCTAAAAACATGTTTTCACTTTGTCATTATGGGCTATTGTGTGTATAAGGCTGTAACGTAACAAAATGTGGAAAAATAGAAGGGGTCTGAATACTTTGAAAATCAGAGACAACATTTAAATATCGCTATCCATCAATGATTCCCAGCAATTTTGACAAGAACAATGGATATATGTTGCCTTAAGAGTTGTGCAAAATTGGTAGACTATTATTCCAAATGATTCACAGCTGGACTGGCTGCCAAAGGTGCTTCCACCAAGTGGGGTGGAGTGGGGGAGACATCCAATTATGATATTTACGTTTTTTTCTTTTCTTAAATTTTGACATTTGAATTCACTCTCACTTTGAAAATGTGGAGTAGGTTGTGTATACAGTGGGGCAAAAAAGTATTTAGTCAGCCACCAATTGTGCAAGTTCTCCCACTTAAAATGATGCGAGAGGCCTGTAATTTTCATCATAGTTACACTTCAACCATGGCAGACAAAATGAGAAAATAAAATCCAGAAGGATTTAGGATAGGATTTTTAGGATTAGGATTTTTAATGAATTTATTTGCAAATTATGGTGGAAACTACGTATTTGGTCAATAACAAAAGTTTATCTCAATACTTTGTTATATACCCTTTCTTGGCAATGACAGAGGTCAAACGTTTTCTGTAAGTCTTCACAAGGTTTTCACACACTGTTGCTGATATTTTGGCCCATTCCTCCATGCAGATCTCCTCTAGAGCAGTGATGTTTTGGGGCTGTTGCTGGGCAACACGGACTTTCAACTCCCTCCTAAGATTTTCTATGGGGTTGAGATCTGGAGACTGGCTAGGCCACTCCAGGACCTTGAAATGTTTCTTACGAAGCCACTCCACACCCAGGTGGTGTGTTTGGGATCATTGTCATGCTGAAAGACCCAGCCACGTTTCATCTTCAATGCCCTTGCTGATGGAAGGAGGTTTTCACTCAAAGTCTCACAATACATGGCCCCATTCATTCTTTCCTTTACACGGATCAGTCGCCCTGGTCCCTTTGCAGAAAAACAGCCCCAAAGCATGATGTTTCCACCCCCATGCTTCACAGTAGGTATGGTGTTCTTTGGATGCAACTCAGCATTCTTTGTCCCATAACACGACGAGTTGAGTTTTTACCAAAAAGTTCTATTTTGGTTTCATCTGACCATATGACATTCTCCCAATCTCCTTCTGGATCATCCAAATGCTCTCTAGCAAACTTCAGACGGGCCTGGACATGTACTGGCTTAAGCAGGGGGACACGTCTGGCACTGCAGGATTTGAGTCCCTGGCGGCGTAGTGTGTTACTGATGGTAGGCTTTGTTACTTTGGTCCCAGCTCTCTGCAGGTCATTCACTAGGTCCCCCCGTGTGGTTCTGGGATTTTTGCTCACCGTTCTTGTGTTCATTTTGACCCCACGGGGTGAGATCTTGCGTGGAGCCCCAGATCGAGGGAGATAATCAGTGGTCTTGTATGTCTTCCATTTCCTAATAATTGATTTCTTCAAACCAAGCTGCTTACCTATTGCAGATTCAGTCTTCCCAGCCTGGTGCAATTTTGTTTCTGGTGTCCTTTGACAGCTCTTTGGTCTTGGCCATAGTGGAGTTTTGAGTGTGACTGTTTGAGGTTGTGGACAGGTGTCTTTTATACTGATAACAAGTTCAAACAGTTGCCATTAATACAGGTAACGAGTGGAGGGCAGAGGAGCCTCTTAAAGAAGATGTTACAGGTCTGTGAGAGCCAGAAATCTTGCTTGTTTGTAGGTGACCAAATACTTATTTTCCATCATAATTTGCAAATAAATTCATAAAAAATCCTACAATGTGATTTTCTGGATTTTATTTTCTCATTTTGTCTGTCATAGTTGAAGTGTACCTATGATGAAAATTACAGGCCTCTCTTGTCTTTTTAAGTGGGAGAACATGCACAATTGGTGGCTGACTAAATACTTTTTTGCCCCACTGTATATGTAGGGGCCAAAAAGGAATTGAATCCCTTTTTAGATACAATTTTTAAGGCTGCAAAATGTGAAAAACGTTCAAGGGGGTGTAGATCTTCTATAGGCACTCTATCTAGGCTAAGAAACATACACTTTGCAGTCAGTGCACAACCCCCAGTGCACACATTTCTCCTGCAGGGGGTTTTGACAGGCGACTCCCTCCTTGTGCTTTGTCAGGGAGTGGGAGGCTGGAGTTGCCAGGATTCAGTGGATTTAGTAGTCTCCCACTTCCATTTTTATGCCACCTACTCAGCTCTCCCATCTCCGTGCCTTAGAGGCGGTTACCCTATCCTCCTCTCTAATTCCCGGGCCACCCCTAAACCTTCACTGATAAACTGAACCCCCTGGCATAGCCTGTCTCCCCTTCTCCGATATCAAACCACGAACCTTGACCCTAGCCACTAACTTGAACCTCTGGATAAAAATCACAGCCAACCAGAATATTGATCCTGATATTACACTATCCTCCCCATAGGAATGCATGATAAGATCCAACCCAGTGTAGGCCCGGCCATAATGTATGTGCTCTCTGACACCTGGAGTTGGAAAGCAGAGGACAACGACAAAGGACTAGTCAGCCCTTCCCCACTCTGAGGGGCCGAAATGTTTCTCTCTGTTACAGTATTCAGAGGATTGACTTCAATACCTTGACTTTGTTGTCCTTAAGCCATATTGCCACAACTTTGGAAGTATGTTTGGGGTCATTGTCCATTTGGAAGACCCATTTTCCACCAAGCTTTATCTTCCTGACTGATGTCTTGAGATGTTGTTTCAATACATCCATGTAATTTTCCTCATTTTCCTACCACAGCTTCTTTCCTAACTTACTTATTTTCTTTACTATGTCGATATAGGGCTCATTTTACTGTGGATATAGATGATTTTGTACCTGTTTCCTCCAGCATCTTCACAAGCTCCTTTGCTGCTGTTCTGGGATTGATTTGCACTCAAGTAAGTTCGTCTCTAGGAGACAGAGCGCGTCTCCTTCCTGAGCGGTATGACGGCTGCGTGGTCCCATGGTGTTTATACTTGCGTACTATTGTTTGTGCAGATCAACGGGTTACCTTCAGGCGTTTGGAAATTGATCCCAAGGATGAACCAGACTTGTGGAGGTCTAAAACATGTTTTCTGAGGTCTTGGCTGATTTCTTTTGATTTTCCCATGATGTCAAGCAAAGAGGCACTGCGTTTGAAGGTAGGCCTTGAAATACATCCACAGGTACACCTCCAATTGACTCAAATGATGTCAATTAGCCTTTTTAGAAGCTTCTAAAGCCATGAAATCATTTTCTGGACTTTTCCAAGCTGTTAAAAGGCACAGTCAACTTAGTGTATGTAAACGTCTGACCCACTGGAATTGTGATACACCTTCAGATGTTATAAATGTAATCAAATGCCTTCGTTCTCTCTCTTACCCTGTTAACAGCCATGGAGGAAAGTTGATGATCAATTCTCATTTGCTAGGCTCCTAGGCCTCTGGCCTAGTAAGCATCTCTTTGTCAATGCTCTGCCTTGTAAGTTAACCTTAGAATCGATATGCCTCGAATAAGGCTTTGTTAATGTCAGTGTTGCCTACATTAACATGTATGCCTTGTATGTGAAACCATTCATTTTACAAAGTTATTAAATCATTCTTGCTCTGATATTCGCTCCTCATGACCATTCGTTGATCTTAGTCAGCTAAACCCATAATACTTGATTGCACATGGTCCAACTGAAGCCTCCTGCATATGGCTAATTATCTTTATAGAGTTAGAGAAACATTTCAATAGGCTAATTGCTTAGCCTTATTACGAGTTGCACGTGAGGTATGTAGAAAATCATCGACACAGTATATACACATGTATTACTGCCCACTACATCAGCACACTCCACTGACAGGGTCTGAACAAGCAGCAGTAATCACCAGAGGACAAGGGGTGAGGGCAAATGACAAAAACGCTGAGAGCCATGAGAAAGGATGGAGAGCCATGGAGGGGAGTGTGACTGCGAGGACAGATAAGGGGCTGAAGGAGCGTGATGTAATTGCTTGATTTCTAGACTCACGATACCCTGGAGCCATTGAGAAGAGAGAGAGAGAGAGAGAGAGAGAGAGAGACAGAAAAAGAGAGAGATCGAGCCCTATATACATCAACATGCAAATATATTTGTTTCCTAAAGTAAGGTGGTTCATTTATTGATGCTGCATGTTTTTCTGTCTGTCTGTCTGTCTGTCTGTCTGTCTGTCTGTCTGTCTGTCTGTCTGTCTGTCTGTCTGTCTGTCTGTCTGTCTGTCTGTCTGTCTGTCTGTCTGTCTGTCTGTCTGTCTGTCTGTCTGTCTGTCTGTCTGTCTGTCTGTGAGATACAAAGAGAGAAAATGTGTGTTTTGTTTGTTATCTGATTGAGATAGTTAGTGGATGTGTGTGCTTGCAAGGGTGCATTTGGCTGAGTGTACTGTTGACATATACACATGCTCCTATGGAAGAGGAGGAGGATGGCTCCAGTGTGTAGGTTTAGGTGATGAGGAGTGACAGCCAGTGTTATGTCAGTCTGCTGGAGAGGCAGAGGTTAAAGGTAGTTCACCGGCAGACAACTGAAAATAGCCCCAAAAGATCACTACCTCCCTAGAGTTGAAATGTTTTAACATCAAATCGGAGTCGGGCCTCAGAGAGTGCTGAAATATGAATGCACAGCTAGCCTAAATATGCTGACCAGCAGGCTTTCACCAGGCCTCAACAGGGGAGCACAGAGAAAGACAGTGGTGGGAGAGAGAGAATGTGAGCGAGAGAGAATGATCGAGAGAGAGAGAGCTGGGAGGGAAGGTAGAATAAACGGAGCGGTGGAGTGGTACTTTTTGTGTGTTCATTAAGAAAGCGATCGATGGCTGCTACACCTTAAACAAAGCCTTCATTTTGTTTCTGCTCCAGCCACAAATCTATCATCCCTCTCCTCCGGATCAATTGGCACTAGAGAGCATGTCTGTACTGACAGCAAAAGGCAGAAAGATCATTTTTAAAACACTATACACTACAGGATCAGGTCAGAGTTTTGTGCAGGCCAGTCAGGTTCTTCCACACCGATCTCGAGAAACCATTTCTGTATGGACCTCGCTTTGTGCACGGGGGCATTATTATGCTGAAACAGGGAAGGTTCTTCCCCAAACTGTTGCCACAAAGTTGGAAGCAAAGAATTGTCTAGAATGTTATTGCATGCTCTAGCGTTAAGATTTCCCTTCACTGAAACTAAGGGGCCCGAACCATGAAAAACAGACCATTATTCCTCCTCCACCAAACTTTACAGTCTGCACTATGCATTGGGATAGGTAGCGTTCTCCTGGCATCAGCCAAACCCAGATTAGTCCGCCGGACTGCCAGATGGTGAAGCATGATACATCCCTGCAGAGTTTGTGTTTCCACTGCTCCAGAGTCCAATGGCGGCGAGATTTACACCCCTCCAGCCGACGCTTGGCTCTTGTGCTGACGTTGCTTCCAGAGGGAGTTTGGAACTTGGTGGTGAGTGTCGCAACCGAGGACAGAGGATTTGTATGCGCTTACGCGCTTCAGCACTCGGCGGTCCCGTTCTGTGAGCTTGTGTGGCCTACCACTTCGAGCCGTTGTTGCTCGATTTCATACACCGGTCAGCAACGGGTGTGGCTGAAATAGTCTAATCCACTAATTTGAAGGCGTTCCCACATACTTTTGTAATATTTAGTGTATGCCAATGTAGCAGTTGGAAACAGTCAAGAAAAATGACAGAACAATTGTCTATTGTCTTCAAGACCACAGAGCTTTGAGAGAAAATGAATATGTGTTGTTTCAAATGAAGACACATAAGACATACCTATAATAGGGATCGTACAGGGTAATTCAGGTAACAGGCCTAGCCTCTTGTCAGACTTCATTTTCAGGAAATAAAAAGCCTAACATATGTCGAGTAGGATAGCTGTATGTTGCATGCTGTGTTATAAGCGATGTGTGTCCACGCAAGTTAACGCAAGAAGTGTCATAACAGCGCGCCCCCGATATACACTCAACAATTCATCTGGCAGAACACAAAGCAGCTTATCAAATGGCTTCAGTCAGTCAGGACAACATTAACCACAATTAACCTAAAAGCTATGCCAACAAGATCTACTAACACACACATACCCACTACCCACACCTACACTATCCCCCATGACATCAATCACAATCCTCTGGTCGTTTGACAGCTTCATCTTTCACTGCTTCACCATTCATATTGCAATCTAGAGACATAAAGGGACTCGCGTGAGTAGCAACAATCAGACATTTTTATTTCAGTGTTTTAATCTTCAAAAACAGCACTGATTGCGCAGTCAGTCAGGCAACTAGAGATTGGTTTCTATTTCTGTAGCTGCTGTGTCTAAATGTGTACTCTGTTTAAGGGAGAAAGCGGGGTAAACAGATGCTGAGTGAGATAGGGAGCGATACCAGGAGCAGAGACAGGAACAGAGAAGGCCAGCACACTCCAGACTGGCCCTGACCTGAAGGCAGCACAACTCCAATGAAGGAAGGACAGGAGGAGAGGAGAGGAGGGGGGACGAAGGAGGGAGAGATACTGTATTTGTGGGGGAAGGGAGGCAATGGCAGCGGATCCATATGTGTGTGTGTGTGTGTGTGTGTGTGTGTGTGTGTGTGTGTGTGTGTGTGTGTGTGTGTGTGTGTGTGTGTGTGTGTGTGTGTGAGAGTGCGTGCGTGCGTGAACAGTGTGTGCGCATGTGGTCACTGTGCATGCAATGGGGATGTTACAGGGGTTTATCTGGATGGGACATCATTCACACACCAGCATATCAGCATACATCTGTAGGATGTGGCAGGGCTTGCAGACAACGAATTACAAAGGATAACGAATTACAAAGGGAAACCCAGCCATGAGATTCCCAGTGATGCAGAACTCCCAAACGATCTAAATGCCATTTATGCTCACTTTGAGGAAAACAACAAAGTCCTGCATGAAAGCCCCTGTTGTTCCAGATGACTGTGCGATCTCGCTCTGCGTGGCCGATGTGAGTTAAACTTTTAAACAGGTTAACACTCGCCAGACAGAACACCAGGGTGCATTCTCAGAGCATGCGCAGACCAGCTGGCAAGTGTCTTCATGGGCAATTTCAATCCCCCATTGTCCAAGTCGGTAATCCCAACATGTTTCAAACGGACCACAATTGTCCCTGTTCCCAAGAACTCCAAGGTTACCTGCCTAAAGAACTATCGCCGTGTAGCACTCACATCTTTACTTATGAAGTGCTTTGAAAGGCTAGCCATCAACACCATCATCCCAGACACCCTGGACCCACTCCAATTCACATACTGCCCCAACAGATGCACAGATGACGCACTCTCAAGTGCACTTTACACTGCTCTCTCCCACCTGGACAAGAGGGGAAATAACTATGTGAGAATGCTGTTCATAGACAACAGCTCAACACCATAGTCCCCTCAAAGCTCATCACAAAGCTCAGGATCCTGGGACTGAACAACTCCCTCTGCAACTGGATCCTGGAGGTCCTGATGGGCAGCCCCAGGTGGGGAGGGTAGGCAACAACACCTCCACCACGCTGACCCTCAACAGGGGGGCCCCTCAGGGGTGTGTGCTTAGTCCCCTCCTGAACTCCCTGTTCACCCACGATTGCATGACCCAATAGATCAAGTTTGCTGACTACACGATGTTGATAGATCACTGACAGTGATGAGACAGCCTACAGGTAGGAGGTCAGAGACTTGGCAGTGTGGTGCCAGGACAACAACCTCTCCCTCAATGTCAGTAAATCCAAGGAGCTGATCAAGGACTACAGGAGAAATAGAGGATAGTATGCCCCCATCCACATCTACGGGGCTGTAGTGGAGCAGGCCAAGAGCTTCAAGTTTCTTGGCGTCCACATCACTAAGGACTTAACATAGTCCACCCACACAGTCTCCTCATACCCCTCAGGAGGCTGAAAAGGTTTGTCATATACAGCTGCACCATCGAGAGCATCTTGACTGGCTGCAAGCCTGCATCACTGCTTGGTATGGCAAATGCATCACCCTCGACCGCAAAACGCTACAGAGGGCGGGGCGGACGGCCCAGTACATCACTGGGCCAACCTCCCTGTCTCCCAGGACCTCTATATCAGGCGGTGTCAGAGGAAGGCCTGAAACATTGTCAAAGACTTCAGCCACCCGAGCCACTGTTCACTTTGCTACCTTCCAGCAAACGATACCGGAGAATCGGCTCCCGGACAAACACTCTTTGAGTAAGCTTCTATCCCCAAGCCATAAGAGTTCTAAATAGCCATAAGACCATTAAATTGTTCATTAAATGGTTACCCGAAGTATCTGCATTGACCCTATCTTGCACTGACTCTATGCACACTCACAATAATATACAGTATATACGCACTATACACACAAAACCCACACACATTCACATACACACACGCACGCACACACACACGCGCACGCACACAAACACACACGCACATTGCTACTACTCTGGTCTTTATTTTGTATTTGTATTCTTAGCTAGTCACATTACCCTGCCTTTATGTACATATCTACCTTAAATACCTTGTACCCTGCACATTGATCTGGGTACTGGTACTCCCTGTGTATAGCTTCATTCTTGTTGCTATATTAGATTTGACAAGCATTTCACGGTAAAGTCTACACCTGTTCTATTAGGCACATGTGACAAATACCATTTTATTTTATATCTCACACACCATTCTTTAAAACCTCAAATGCACTCCCACAGAAAAGCCATAGGGTGTGCCACATGTGTGCAATGCTGCATGTGTTTGTGTTTAAGAGAGAGGGAGAGCGAGAGCGAGATAAGGGCCTCCTACACTTTCCCTGCACACTGAAGCTGTAAATGACAAATGCGTAGCATCACTTTGTTACAACAGAAGGGACTCAAAGGATTTGGTCAGAGAGTTTTGAGCACAATATACTCCCACACACACACAGACACGGGCTACGCTACAGCGTACAAAGAGGAGCCACAAAGGAAGACTTTACCACATTATTGGGACATAGGGTCTGTGATTCACGCATTTCTCAGAGGGCAAATGTGTGGCTGCTATATCCTCAATCCAGAAATCCAAGCATTATGTTTGTAAGTGCCAATATTAGCAAATGTTTAACGAATCCATGAAAGAAACCATCCACTGAATTGAGAAAAGTCTCACTCAAGAAATAGAGTTTATAATTTATCCCTATCTGGCCAGCATAAGTGTTTCCATTTGACATTCTGGACAGAGAGTTGACCATCCTGATAAACTGGTAACCAAACAAAACTTTTGATGAGAGTCAGACTTACAAGTGCTGGAACAGACATGGACCATATGACCATACCAATTCAGTTTTTTGACTCCATAAAGCAGTTTATCTAGAGATGCTTCGGAATAAGCCTTCACTCAAGGTGCAGCACAAATTTAAATGGATGTCTATGTTCAATATTACATTACACAAACCGATCTATCATATCTATTTCCATAGAAACAACACAAATCTCAATTTTTAATTGAGATAACATCAGATACATTCCCATTTTCAAAATCCACAGGGAACCACCGAAACCATACCAAATATCAACATGACATAGCTGTATCTGACACATCTATCATCAGACCAGTCAGTCAACAACCACTTCTAATTGGTGCCTACCATTATATGATGCGGATGCTTCTTGGCTTTCCGGACGTTGTTGATGAACCGCCGGCCCATTTTTTTGGCATACCACACGGAGACGAACATCCTGCCTGAGTGCTGAACACTGAGCCGCCGTGGGGATCCTAACAAACACCGTTCACCTCCCAAAATGATGGACGAGCCGGATAAGTGGGTGGCAGAGAGAGAAGAGAGGAGGTGCTCTCAAGGGGCGTTTCCTCTCAAAAAAACATGACAAATTCATAAACCCATATTATATCAAGGCAGTTTGTCTGCCACATGACAACATTACTAGGAATATCGGTATAGCCTGGGAATATCTCGATGTAAGTGAAAAATACTTTAAAAATAACCTCATACTAAACATGCACTTTCAACTAATACAGAATTAGGCCAGCCTACTTCAACAATAGAAAGACAAAAATGTCAACAATACCCCTGATATCAAGCATTGGGCTGGGAAGGCAGATAGCTTTACATTCAAAGCCAGACAAACACTTTTAAATCCGGGGTTACCACAGTCCCGGTCTGGGTACCAAAAATAACTCCGGAGAGGCGGAATAGAGTTTGGACTCCGGCGACAATGTTCCTTCCACCCCCTGCTCTGCTGTGTAATCCAAGTGTGGAGTCGGTCATTAGAGGAATCCTCAACACGGCGGTTTGGGTGGGATTGTATAGCCTACCTGTCGGTCTGATAATTCACCTACTGTTCAAATATGAGCAATAGCGCTATTTTGAACAGCTGTCAACATAGCCAAGCCTACGACCGGGCTACGTATTTGCATCTGCATCTAATTTGGGAAAACAAGCTAAAAACACATTCGTCTTCTGGATGTCTCGTTCTGATCTAAAACGGGTTATTCTTTATTCTGAGGTGCGCGACCGGTGTCTCCCTTCGAGCTCCATCCTCCGCTTTACAACAGCCCGCTGTAGTCTCTCTCTCCTGAGCGAATATCCCCTGTCTCTTTACCCTTGTCCTGTGCTCACTGAGATACAGTTTATGCTGCTGCAGCGGCTGCTGCACCCCCCCCGCCCCCACACCCCGGGGAAGGGGAAGTGGGAAAGTTTTATGGCAATTATGATGGCGGGGGATGGGTGTTGATTGTGTTAGTGGTGTCGATGTTTGAAGAGGGTTGGGGTGGGGACTATGGCACAAGGGGTGATAAACCTAAATTGACATTTGAATCTAAAGTGAAACACACTGCAATATGATTGGTCATACATGTTTAATATCCCCGTGGTCTGCTCAAAGCGCAATCTGCACCACTCATCAACTAAACATGGCATAGTAGCAACCCACTCGACCATCTGAGCGATTTACACAGTGTTATCCCAATGCAGTGCAGTATGTACGGCAGACATGCAGCCTTCCAATGAGCTAGTCCTCTCTAGCAGGCAGAGCCAGTCTGTCTGTCTGTCAGCCAGTCAGTCTGTCTGTCTGAGCTGAGTTTGACAGTGCTCCACTTCCAAGCTTGTCCGAGTCTACAGGGCTGTCACTTTACTACAGTATCACTGGGACCAGAGAGCACATCTTTAACGTTTAATTCAATATTCTGTTTCTCTCTCTCTCTCTCTCTCTCTCTCTCTCCCTCTCTCTCCCTCTCTCTCTCTCTCTCTCTCTCTCTCTCGCTCCCTCTCTCTCTCTCTCTCTGTTATGTCTGTGTCCTCCCCTTCCCTCATCACTTCCTCCCCACTCTGCTGCAGTCAATAAAGTAAGCACCATGGACAGCAACACAGGACAGAGATGGAGCGCTAAGTAAATGCATAAGTGCACGCACACACACACACACAAGTGCACACACTCACACATGCACACACACGTACACATGGGAGTTATGTAAGGACATGCAAAGCTGACATAGTCATTGTGTGTGTGTGCCATTCAGAGGGTGAGTGGGCAAGACAAAAGATTTAAGGGCCTTTGATCGGGGTATGGTAGTAGGTGCCAGGCTTCACCGGAATGAGTCAAGAACTGCAACGCTGCTGGGTTTTTCACACTCAACAGTTTCCCACGTGTATCCAGAATGGTCCACCACCCAAAGGACATCCAGACAACTTGACACAACTGTGGGAAGCATTGGAGTCAACATGGGCCAACATCCCTGCGAAACGCTTTCGACACCTTGTAGAGTGGAAGGTTAAGAAGGTGTTCCTAATGTCTTGTACACTCAGTATATATGCACAAGTGCACGCGTTCACACACACAAGCACACACACAAGAGTTATGTAAGAACATGCAGCGCTGACAGCCTCACTTTGGTAAATACAATACCTTTCTCCCCCTCTTACCTCATTTTCTCTCACTTCCAATTACAGGGCCCACTCTACTCTCTACTCTCCCTCCCACTACGATCCCCCTCGCCTCTATCTAATGCTGACGATTCTCTCCTCTTCTAGCGCGCATCGTCTTTGCCTTCCTCTGCTCTCTCCCCTCCCCTCCCCAGTAGACCCGAGCTGCTCCTGCACAGTAATTACATTGGAGCTGCAGGGACGCCTTTAAACATTTATTAAAGAAAAGTAAGGAAGATGGAGAAAATGAATATACAAGTCAGATACAGAGAAAGAGGGAGGGGAGGAGAGAGGAGAGAGGCAGGGAATAGGGAGAATGCAGGGCCCCGGTGGAATACACTAGAGAACATTTTTAATTGAATTCCTGCAGAAATAAATGACTGGGTTACTTTACTGTAACCCAAACATGGCAGTTAATCTGAGGGTCAAACGACTGAACTCTAATAGCATACATTACATGGGAGGCGAGGGAGAGAGGGAGGATGCTGAGCAGAGGGCGGGGGGGTAGTTGAGTGATAGAACAGTATACTGTAGTGAGTAAAGTAGGCTAATGTTCAGTGTAGTGCAGTGGATGGGGGGAGTAGTATTGGGTAATAAGGATCAATATAATCATGTATAAAGAAGGGTTAATAAAACAAAAACACCCCATTGGATTGGCGCTGAATTTGAAATCCGTCAAATTCCTGTCAGAAGGCCCTATCATAAACAGGTCTAATTTAGACCTAATTCAGACCTGATTTAGATCTCAGACTGAAAACAGTCTTAAGGGCTCCAAGCCAAAGCACCGTGATGCTGGTGCCGTCATCTCCATAACTGAGGAGGAGGGTTAAGCCAGCATCCTTACAAAAACACGTCAAATTTGCGGTTTGACGTGTTGATCTTAATTTTGACGTGTAAACCATATTTTCACACGTATTACATTTAGAGTTCACGTGTTAACACCACCTTTCACTTTTGAGGAGAATAACATTTTTTTTAGAGTGATATGTTCACGTGTCCGAAAACCACGTGTTTTCTTTTCACGTTATTTTTTTTTTGTAAGGGCAGGGCCATCTCCTGTTGCCATGCCAACCCACTGCAGTGCTTCCTGAGGCGATCCTACCCATAAAGCATAAGAACAGTGCAGAATAGGGCAGGAGTCCTCAGTGTTGTTTGCAAACTGAGCACATTTAAGCACCTAGCAGCCAACGACACCACAACTGCTGCCATCTGCCTATAAAACTACATCAATGTCTTCCTGTCAATGCAGAGGCAAGAGTGTGTGGGTGCGGGTGTACGTTTGTTGGGGGAGATAGAATTTATTGGATCACTGCTGACTGTCTGGGGAGGTGAATCCCTAAGGCGCACTCTACACAATGCAGCATCACACCCCAGCCCATATTGACACACACACACACACATACACACACGCCATATGGGGATAAATGTGTTAAAACCTTTTTTTCCTCACTCCCGCCTCACCCTTCCTGCCTTCTACATTTCTAATGAGCTGCATATACACTCAGTGGCCAGTTTATTAGGTACACCATCTAGTACCAGGTAGGACCCCTCTTTGTCCCAGAACAGCCTGAATTATTCGGGCATGGAAACATTGCTCAATTGTTATTAAGGGACTTAAGGTTCCCCACACCATTACACCACCACTACCAGCCTGTACCGTTGACACCTGGCAGGATGGGGCCATGGACGCCAAATCCTGACTCTGCCGTCAGCATGACGCAACAGGAAC
The DNA here is from genome assembly GCF_034236695.1 of Oncorhynchus nerka. Lineage (NCBI taxonomy): Eukaryota > Metazoa > Chordata > Actinopteri > Salmoniformes > Salmonidae > Oncorhynchus > Oncorhynchus nerka. The sequence goes on from NC_088405.1 coordinate 53,638,819, forward strand.
TGGGATTCGTCAGACCAGGCAATATTTTTTCCACTCCTCAATTGTCCAGTGTTGTTGCTCGTGTGCGCACTGGAGCCTCTACTTCTTGTTTTTAGCTGATAGGACTGGAACCCGGTGTGGTTGTCTGCTGCAATAGCCCATCCGTGACAAGGACCGATGAGTTGTGTGTTTCCGAGATGCCGTTCTGCACGCCACTGTTGTACTGCGCCGTTATTTGCCTGATTGTGGCCTGCCTGTTCGCTTGCACAATTCCTGCCATTCTCCTTCGACCTCTCTACAAGGAGCTGTAGCACTGCTCGATGTTTTTTGTTTATTGTTCCATTCTCTGGAAAACTCTAGACACTATCGTGCGTGAAAAGCACAGGCCGCCGGCCATTTCTGAGAACCGGCGTGCCCGAGCTGGTCTCCAAGCATTTCATATTATTTTGTATGTAAATCCGAGACACGTTTTGTATGGTATGTATTAATTTATGGATGGCCATCACACTTTTTGTATGATATGTTACGAATTCTAGCTAGGTGGCTAATGTTAGCTAGGCTAGAGGTTAGGGTTAGGGTTTAGGTTTAAGGGTTAGAGGGAAGGGTTAGCTAACATGCTAGGTAGTTGCAAAGTAGCTCAAAAGTAGTAAGTAGTTGAAAAGTTGGCAATTAGCTAAAATGCTAAAGTTGTCCGTGATTAGATTCCAACTTGCAACCTTACGTTTACCATATAATGTCTAGTCTATGAGACCAAGCTGGCGCGCCTGGCATCATCAAAGTCACTTAGGTAACTTGTTTTGCCAATTCTAACGTTCAATCGAACAGTAACTGAACGCCTCAATGCCAGAATAATGGTCCAACAGCAACTTCAATTTGTTCACAACAACTCATCACAACTCAACTCATCATTAAACATATGCATCACTGTTTATGCAGCATGGTCACCTTTTCAAGGTTATAAAAAAAGAGATGATAATTCCACAGTTAAACACTGCCCCCTCCTGGCCACAGTCAATCATTGCTGCCCTGGCCGAAAGCTCCTTTGAAATATACAGTATTTCACAGAAGGATTATCCAAATTTCCATATCATGCAGATAGATAATTGACACAGTATCACAACTGACCTTGGCAATCAGCCAGTCAAATAGACTAGGCAGCCAATCCTTCTCAAGTTGGGACTAGAGGGAGTGCAGCTACGACTGGAAGTTACTTCTCGAAGCAGGTTAGGAGAGAGTTTGAACTAACCCTAAACATTTTCTCAACCTTATCCTAAGTCTCCTAACCTGCCACGTGAATGATCCTAACCTGCTGAGTAAATTACCCTAACCTGCTACGAAAACGTCACTTCCGGTCGTAGCTGTACTCCCTCTAGTCAGAACCTGCTTTTCACCACAAAATAACAATATTAGGAGCTTATCACATGTTTTTCACCTGGATTCAGAACAGAGTGAAACTTCACACATAAAAAAATACACAGACATTAGCTAAGTGGATACTGCTCTGTAGCAAAAAACATCATCTGCAATGTGAGAACGACCAGTCCAGATGATGGTTCTGTATGAGCATGACCACATTATGACCACATCACATACATAAGAGATCCTATTACATTACTAGAGGGGATATGTCATATGCCCTCAAATTTCCATAATGGGGTAAAAATGGCAGACATCTTGGTCAGGGAGAAATCCAAAACCAGTCTAATTTAATGAATGACAGTAGAGGCATAGGGGATGCATTTCCTGCTTTTACTTATGCAGGAAAATAAAAGTAAGGCATGATTTATCAGAAATTGTGTATTGGAATTATAGTCAACCTAAAATATAGTAATATAATTATAAATACAGTTTATACAGGTTTTATAACAATTTTCTGTATGAATAGCCTCTAAAATATATGTAAAGAGATGTCGTTTTCTTGGAAAGCTGTCAGTGCTATTATCTGATACAATAGCAGTACATGTTGCATTTACAACTTGTCTAAGTCCTATCATCAACTGATTCCAGCCAGTGTTTGGTTGTGGATTGACTTCATTGTTGAAATGGAATGTTTGCATACTGGCAGTTAATGTGAAAAATGAATGGAATCATTCCCTCAAAACTGGCTGGCTAGCTAATTAACATACATACAGTGCAGATACATTCTTCACAGTCATCGTTTTACACAATATCTTAACACAGCACTGGCAAACCATGGTTGAATAACTCCCTGCCCAACATGGCTGACCTCTGGACCATCATCTCAAGGTTAATGTACATTCTAGTATTCTAACTCCTGCTCACATGTCACAGATGAGCACTATGACCACAGTGAAGATGACCTCATTAATTGCAACAGACTGTGATAAACTGTGATAATTACAACCAAGCTCGACTTGCAGGACTCAAAATGATGTCACAATTACATGACAAGTAAAGATGTAAGAAAGCCACTGCGATGATGATGATGATGATGATGGTGAGGATAGAACAGAAGCGCTGTGAGCATCAGGAGGTGCTGTGCTCTTACCAGTGTGGAAACAGCAGAGGTGTACATAGGATTGTGGCCTGACGACATCAACACCGGCTGCAAAACAACAGAGGAGGGTAAAGGGTAAAGAGGAGGGGTAACTACTGGTGAGGAAGTAAGAAACAAGGAAGGGGGTGAACTGAGAGGAATCGGTATTAGCACAGCAAAGAAAGCGAGTCGGGATAAAATAGTATAAATGGGAGGTGAGTAATATTAAGGCAATACACTGAGAGGTTATATTGCAGAGTGGTAGGCAGGTGAACATATAGAGAGAAGTGCCCAACTCCAAACCAGGAGGAGGAGGAGTGACGTAAGTAAACAAAGGAAGGATTATACAATTATTCAACTGGAATAGAAGGGGGTTAGTATTGTTTGTTCAAACAAGGCAGAGTGGTAGGAAAGAGAGGGAAAGCCAGGCGATAAGAAGGCGAGAAACAAGAATGGAATCGGGACATGGACGTGGAAATTAAATCAGGTTTTGTGCAAAAACAATATTAAATAAAAACACAAAAAACCTGCAGTCAACATCATTATTCCTGCCATGAGGTGTAGCATTCCAGATTCTAAACTGTATAACGACTTGATCTCTCCTCGTCCAATCAGCAACTAGGACCGGAGTTATCCATTTTAAAATAAACATTGAGGACCAGTGATGATTATTGTACCATTAAAGCCGGACTTGTAATTGTTTTTGATGTCAACAAACGGAACATTTCGCCTGAAGTCAATTCAGTTTCTCCTGTGCAGAAATTGAGTTGCTGTTCCTCTTTCTTAACACACGAGGGGGCAAATGAGACCGTGATAACGGATCTAACAGTCTCAAAGTGGAGGCAACAAAGTAGGGCAGTATTCCAAAGTGGTGCAGGTGCAGTAACCTCGCACCTGCACAACTTTGTGCCCCCGGTGTCACAGGAAGGCCAAGAAGATCATCAAGGACCTCAGCCACCCGAGCCACGGCCTGTCCACCCCGCTACCATCTTGAAGGCAGCGACAGAACACGTGCATCAAAGCTGGGACCGAGAGACTGAAAAACAGATTCTATCTCCAGGCCAAAAGACTGTTAAATAATCATTACTAGCAGGCCTCCGCCCAGTACACTGCCCTGAACTTCAGTTACTGTTACTAGCCAGCTATCACCCGGTGCTCAACCCTGCACCATAGAGACTGGTGCCCTCAGAAAGTATTCACACCCCTTGATTTTCTTCATATATATATATAAAGTAAAGCTGAAATGTCTTGAGTCAATAAGTATTCAACCCTTTCGTTATGGCAAGCCTAAATAAGTTCAGGAGTAAAAATGTGCTTAACAACTCACATACTCACATAAGTTGCATGTTTAACGTATTTTTTGAATGACTAAATAATCTCTGTACCCCACACATACAATTATCTATAAGGTCCCTCAGTCGAGCAGTGAATTTCAAACACAGATTCAACGTCAAAGACCAAGGAGGTTTTCCAATGCCTCAACAAGGGCACCTATTGGTAGATGAAAAGCAGACATTGAATATCCCTTTGAGCATGATGAAGTTATTAATTACACTTTGGATGGTGTATCAATACACCCAGTCACTACAAAATCACACGCGTCCTTCCTAATTCAGTTTCCGGAGAGGATAGAAACCAGTCAGGGATTTCACGAGGCCAATGGTCACTTTAAAACAGTTCGAGAGTCGAATGGCTGTGATAGGAGAAAATGGATGTAGTTACTGGATGGATGTAGTTACTGATTTTAGTTACTCCACAATACTAACCTAATTGACAGAGTGAAAAGAAGGAAGCCTGTACAGAATACAAATATTCCAAAACATGCATCCTGTTTGCAGTAAAACTGCAAAAAATGTGGCAAAGCAATTAACTTTTTGTCCCGAACACAAAGTGTTATGTTTGGGGCAAATCCAATACAACACATTACTAAGTACCACTCTCCATATTTTCAAGCATAGTGGTGTCTGCATCATGTTATGGATATGCTTGTAATCGTTTAGGGCCTGGGGAGTTTTTCAGGATAAAAATGAAATGGAATGGAGTTAAGCACCGGCAAAATCCAAGTGGAAAACCTGACTTAAATCTACTTGAAAATCAATGACCTGAAAATGGATGTCTAGCAATGATCAACAACAAATGTGACAGAGCTTGAAGAATATTGAAAAGAATAATGGGCAAATGTTGTACAATCCAGGTTTAGAAAGCTCTTAGAGACCAGATCCAGACAGACTCTGTAATTGCTGCCAAAGATACAAAGAATTGATTAGGGTGTGAATACTTATGTAAATGATATATTTCTGTATTTCATTATCAAGAAATGTGCACAAATGTTTAAAAACATGTTTTCAATTTGTCGTTATGTCGTTATTGTGTGAAGATGGGTGAGAATTGTTTTTATTTAGTCAATTTTGAACTGAGGCTGTAAGTCAAGGGGTGTGAATATTTTCAGAAGTCACTGTAAATTGTCATTGAACACTGGTCAATTTAAGAAAGTTTACATACTGTTTATCCACTTCATTTGTATATGCTGTATTCTAGTCAAGGCTCATCCTATAAACAGTGCATTCGGAAAGTATTCAGACCCCTTTTCCACATTTTGCTACGTTACAGCCTGATTCTAAAATGTATTTGGAAAAATGTGTTCCTCATCAATCTACACACAACACCCCATAATGACAAAGCAAATAAAGTTTTTTTAAATATACTTTTGCAAATGTAAAAAAAAAATCTAAAACTGAAATATGACATTTACATATTCAGACCCTTTACTCAGTACTTTGTTGATGCACCTTTGGCAGTGATTACAGCCTCGAGTCTTGGAAATGATGCTACAAGCTTGGCACACCTGTATTTGGGGAGATTCACCCATTCTGCAGATCCTCTCAAGTTCTGTCAGGTTGTATGGAGAGCATTGTTGCAAAGCTATTTTCAGGTCTCTCCAAAGATACTCGATCGGGTTCAAGTCCGGGCTCTGACTAGGCCACTCAAGGACATTCAGAGACTTGTCCCGAAGCCAATCCTGCATTGTCTTGGCTGTTTTCTTAGGGTCGTTGTCCTGTTGGAAGGTGAACCTTCACCCAAGTCTGAGGTTATGAGTGCTCTGGAGCAGCTTTTCATCAAGAATCTCTCTGTGCTTTTCTCCATTCATCTTTCCCTCAATCCCGACTAGTCTCCCAGTCCCTGCCGCTGAAAAACATTCCTACATCATTATGCTGCCACCACCATGCTTCACCGTAGGGATGGTGCCAGGTTTCCTCCAGACATGACGCTTGGCATTCAGGCCAAAGAGTTCAATCTTGGTTTCATCAGACCAGAGAACCTTGTTGCTCATGGTCTGAGAGTCCTTTAAGTGCCTTTTGGCAAACTCCAAGTGTGCTGTCATGTGCCTTTTACTGAGGAGTGGCCTCCGTCTGGCCACTCTACCATAAAGACCTGATTGGTGGAGTGCTGCAGAGATGGTTGTCCTTCTGGAAGTTTCTCCCATCGCCACAGAGGAACTCTGGAGCTCTGTCAGAGTGATCATCAGGTTCTTGGTCACCTCTTTGACCAAGGCCCTTCTCCCCCGATTGCTCAGTTTGGCTGGATGGCAAGCTCTAAGAAGAGTCTTGGTGGTTCCAAACTTCTTCCATTTAAGAATGATGAAGGCCACTGTGTTCTTGGGGACCTTCAATGCTAAAGACATTTTTTGGTACCCTTCACCAGTTCTGTGCCTCGACACAATCCTGTCCCGGAGCTCTACGGACAACTCCTTCGACCTCATGGCTTGGTTTTTGCTCTGACATGCACTGTCAATGTGGGACCTTATATAGACAGGTGTGTGCCTTTCCAAATCATGTCCAATCAATTGAATTTACCACAGGTGGACTCCAAGTTGTAGAAACATCTCACGGGTGAGCAATGGAAACAGGATGCACCTGAGCTCAATACTGAGTCTCATAGCAAAGGGTCTGAATACTTTTTATTTTTAATACTTTTGCAAAGAATTCTAAAAACCTACTTTTCGCTTTGTCATTTTTGGGGTGTTGTGTGTAGATTGATGAGGGGAAAAATGTACTCAATCAATTTTAGAATAAGGCTGTAAAGTAACAAAATGTGGAAAAAGGGAAGGGGTCTGAATACTTTCCGAATGCACTTTAACTACTGCTGTACACACCTTTTCTATTCATATACTGTCCATAATGTCTACATACTGTACACCATCATATACATATATATATTTATATTCCTCACTCTGACATTGCTCGTTCTAATATTTATATCTTTCTTCATACCTTTATTTAAAAAAAAAAAAAATTGTGCGATTGGCGTGTATCGTTTTCTATTGTTAGGTAGACCCTGCACTGTTGGAGCTAGAAACATAAGCGTTTCCCTATAACCCCGCAATAACATCTACAAAATATGTATACGGGACCAATCAAAGGTTATTGGATTTGATTTGTCCCAACAACACAAATGCAGGTGGCGTATTATCGGCAACACCACAACCTGAATCAGTGATAATCTAATCCAGCCTAAATCTATACTAACCAGACAGTCCCACGGAGGGGCGTTTGATACGAGCAGCATATACAGAGAAGTAAAAAAAAAAAAGAAAGAAAGAAGAGACATCAAGTCCCCCTTAGGTCCTTTGGACAGGGAGTGTAGGACAATTCAACTGGGCTGATGATGTTTCGCTGACGTCATATCGCAAAATTCCAAATGTGACATCGTAGACATTCTCAGTGAAGTCCTAATGATCTTTCTCTCAAGCAACTTTGATACGGTTTGCGATCGTTTTTTTTTCTTCACCGTCCTTGACTCTCCCCTCCTGCCTACTGGATCACAAATAAATCCAGGAAAAGGCGGATTATATTATATCACATATCATATCACGTCACGTCAGAGTACACAAAAAGAAATCCAGCACACAGATTGACTGAGGCACACCGGCACACTGTGAACGTCGGTCGCAGAAGCATAGACGGATGGGAATGCATGTTTCCCGAGAGAGAACGCACCGAGGGAGAGAAGGACAGGAAAAGGATGTCGAGTGATAGAAATAGACGATTCTGTATTGATCAGAGAGAGGAAGGTGCCTGGTATCCCTTCGACAACGAAAATATCATCTGGGTGTGTATACATGTGTGTGCTCGTGTCTGTGCATATGGGTCATTGAGCGTTCACAGTTATTTATGACCTATTCCTCCCAAACGTCCAGCACAAGTCTTCCAACACATGTCATATAATACACACACACATATTTTGTGTTGCATATTTGACCTTTTACCTGACTTGCTTACCACCCCACTAAAAGTGTGAAAATGAAACTGTGAAACTACTGAAACTGTGACAAAGTTGCAATATAAAGAGAGAATAATGCACAGTAGTGATCATTTGGATGAACCTATTACAGATTCATTGAATAAATTGTATTTGCATACCAAATGAACAAAATAGTAAAAACATGACTTTTAACCTGATTTTCTACACCTTACAATTGAATTAAGATAAACATCATCTCTATTGTTCTCTGTAAAATGTTCAGTGTTGCCTGTATGAATCTGAAACCTGTTGATTGATTGAATGACTTATTGCATCTAATCAATTTGCAATCGCACAAAAAAAATAAAAAAATAACAGGCGTTTCGGTGCCAAGTGTCAATCATAAATAGAGGACTCTGTATGGGTACAACTCCTTTAAGTATAGCTATTGCCATTGAGGGCTTCCACCATTTGAAAGTAGTCAACTGGGTGGGGATTCCTATGGGTTGGGAGTGATCAGCCAATGATCAGAGAGCTTTGTCTTCTTCAAATTGGCTTGCCTATGGTTTGGAGCCAAGACCAAGATTAATATGTGTGTGTGTACCAGGACATTGGTCCCAAGATCCAGATCCAGACGCAGTGAGTTGAAACCATGACAAGGTCAAGGCAATAGTCCAGGGGTCCTTTCTTCAATTGTAAGAAACTCAAGTAGAGTAAACTCGAGTACAGTACAGCACATTTAAATTTGAGTCATTTAGCAGAAGCGACATACAGGAGCGATTCGTGTTAAGTGCCTTGGGGGCACATCGGCATATTTTTAACCTAGTCGGCTCTGGGATTTCCTTTACTGGCTCTTAACTGCTAGGCTACCTGCCTCACTCTATACAGTATAGTAGAGCACAGTACAGTACAGAAGAACACAGCACATTATAGACATCTATGGTTTGGTCAAATAGATGTCAATGTTTGGGCTGGTTGGAGCCCCCTCTGCTGGCTATGCATCTCAATTATCTACACTTTTTCCTGAAGTGTGTACTTGTCCACTACCCACATGGTGGTCCTCTGTAGCTCAGTTGGTAGAGCAGTTGGAAATAGCCTCAATGGCGCTGCCTGCTGTCACAGACGCCATCATTTTTCTTTATTTATTTATTTTACCTTTATTTAACTAGGCAAGTCAGTTAAGAACAAATTCTTATTTTCAATGACAGCCAAGGAACAGTGGGTTAACTGCCTGGTCAGGGGCAGAACGACAGATTTGTGCCTTGTCAGCTCGGGGATTCGAACTTGCAACCTTTCGGTTACTAGTCCAACGCTCTAACCACTAGGCTACCCTGCCGCCCCGATACAAAGATGAGTCCTCTATATATCTCTATGATGTCAATTGTTTCCATTGTGACTGCTTCATTTTGGACAACTTTGACTTATTTTCGACTCTAAAGAATTCTTATAGCTAACATAGGCTGAGTATCTTTCATTCGGACTGATGTACAAACACATATTATTTTTGTCCTAAAACTGTACTTAAAATATTTATTGATATTGTAGATGTTAGGTAGTGAACTTCTTACTGTGAAAGTCTCTCTCTCTCTCTGCTGCAGCAGCGACCACCACAGAACATCAACAGTATTTATCACGCTGTCCATGTTGTGGTTGCTCAGGTGCTGTTAGATGACAATAATAATCTCTCTGACCATTTTGAACAATGTAAACAACACAGTGTAGCAGAGAGTCTGTTGTAACTTTGTAATGCTTTTTGTTGGTGTAAAGCCTTCATTAAAGCAACGACTGAAAACAGTCGCAATCACTCGCCAATGCAATTCCCGAAATGGAACAGTTTAGGCCTATTTATTGGTTATGCTAATTATTCAATGGTCACTTTGTCATTTGCTTGGTTACCTTTCACATCATGAATGACTCGTATGCTGTGTGATGGCATGAACGAATGAATGATCGATTGATACAGTAGCCTATATAATGAAATATAGGCCTAAGTAAGGTATGGTATTAAGACTAAACAGGATGCGCTCTTAGGCCTACAGCTTGATGGCAGTTATAGAAGGCTACTATACAAAGCCTACTAATAATAACGACATCACTTATTATTATAATGATGATCACAATAATCATTTTAATCATAACAATAAGATCAAGTAAAAAGGAGGGTTGTTATTATTATAAATATACCTTTTCAGACAATTTTCAGAAGTTCCAATTCATCCCAAAGGTGCTCGATGGGGTTGAGGTCAGGGCTCTGTGCAGGCTAGTCAAGTTCTTCCAAACCAATCTGGACAAACAAATCAGTTTGTAGGGACCTCGCTTTGTGCACGGGGGCATTGTGATGCTGAAACAGGAAAGGACATTCCCAAACTGTTGCCACAAAGTTGAAAGCACAGACTAATCTAGAATGCCATTGTGTGCTGTAGCATTAAGATTTCACCTCACTGGAACTAAGTGGCCTAGCCCGAACCATGAAAAACTGCCCAAGACCATTATTCCTCCTCCACCAAACTTTACAGTGGGCACTATGCATTGGTGCAGGTAGCGTTCTCCTGGCATTAGCCAAACTCAGATTCATCCATTGGACTGCCAGATGGTGAAGCGTGATTCATCACGCCAGAGTTCGTGTTTCCACTGCTCCAGAGTCCAATGGCGGCGAGCTTTACACCACTCCAGCTGACACTTGGCATTGCGCATGGTGATGTTAGGCTTGTGTGCCGCTGCTCGGCCGTGGAAACCCAAACTCCCGTCTAACTGTTCTCGTGCTGATGTTGTTTCCAGAGGCAGTTCGGAACTCGATCGTGAGTGTTACAACCGAGGACAGACCATCTTTACGCGCTACCTACTTCAGCACTTGGCGGTCACATTCTGTGAGCTTACGTGGCCTACCACCTCGCGGCTGAGCCGTTGTTTCTCCTAGACGTTTCCCCTTCACAATAACAGCACTTACAGTTGACCAGGCCAGCTCTAGCAGGGCAAAAAATGGACAAACTGACCTGTTGGAAAGGTGGCATCCTATGACGTGCCACGTCGAAAGCCTTATTGTGGTGCTCTAAACATGCACATATTCCCATAGGAACATTGCTTGTGCAACGTGTCTTACAGGAATGACATACATATGAGGTCGAAAGCGTCAGTCTACCTATCCATTGATGTAAATATATCCCCTGTCTGATTCCCAGCTCGTCCACTAGATGGCAGTAGGAGATCACATGACGTCTCTTGGCCAACTGGGTAGTGAGTCAAACGGGTCACATTTCAAGCCTGACATCTTAAAAGGACCTTAGCAATCAGGGCTGTCAAGTTATGGAGTTATTTTTGTTGTTGAACTAAGACAAGCTTCAAACGTCTTTTCCCATTCACTTTAACTATTGCAAACGATAAGATAGATCGACGGTGCATGTGGCAGATGCATGCAAGGTCATGTGGACGGAGAAGGAAATGCATTGCTTTACAATGACCGTCAGGGTGGACCCTTTCCATGCATACTTTTGGGGACTTGAACTACATTGCATACTCTATGAACATGACCATAGCGCATGATTTCTGAGCTTTATGGGGAGGGGTGGTGGGGGAGGGACATTTTATGACAACGCCAGCAGTAAGATTTGAGTTCGATTTCCAAAAAGACAAGTACTCTAGCTTTCGAATGATATGTCAAAAAACGGCTGGGGGGGGGGGGGGGTACCACCCAAAAAAATCACCGGACCCGGTCCAAAGCAATCGCTCAGAGTTGAACAGGTACAATGATTTTGTAGAATATTAATTAAACAATATGTTTGTTGTTGCCTTGGATTGAATTAGAACATATCATGATGTAAATAAATGTCTTAAGTTTGGAGACCTAACTGTTTATTTAAATCGTTTTTTTGGGAGGATGGGACTGCAATTTGCACCACTTCTGTAGAATCACCCATATACACCCATTAATGTGCTGTTAGTATTAATGTGCTGTAAGGTGACTGCGTTCACGCTTGTACTCATGTCAGTAGTGTCCTTTGGCTGCGTGCCCACAGGCTTTACTGTAGCCTCTATATTCTCCTTGTCTCGGAGCTTAGCGCTCACAATCTCTCTCTAGCCACAGATCCGACCAGCTTGCTCACAGTTGCACTAGGGTTGGACGGACTTCCGGTGTAGATTAAGACAGGTATGTTCTCCTGAGCCATCTCTCGCAGCCCTAGTGGAGCTGTAAGCAAGTGGGGTGGATCGACGGGCTACATCTCTCCCAGAGCAGAGAGACGGAAGAGAGCAGAGAGTCAAACTGTCCGAAATGGATGTGTTGTTGTATGACACACAGTTAGTTGATCCTGCTGGGTGAGATGTGGGCTATTTTTGTAAGTAACACCTTGTATGTGCGCCCAGTGTGACAGCCGTGTCTGTGTGTGGGTGGTACCATGCATTGGGGGATGTGTTCGACTTGTGATTGTCTGTGTGTCCTTCTTTAAAGGGGAGATGTGTGTGTGTGGTGTGTAGTTATAAAAATGTGTGTGCGTCCTACCTTGATAGGGGAGATGTGTGTGTGCGGCGTGTAGCCATGCATTGCCTCCATGGCGGCGAGGTTCTTGTCACTCATGTGAAGCATTTCAGCACTTTTCCCTTGACCCAGATGGGCTGGACTGTGCTCCAAGGGGGGCGTCTCCTCATCCTGGTACCGGTACTTCTACAGAGAGATAGAAAGAGGACGAGAGAGAAGGAGAGAGAGACGTGGGGTGAAGGAAGAAGAGAGAGATGTGGGGGTGAAGAGAGAGAAGGAGAGAGAGAGTGGGGTAGGAAGAGAGAGATGTGGGGGTGAAGAGAGAGAAGGAGAGAGAGTGGGGTAGGAAGAGAGAGATGTGGGGGTGAAGAGAGAGAAGGAGAGAGAGACGTGGGGTAGGAAGAGAGAGATGGGGGGGTGAAGAGAGAGAAGGAGAGAGAGATGTGGGGTAGGAAGAAGAGAGATGACGTGGGGTAGGAAAGAGAGATGTGGGGGTGAAGGGGGTGGGGTAGGAAGAGAGAGAAGGAGAGAGAGACGTGGGGTAGGAAGAGAGAGATGTGGGGGTGAAGAGAGAGAAGGAGAGAGAGATGGGGTAGGAAGAGAGAGATGTGGGGGTGAAGAGAGAGAAGGAGAGAGAGACGTGGGGTAGGAAGAGAGAGATGTGGGGGGTGAAGAGAGAGAAGGAGAGAGAGACGATGGGGTAGGAAGAGAGAGATGTGGGGGTGAAGAGAGAGAAGGAGAGAGAGACGTGGGGTGGGGAAGAGAGAGATGTGGGGGTGAAGAGAGAGAAGGAGAGAGAGACGTGGGGTAGGAAAGAGAGAGAGGGGGGTGAAGAGAGAGAAGGAGAGAGAGACGTGGGGAGGAAGAGAGAGATGTGGGGTGAAGAGAGAGAAGGAAGAGAGAGAGAGAGACGGGGAAGGACGAGAGAGATGAGGGGGTGAAGAGATGGGGAGAAGGAGAGAGAGACGTGGGGTAGGAAGAGAGAGATGTGGGGGTGAAGAGAGAGAAGGAGAGAGAGACGTGGGGTAGGAAGAGAGAGATGTGGGGTGAAGATGTGGGGTAGGAAGAGAGAGAGAAGGAGAGAGAGACGTGGGGTAGGAAGAGAGAGATGTGGGGGTGAAGAGAGAGAAGGAGAGAGAGGTGGGGTAGGAGAAGAGAGAGATGTGGGGGTGAAGAGAGAGAAGGAGAGAGAGACGTGGGGTAGGAAGAGAGAGATGTGGGGGGTGAAGAGAAGGAGAACGTGGGGAGGAGAGAGATGTGGGGGGTAGGAAGAGAGAGAGACGTGGGGGGGGTGAAGAGAGAGAAGGAGAGAGAGACGTGGGGTAGGAAGAGAGAGATGTGGGGGTGAAGAGAGAGAAGGAGAGAGAGACGGGGGGTAGGAAGAGAGAGATGTGGGGGAGGAAGAGAGAGATGTGGGGGAGGAAGAGAGAGAAGGAGAGGGGGGGGGTTAATGCTATTAGGCATCACATATCAGGGGTAGATCGTGTTAACAACAGTTATCATTTCAATGCAGACACTGTGCCTGTGGGACAAAACAGAGCCTACATCTCAGCAAAATGCAACTCATATCCATGTCAACTTTCCGTGCTTCTGTGGGTGTTACACTTTTAATGCACCAACCAAGAAAGGGCCTTAGCGATGTGATTTTTAACTCCGTCCCCTAAAGGAGTCCGGGCGGCTCCAACGTGGTTCCATTTATGCACAAAAATAACAAAAACTGTTGTCGCAAACCCACAAGTGCATCTGAAGGCTGTTTTTGGACAGAAAATGGGGCCCTATATGGGGCCACTATGAAGTAAGTCTAAGACCATTCTCTTCCACCACCAAATGGAGCAACACCACAGCAGCACATGACTCCTACCTACCCAGCAAGATAACACTCTGTTATTAACCAATAACCATAGCTCCTACCCTACTGATCTCCAACACCTGGGCAACCTTCCAACAACTAGCCCACTGCGCTAGTCACACACTGTGGCCTACACTCAGGTAGTGACACAGAGAGCTGCAAAAGTGCATGCAATGTTTTAACACAAATACAGCCCAAGAAGGCATCATAAAGCAAATTTGCTGGAGCAACCTAAGTGTTATTGTTTATGTTTGTGCACCGGTCCACAGCTAACCCGACTAGCCCAACTCCCTGGCTGTGTACACTTACACTACAGTCTGCCGTACTCTCGTCAGATGAGCCTCTACCTATCCTCTCAAAACCTAGAAGATTCGAGGGGTTAACTGGGTGTCTCCTGCCTGCCTGGTGGCCTGAGATTGAGTGTGGCATTAGGATTGGTGTCACGGTGCTACCATCCCCTCTGCTCTTTTTGGAAGGAGCCAGACGGGCCGGCGAGGGAGGTGCACTGAGGAGAGGACTGGTCTCAGATCAGCTGCCTAGCAACCAGAGCAGAGAGTGCGTTGCCGTGCCAGAGCAGGGGGCAGTCAGCACTGCTGCTGGATCACATTACACTGAGACAGCAAGACCACAAAACACACAGGGAGAGAGAGTGGGAGAGAGATGAGAGGAAGAGAGATGGGCAGAGATGGGTAGGGGCATAAGGGGGAGAGAGTTTCATAGAGGGAAGAGGAGATATGAGAAAGAGAGGGGGAGGGGATTTGAGAGAGGGAAGAGGAGAGATGAGAAAGAGAGGGGAGGGGATTTGAGAGAGGGAAGAGGAGATATGAGAAAGAGAGGGGGATTTGAGAGAGGGAAGAGGAGATATGAGAAAGAGAGGGGAGGGGATTTGAGAGAGGGAAGAGGAGAAATGAGAAAGAGAGGGGGAGGGGTTTGAGAGATGGAAGAGGAGAAATGAGAAAGAGAGGGGGAGGGGTTTGAGAGAGGGAAGAGGAGAAATGAGAAAGAGAGGGGAGGGGATTTGAGAGAAGGAAGAGGGAAGAGGAGAAATGAGAAATGAGAAAGAGAGGGGGAGGGGGTTTGAGAGAGGGAAGAGGAGAAATTAAAAAGAGAGGGGGTTTGAGAGAGGGAAGAGGAGAAATTAGAAATGAGAAAGAGAGGGGAGGGGAGGGGGTTTGAGAGGGAAGGGGAGAAATGAGAAAGAGAGGGGGAGGGAGTTTGAGAGGGAAGGGGAGAAATGAGAAAGAGAGGGGAGGGAGTTTGAGAGGGAAGGGGAGAAATGAGAAAGAGAGGGGGTTTGAGAGAGGGAATAGGATAAATGAGAAATGAGAAAGAGGGGGGCGGGGGTTTGAGAGAGGGATGAGGAGAAATGAGAAAGAGGGGGGAGGAGATTTGAGAGAGGGATGAGGAGAAAGGAGAGGGGGCGGGGGGTTTGAGAGAGGGAAGAGGAGAAATGAGAAAGGGAGGACGGGGTTTTGAGAGAGGTATGATGAGAAATGAGAAAGAGGGGGGAAAAGAGATTTGAGAGAGGGATGAGGAGAAATGAGAAAGAGGGGGCGGGGGTTTGAGAGAGGGAAGAGGAGAAATGAGAAAGAGGGAGGACGGGGTTTTGAGAGAGGGATAATGAGAAATGGGAGAGGGTCAAGATAGAGGGGGAAAGAAAGAACAAGGACAAAGGTGGGAGGGGTGGAGGCGAGAGCGGGGAGGAGTGAAGTGATGACAATGTGTTTCAAGACTCATCCAAACCACATACTAACAGAGACAAAGAGAAATGCAGAGTGTTTCCTGTCTCTCTGTGCCAGTTTATCTTGTAAGTTTTTCCCAGTCAACCAGCGTCTTTCCCGTTCTCCTGCTTTTTGCGATTCTCCTTTTTCTGGTCCTCCCGGTTTTGACCCTTGCCTGTTTCTGGACTCTGTACCTGCCTTGACCACAAGCCTGTCTGCCACTCTGTACCTCTTGGGCTCTGATCTGGTTTTGACCTTTTTGCCTGTCCACGACTATTCTCTCGCCTACTCCTTTTGGATTAATAAACATGGTAAGACTCCAACCATCTGCCTCCTGTGTCCACATCTGGGTCTCGCCTTGTGTCATGACAGTTACAGTCACATGCACTGCTAGTTAGATTTAAAGTAATTGTATACCAATGAATGCTTACTCTTAACTTAAGACAATGGAAGATAATTCAATCAATTAAATCTCTCATGTGTGGTCTTAAGGGACAGCGTATCCAGGACAGCTGCTGGGCAGGCTGAGACAGCCTGCACACGACACAGCAGCTCTCAGTTCAATCACTACCGGTCATCTCCATAAAGAGATTACACGGACAAAACATCAAGACAAAAAAGACATTTGGAATCATTTGGGGTTATTAAGAGAATGTGAACCATATGTTCTAGTGTGTGTGGCTTCACATTAAGTTCAGGGCTTCACTCCATTTGTTCCACTGACATTTTGGCATCTCTAGTTTCAGTTGTCCACTCATTGGCTGGGATTCAACCCAGCAAGTCTACACAGTAATGGGCTTGTGCAAGAGTAACGCCAAGCCAGCCAGCGGGAATGATAGAAAAGACCAGGGAGAGAGGGATGGAGAGAAGAGTGGGGGGTGAAGTAGAGAAGAGTGGGTTAAGAGAAGGAAGGAGAGAACAGATGAGAAGAGAGTGGGGAAAGAGAGGGAAGGAGAGAACAGAAGAGAGGAGAGTGGGGAAAGAGAGGGAAGGAGAGAACAGAAGAGAGGAGAGTGGGGAAAGAGAGGGAAAGACAGAACAGAAGAGAGGAGAGTGGGGAAAGAAAGGGAAGGAGAGAACAGAAGAAAGGAGAGTGGGGAAAGAAAGGGAAGGAGGGAACAGAAGAGGAGAGTGTGGAAAGAGAGGGAAGGAGGGAACAGAAGAGAGGAGAGTGGGGAAAGAGAGGGAAGGAGAGAACAGAAGAGAGGAGAGTGGGGAAAGAAAGGGACGGAGAGAACAGAAGAGAGGAGAGTGGGGAAAGAAAGGGAAGGAGATAACAGAAGAGAGGAGAGTGGGGAAAGAGAGGGAAGGAGAGAACAGAAGAGAGGAGAGTGGGGAAAGAGGGAAGGAAAGAACAGAAGAGAGGAGAGTGGGGAAAGAGAGGGAAGGAGAGAACAGAAGAGAGGAGAGTAGGGAAAGAAAGGGAAGGAGAGAACAGAAGAGAGGGGGGAAAGAGAGGGAAGGAGAGAACAGACGAGAGGAGAGTGGGGAAAGAAAGGGAAGGAGAGAAGAGTGGGGAAAGAGAGGGAAGGAGAGAACAGAAGAGAGGAGAGTGGGGAAAGAAAGGGAAGGAGAGAACAGACGAGAGGAGAGGGGGGAAAGAGAGGGAAGGAGAGAACAGACGAGAGGAGAGTGGGGAAAGAGAGGGAAGGAGAGAAGAGTGGGGAAAGAGAGGGAAGGAGAGAACAGAAGAGAGGAGAGTGGGGAAAGAAAGAGAAGGAGAGAACAGACGAGAGGAGAGTGGGGAAAGAGAGGGAAGGAGAGAAGAGTGGGGAAAGAGAGGGAAGGAGAGAACAGAATAGAGGAGAGTGGGGAAAGAAAGGGAAGGAGAGAACAGACGAGAGGAGAGGGGGGAAAGAGAGGGAAGGAGAGAACAGACGAGAGTGGGGAAAGAGAGGGAAGGAGAGAACAGACGAGAGAGGAGGAAGAGGGAAGATAGTCAATTCAATATCCTCTCTTTACTATCATACAGTTACTCTGCTGAATACGCCAGCCCATTCCCAGCTCCAGAGCATGATGGTAGATACAGTAGATCATTCAGAGTGGAAGAGGTCCAGTACTGAATCCAACAGAAGACAACACAAGCGGCAGAATAAATGGGTCAGCTTGATCTAGGGGAAAGTGTGTTAGTGAAACTACTAAGCCAGCTAGTCGTCTGAAGTGCATACCCCCAGAATAGAACTCTCTGAATAAGCTGAACACTTACAAGACAACACCGATTTACATTCCTACAGAGAACTGCAGGATCTGACTCATATGACTCATGGCCATCTGAGTCTTTGTGGGGGCAGGCAGGTGAGGAGTATTACAGGCTTATTGATTGTGTTATTGGCTTGTTGGCAGTGAGTGACAGCGGGTCCTTGGGTTCCTGTGAGTAGCCCAGTGTTCCGGTAGAGAGTACATCCCAGTGTTCCGGTAGAGTGTACAGCCCAGTGTTCCCGGTAGAGAGTACAGCCCAGTGTTCCGGTAGAGAGTACAGCCCAGTGTTCCGGTGTACAGCCCAGTGTTCCGGTAGAGAGTACAGCCCAGTGTTCCGGTAGAGGGTACAGCCCAGTGTTCCGGTAGAGAGTACAGCCCAGTGTTCCGGTAGAGAGTACAGCCCAGTGTTCCGGTAGAGAGTACAGCCCAGTGTTCCGGTAGAGAGTACAGCCCAGTGTTCGGTAGAGGGTACAGCCCAGAGAGAGTACAGCCCAGTGTTCCGGTAGAGAGTACAGCCCAGTGTTCCGGTAGAGAGTAGAGAGTACAGCCCAGTGTTCCGGTAGAGAGTACAGCCCAGTGTTCCGGTAGAGAGTACAGCCCAGTGTTGTTACAGCCCAGTGTTCGGTAGAGAGTACAGCCCAGTGTTTACAGCCCAGTGTTCCGGTAGAGGGTACAGCCCAGTGTAGAGAGTACAGCCCAGTGTTCCGGTAGAGAGTACAGCCCAGTGTTCCGGTAGAGAGTACAGCCCAGTGTTCCGGTAGAGAGTACAGCCCAGTGTTCCGGTAGAGAGTACAGCCCAGTGTTCCCGGTAGAGAGTACAGCCCAGTGTTCCGGTAGAGAGTACAGCCCAGTGTTCCGGTAGAGAGTACAGCCCAGTGTTCCCGGTAGAGAGTACAGCCCAGTGTTCCGGTAGAGAGTACAGCCCAGTGTTCCGGTAGAGAGTACAGCCCAGTGTTCCGGTAGAGAGTACAGCCCAGTGTTCCGGTAGAGAGTACAGCCCAGTGTTCCCGGTAGAGAGTACAGCCCAGTGTTCCGGTAGAGAGTACAGCCCAGTGTTCCGGTAGAGGGTACAGCCCAGTGTTCCGGTAGAGAATACAGCCCAGTGTTTTCCGGTAGAGAGCTCATAAATAAGTTCCCTGGGTGTGCTGAGCATTGATCCCCACGTTCGGTCGGAACAGTCTTTAACCATTCACGACTGGGAGAGTTAGCCTCAACTTGAACTGCTATCCTCAAAGACCTCCCCCATCCCCTCAACCAGAACAGCAACTCAAACCAGGTCACACTAAACACAGCTTTCAAGTTTTGATGATGGGTCTCTAGGAAAGCTTACAAGCTCCGCTGACTTCATTTCAGGAAGTCTAATATTTACACATACTGCCAATAGGAGTACTAAACCGCAGCAAAGTGCACGGCAGAACTTCCTCAATCGCTCTCTTCCACATGAAAACCAGGGGTTTCAATGACAGTGGAGTGACTAGCACTATCATGACTGCTAGGTGGAGAGGTGAACGTGCGTCACGGAGGTTCATTCAGGACATCGCCACCGTGGAGATCACCTTAGGAGTTGAGCAGTGTAGAGAAAGTATTGGAACATAACACACACAGTGGAACAATAGCCTGGTCCAGTAGTACCCAGGAAGTAGGCAGGAAATTGACCTATTTCCAGCAGGTGAAACAGGAAGAACAATAAATCATTCTAAGACTGAAAGCAAGTGCTGGCCAACTGTCTCCCCTTTTGTATAAGTGCATGTCAGTACTTCCATTTTGATTTTCAATACACTTCAAATGATTGGTACGCTCCAACAATTCTCACCAGTGCCTCGTGTTCACATGGTGATCTGAGTAGAAGGGGAGGAGGGGACATATTGCTATTTGTAGTGGCTTTGGAGTGGAGTCTGTTTGAGTGTGGGTGTGGACCAGGATGGTGTTGAGGGTGGGAGGGAAGGTGGGCAGTAGTGTCTGGTGCTGAATGGAGGTGAGAGGAGGTGAAGTGGAGGTGCTTCCTGGGTGTCATGGGGGAACCCAAGGATCTGTACACGTCAGAGACAGCCCCGTCAATCAGTGGGCCAGAGAGAACACCCACTTTCACACAGCACTGTGGCCAGATCAAGGAGGGAGTCCTAGGCACCTTGCTAGTGGACACAGCATGGCCATTTGGCAGAGTCACAGAAGAAATGGTTGGCTAGATACAGCTAACAGACTGGGAGGAAAACAGGCAGAAGACCCATTCCATGCCATGTGGAAAGAGACAGAGCAAGCTGTCAGGCCGGAAACACCTGAAAATGGGAGGGGGGGGGGGTGGATGAGGCACTCAAACCTACAGATAAGGCCATATGACAACCCCAATCTTATTAGTAAGTGTCTTTGAAAGCATTATAGACAGCATTAAAGGACCAGTGAAGTCAAAAACTTTATTTCTTTCCTATGTTTGACATATATATTTCCACACTACGAGGTTGGAATAATTCCGTGAAATTAGGAAAACGATGACGCCATTTTAGTGTAAGTGCTGTTTACCACGCTAGTTTTCAGGTTACATATTCCTCCCATTAGGCTCATTCAACTAGGCCCCTCACTCAGACAGTTCTAGCACAATTCTTGCTTGAGAAACTGCTCTTTGTTTTGACCATTTGAATTGAAGAGAAAAAAAACAACAGGAAGGTACTTGTCACCCAGAAATGATTTGATATTGAGATCAAATCAGCTGCATTGGGCCTTTAACTTATATACACAGGCTGTGGTTGCCCAACTGGAAACACACACGCCTAGCTCACCACTGGGTGACAAATCTACTGGTTCTACAGACGTTCTAAAGACCTTTTCAATGAACTCACCCCAAAAGACCTTTTGCCTACCAAGGCTGGTGGCATTAAATACAGTCAATATAGACACAGTCTGATCTCCATGAGAGTCATTTCATTAGCAGTGGCACCATTCCTTACACTAGTGATTCACAATAGACATCGCCCCTACCAATTAGCATCCTATATGGAATGATGGGTGTCATCAAAGTGAACGCCTTTAGCGATTTATCCCAAGGTCACCAACAACTCGCTGAGATTACAAGCACAACAAGCTATATCTGTATCTCTTTTGTCGGGAAGCAAAACACACAACTCATGACCACACAGCTGTATGGTAAAGCAGAACAATGCTCCCGCTGGTTTACACCCCGCCCATTGTCCCGAACAGCACAACTGTTAAGTATAATGTGAGTTGTTCGTGTCTTTACAAGATAACCAAACGGTACCATCTACGTAACATGCATGGCTGGCTCAGATAGGCTATGCCGGTCGATATTCCGTGTAAATGGCCTATGGAAATGAAACATCTAAATGTCGGCGTGTAACCACGCTTGACCACGGTGTTGATCTGAACATACCGTACGGTATTATGAGGCGTGAATAATCCACACGCGCAGGCCTGGACTACCAGGGAACACATGTTAACACATATTGCAGATGGTCACATTTCAAAACCCCAGATAATCGGCGATGGAAATCATAATGGGGAAAGTGAAAACACAACAGTCACCTAAATGGAAGGCAGTGGGTTATCTGTGGGGAAATGATCACAATGCCCAGTCAGCAATTTAATTGTGTCAACAGAATGGTTTAGGCTTCTGTAGCACTTTGAACACAAACTAGGAACATGCTTACGCACAAATACACACACCGACACACGCGCGCGCACTGTGGTATCTCATTCATCTTTTTAAATCGGCTCATCATCTCCTCGCGTTCTCTCTCCGTCGACGTAATAGCGTCGCTACAACAACTGTTACACCGAACCTGTTCTAAGCTTACCTTGCAACCGAACATGAGGGAGAGAGTCCGGTTGCTGCAGATGACCTTACACTGACACATCACCGGCGAGGGGCACTTTAGATTCCGAACAGGCGGAGACATCAGTTCAACACCCATATACCAGACTACACCCGTCCACCACCAGAGCCGCGATGCTGGAGAAGAGGGAGGGTTGAAGAGCGGTAGTCGAGGCAGGTGACTAGGCTGTGCACGGTTGGTAGGCTACCCGAAGACGTGCTAGGCTACCCAACGTTGACATCCGATGTTCAACTCAGAAATAACTTTACGTTCACGAGCATGAATTATGGATTGCAGCTTGGCCACCGGACAGATGCTAAGGTTGAAATGCTGTTGTTCCCTCATGTTCCGCCTATTCAAGTGTTACAAGAACACCATCATTCATGATTTGCACAAGTCTTCATCCACATCGGCCTCGCTCGCTCGCTCGCTCTCTCTCTCTCTCTCTCTCTCTCTCTCTCTCTCTCTCTCTCTCTCTCTCTCTCTCTCTCTCCCCCTCTCTCTCTCTCTCTCTCTCCCCTCGCTCTCTCTCTCCCTCTCCACCGTAAGGTTTGGATTTCATGCGCAATTCTAATTGGAACATATAGGGTCTGAATCTGTGAAGCAAGGCAAAAGCAGTTATGCTATAGGCTCCCCCGCGGACATAGGCTATCGATTATAACACATCATGCACGACTGATATTAGACGGTATAGGTTACTTGTATCAAAACATGCACACAAGCGAATACAGTAAATTATTTACTATCATGAGCTGACGTTTCCACATCATAGTCTCCTCACACTGTCTGCTGCTCACGCTCACACCAACTCTGCAGCGATCATACAATGTCTATTGTGCCTATGGTGTGCTACTGGCGCCCCCCCGTGGACCAATGGAAAAGTGTCTGCAAGGAACTGTCCATGGTCCTGAAATGCGAATAAAGCTTCAGCACAGCAGTGGCCAGCAACACGCTCTTTTCAGCGTGCAAACGCGGTCACACCTGTAGGCCTGTCAGCATGCGGCGGTATGTTAGCACTGAAAGACCCGTCTTAAAACAATCTAAAGTAGACGCTTAGGATCAAACCCGCAGAGACACACACACACAAGGTCATCCAAGGTCTTAGTAGCATTGTATGACAGAGCCTCCATACTCTATGCTCATTAGAAAGCACTTAGCAGAGGCCTAGCTAAAACACATAGGAAAGACTATAGGCTCTACCTCTTCCGGGAAATAATTATTGTCCAGATTAGGCCTAATATGCCTCTCTCTCTCTCTCTCTCTCTCTCTCTCTCTCTCTCTCTCTCTGTCTCTCTCTCTCTCACTCACTCACTCACTCACTCACTCACTCTCACACACACGTAACACTAAACGGATCGGAATCCAACGGTGGAAGGTGCTGGCTGACTGCGTCCACAAGGTGGAGCGAGAGAAGCAGGTGGACTAAATATTGTGCATTCATCTCAGGACCGACTGCGGCGCGGGGCTCCACGCTCTCGAATGACGTCAATGTTAAATGGAACAGATGCAACCGTTCGAGACGCACAGGGTGTGCAAAGATAAACGACCATTTTCATGTCATTCCAAAAACCTTGTCTCCCCCTGTAATAAGACTCGGTCAGGTAAAGTGTGGCGAACGATAACATTTGTATGTGTGGGCTGTTATTATTCCAAAAGAAGTTCAACATTTCCAGTTTCCCTGAAACATCCTGGATTCAGTTTTACCTGCTGCCAATCCAGACAGACCACAGTGGTTCATAAACTAACAAATCAATTGTGTACACAACAAAGCTACTCCATGGGGCTCTTTATCCGATCAATGCCAAAACACTTAGATCTGAGAGATCTCAATGTAAGCAACACGAAAGCTCACTGTTTCATAAAACATTAAAACCATGTTATTATTTGCCCACAAATAATAGAATGGAACAAAGCAGCAAGTAGAAAAGAAAAACAAGTAGAAAAAAAAATATATATATATGTATATATGCATGTATGTGTGTGTGAGAGAGAGAGACAGAGAGACAGAGAGAGAGAGAACACGTTGGTGGTTCTAGCTGTTTCTGCATGATCCGTTATTGTGTGTAGATGACGAAGCATGCTGTGCTTTGTAGCCTCACAACGCGGTTTCCATGGATATTTTGCTCTGAAATAGAGCTTCGACCTTGGTTGTGGTGTACCAAACATTGTGGAGGCAGTACTTTGATAAAATACTCAGATATATCCAAACAAACACATGGTGACAAACAAGGTAAAGATTGCATTGATAGATGCAAACTGCCACAAGCTGTTAGTCACAACAACCCAAAGGAAATCATCGCTAATTGTATAATAAACAGTCAAGAGAACATATGCATTATCCATATTAGAAGACACTGGAGTCCTTCCAAACACTGTTACGCAAAACACTAATAGCCTGTTTAAAGAGGCTCTGGATAATGTTGTTGGTTATGGACATATACCATGATGTAGTCAATGTCTGGTGTCTTATATGGCTAGCCACAGACAGTGTGGCCCCTAGCTGCCACGGTCACAGCAGCCTATACGTGGGGCTGGCCTGCCCCTCAGTGGGATCTGGCAGTACTGCTTTCTAGCTCTCACATCACATGGGACTCTGCTTGAATATATGATCAAAAATGCACGTTTTTCTGGATCTTTGAAAGGTTTCTGTTTAGTCATCAACACCCCCCCCCCCACCCCCCATTTTCTAAAATAGAACTCGCAAAACAACTCAACTACTATCCACAGCTGCTACAGTGAGAGTTGGCATTGTGTAATAATGTTTTCCATCTCACTGCTGCGTTGTGTATCGGTGATTTTTGTATCCCAGCAGTGCATTGTGTAGTGGTAAACTTCACATCCCAGCTCTGCACTGCATTGGGTGAACAAGCACACAGAAGAGAGAGGAAACCCCACAAGAGCCAGATCGTTTCCATGACAACATCTGCAGGGGGCGGGATTCCCCATCGAATAGTCCATTGGCTAGCTGCCTGATGGTCAGGTCGCCATGTTCCTCTAAAGGATGGCTGCACACATCCTCATGAACTCTCCTATACAGCCTCCTACAGTGTACAGTCATGGACTCTCCTATACAGCCTCCTATAGTGTACAGTCATGGACTCTCCTATACAGCCTCTTATAGTGTACAGTCAGTCCTCATGAACTCTCCTATACAGCCTCCTACAGTGTACAGTCATGGACTCTCCTATACAGCCTCCTATAGTGTACAGTCAGTCCTCATGAACTCTCCTATAGAGTCTCCTACAGTATACAGTCATGGACTCTCCTATACAGCCTCCTATAGTGTACAGTCAGTCCTCATGAACTCTCCTATACAGCCTCCTACAGTGTACAGTCATGGACTCTCCTATACAGCCTCCTATAGTGTACAGTCAGTCCTCATGGACTCTCCTATACAGTCTCCTACAGTGTACAGTCATGGACTCTCCTATACAGTCTCCTACAGTGTACAGTCAGTCCTCATGGACTCTCCTATACAGTCTCCTACAGTGTACAGTCATGAACTCTCCTATACAGCCTCCTACAGTGTACAGTCAGTCCTCATGGACTCTCCTATACAGCCTCCTATAGTGTACAGTCAGTCCTCATGGACTCTCCTATACAGCCTCCTACAGTGTACAGTCATGGACCCTCCTATACAGCCCCCTACAGTGTACAGTCATGAACTCTCCTATACAGCCTCCTACAATGTACAGTCAGTCCTCATGAACTCTCCTATACAGTCTCCTACAGTGTACAGTCAGTCCTCATGAACTCTCCTACAGTGTACAGTCAGTCCTCATGGACTCTCCTATACAGCCTCCTACAGTGTACAGTCAGTCCTCATGAACTCTCCTATACAACATCCTACAGTGTACAGTCAGTCCTCATGAACTCTCCTATACAGCCTCCTACAGTGTACAGTCAGTCCTCATGAACTCTCCTGTACAGCCTCCTACAGTGTACAGTCATGAACTCTCCTGTACATCCTCCTACAGTGTACAGTCGGGAACTCTCCTGTACATCCTCCTACAGTGTACAGTCAGGAACTCTCCTGTACAGCCTCCTACAGTGTACAGTCATGAACTCTCCTGTACAGCCTCCTGCATAGTATAGTCAGGCCATAGGTCTCCTTCCTCCTGCCACATTGGCCTTGACTGATACAGTCTCCTTTCTTCCGTGATTTGATGTGACTTAGGTTTGATTATAACGTTGTTATTGTATTTAAGTGACAAAAGCCTATTTGTAGGTTACAGTCACTCCTGACCCATAGACTACAAAACAAAAAAACAGATGAATTCATGAACCAATTAATGAATTTGGGTGAATTATACCTTTATTGGTAGGGCTGGTTAAAGATAATCTAAACTGTTGTAACATTGTTCCAAGCAGGGAAGTGTTGAGACTCATTACTGGGTGCCTCCCCACAGGGCTTGGACCAACATACAGACTCCTCAGTCCCACCAGGGTTACTGGATACAATGGCCTTGTTTAACTTCAAGCTAACTAACTCTGGATGAATTCCAAGCTAACTAACCCTGGAGATATTCAAGCTAACTAACCCTGGAGATATTTAAGCTAACTAACCCTGGATAAATTCTAAACTAACTAACCCTGGATAAATTCAAGCTAACTAACCCTGGATAAATTCAAGCTAACTAACCCTGGATAAATTCAAGCTAACTAACCCTGGAGATATTCAAGCTAACTAACCCTGGAGATATTCAAGCTAACTAACCCTGGAAATATTCAAGCTAAATAACCCTGGAGATATTCAAGCTAACTAACCCTGGATAAATTCAAGCTAACTAACCCTGGAGATATTCATGCTTGATTGTAATAGGGTTCTCTTTCTTCTCTCATCACAGAATGTTTTGTGGACCATTCAGATCAAAATGGGAATGGGATTTTGGCCGGTATAAGACTCTCTGCACACAGTTTCTATGTAAATGTGATTACTACTGTATACTACTACTGTCATTGTCTCAGTGGAAGGTCAGATGAAAGCACTACGAATGGTATCATCAACTCAAGAACAGTTGTAAGGTAACATAAATAGAATCCCGGCATAACAGCTCTTGCAGATTGTCAGATATTCACGATATGAAGCCCAAGGAGAGGCGCTATCTGAAAGGACCTGTTGAGAGAATGCTACCTGTTGCTATCTGTTTAAGACCTACAGCAAACAGTGTTGGACAACCTGAAAAGGAGAAGCCTCATCAGGGACCCACAGGACTAGACGTTTATCTTCCAGCTCAACGCCAGCGACGACTAACACGCCTGGTTCAATACTGACCAAAGGCTTGGTCATTTGACTAGTTGGATCTGGCGTGCTCTAGCGCTGGGCTGGAGGAATAACGTCCAATCCTGGGGGTCTCTGTGAACAGATCGGTAAACACTAACATTGCAGGAAGACATCCTTTCGTCCTCTCCCAGTGGGAAGGCCAGAGACCTGTTGCCTCTTTAAAGGCGCAGTCAACAGACGTTTGGTCACTTTAACACGGGCGTCATCTATGCCCAACCCTTTTTAAAACCTCATGTCCTGTATTTCTATAGAACATGTACTAATGTAGGTTCTCCACAAGAACTACATCCACAGTGCATAATTTACCATAACGATGTGTTATGCCAATGCTGTCAATGCATGCAGATGACAGCTATATATAGCATAATGTGTTGGTGCAAACGAATTACTTCTGCTTTCAGACCACAGATTACAGCCAATGTGACCAAGGCCCCTGTGACCCATATGACAAAACAATATGTCCCTTTCACCCTGACACATGCACACACGCACGCACGCACGCACGCACACACACACACACACACACACACACGCACGCACGCACGCACGCACGCACACACACACACACACACACACATGACCAAAGACATTCATAGAATCCTGTCTGTAGGCTTCTGCTGTTTTCTAGACATGCTAAATGCACCTACCTGCATTAGGGATATAGGGTTTCATCAGGGGCCAATTGTAGTGGAGTGAATAGTTACAGGGTCTGATGTTCCTCCCTTAGCCCCGGTCTGTCTCCCCCAATACCTCTCTATGACCACTGAGACCTGCATCATCTCTGGACATACAATGACCTGACACACGTCACCTTGTCACACCACTCCAGACGAGACACCCGCCACCCTGAGACACAACAAACACAGTGAGACTGACACGCACGCAGCAATACACACACACAAACAAACACACACCACACAGCTCTGTGCGCCTGGCTACATTAAGTCATCTCTCAGTTCAGTAATGGCCAGACAGCTCAGGCACTGTTTATGTCCACTCAGCTTATTAAGCCTGGAGGAGACCTTGGCTCTCAGTAACTAATCAATGCTCTCATGTTCCCATTAATGCATTTACACACACACACACACACACACACGCACACGCACGCGCACGCACACGCACACGCACACACGCACACACACACACACACACACACACACACACTGTAAATAGAAACAATAGACACACACACACACACTACAGACTAACACACACAAACAAATATTATCTAACAGAGGGAGTATATCAAAGGCACATACATCCATGTACTCCTGTGTTCAACAAGTCTACTAAAACCACTCTCAATATGCACTTACTCTGACACAGACCCACATGTGCCAGGGCACGTTCATACGCTCTCACACAAGTCCCCACCCTGCCTTACACACACATACGTATGCCTGCATAACTATAAATCTAAGGAACACACCCAAATACAGCATGCACGACATACGACAAAAGCAGTGCTAAGCTATAGATGACCAGACAGACCGACAGATTGACCCCCGTCTCCCACAGCAACTACCCACTCATCAACAACACTTCGACCTGACATGCCAGACACAGACGGAGAGAGTGAATGAGAGGAAAGAACAACAGACACAGAGAGAGGTAAATGTACCTACCACACACGAGCAGAGGGAAGGGAGCTTAGTGCGGCCCTTCATGAGCGAGAGACACAGAAAAACAGCCTCTCAGACACCCGCAGTAAAGGAGGGATGGAGGGACGGGGGGAGAGAGAGATGGGAGACTGTGGATGGGTAGGGGTGAAATAAAAAAGAGAAATGGGGAGGGGAAGAGACGGAGGGGGAGGGGGGTTGTCGTAGCAGATAAGGAGAGAGAGTTTTTCCTGGAAGACAGAGTTGGTGTAGGGTATGTCTCAGTGTTAAGGCTAGGGTCTGAACAGAGAGAGCTGGCGGACTGATCCAGCCGTGACTCACAAAATATCTTTGTCACAGCCAGTGAGGGGAGAGAGAGAGAGAATTGAGCGAGAGGGAGAGAAGGAGAAAGAGAGTGTAGACCTCACCTACGCTTTTCGCATGTATTTTCTGCTCTTCCAGTCAAACATGCAGTACTGTTCTCTCTCTCTCTCGCTCTCTCTCTCTCTCTCTCTCTCTCTCTCTCTCTCTCTCTCTCACTCTCTCACTCTCTCTCTCTCTCTCTCTCTCTCTCTCTCTCTCTCTCTCTCTCTCTCTCTCTCTCTCTCTCTCTCTCTCTCTCTCTCTCTCTCTCTCTCTCTCTCTCTCACTCTCTGTCTCTCTCGCTCTCACTCTCTCTCTCTCTCTCTCTCTCTCTCTCTCTTTCTTTCTCTCTCTCTCTCTCTCTCTCTCTCTCTCTCTCTCTCTCTGACACACACACACACACCTCCCCCTTTCCTTCCTCATTTAGATTCCTTCTATATGACTCAGGTCTGAGACAGCGGTGGGAATTGAGAGTGGAGGAAATATTGTATTGGACTGTGATATTGTTGCAGCTTTTTCAAATGAGGACACATGGAATCCAACCAAAATATTTGTCATTTGAGAAAGCACTGTGCAGGGTCAATTATAGCTAACTGTGTTCTGGCAGCACACATTCTGGAGTACACATTATAATCAACATGATGTGGAGCTACCTAAGCAACAGTAGAAGTATTAGTAGGCCAAATCATCTGCAACTCAAATGAGCTATTGGCTGGTCCAATTCCAAAACAACCTATAGCCACAGAACAAAAATGTTTTTCTTGGCCTTTGGAATAATCTGTAGCTTTAGTATCGTAACCTAGAACGTGAAATTGCTATTTGCCAAATGTATTCACAATCCTCAAACCAGATGTGCAAACAGTCAACTTACACAAAGCACTGAGACACACACACTTACCCCACCAGACATGCCACCAGGGGTCTTTTCACAGTCCCCAGGTCCAGAACAATTTCAAGGAAACAGAGCCATGAGTGCATGGAACTCCCTGCCATCTTATATAGCGCAAGCGAACAGCAAACCTGGTTTCAAAAAAACAAATAAAGAAACCGCTCACAGCACAACGCCTCTCCACCATGTGACCTACTGGTTGTGTGTGTGAGTACTGACATGTAAGTGCAACTGATAGGCGCACACACACACTACATGTTAATGATTTTAAATGTATGCACATTGTATAGTCTTTTGTCTGTAACGTCTTTTTCGTTATGTATCGGACCCCAGTAAAGACTAGCTGTCGCAATTGGCGTCGGTCAGTGGGGTGGGGGTCCTAATAAATCAAAATCAAATCAACTGAAAGAGAGTTTAAATGCAGTGAGTTATGAATGTCACAATATGAGCTATCTGCCGATGACATCCAAACAGATGATTTGTTGACGATGATTTCACGAGTATAAAAATAGAAATATGACTATCTTCCACCGTCATACCTAACCTACATTAGCATAGCCCCATTTACACCTGGTGACCACAACCACACCCGGCCTTCAAAAAGGGTCCAGAATTATATCATGTCTCGGCGTTGACATTTCATGAACCTTATTCGACAGGTTCCCTGTCTCGTGCCCAATAGAAACGTGATAGTCGGGCGCAGTGTTGCGGGCCGTTTGGAGCACATTCTACCTGATGTGTCGACACTTGGCCTCATTTGCCTCAGGAGGACATTTTGAGAGTGTAGCACCAATACCATGTGTAAACAGGGTCAAGGTCTGTGTGCTGGTCCAGATCCAACTACATTCATCCCAAAGCTACGTAACATGATGTCATTTTACCAGCAGGTAAACAGAGTGAAAATAGCGCTGACCCCACTGGACTAGGCTCCATTGGACTGGGTTGCTGGATGTGTTTTGACAATAGCTGTGGCTGGGCTGAGAGCCCCCTAGTCATTTTCATCGACACGGAACTCAGCAAATCGTACAGAACATCTGCATCGCATTCAACGCGTGAACACTACCGTGTCAAAAAGGGACCATTTCCTATTCTCTGCATTCACAGGCATTCTCTGCTGCCGCCTACGCAGAGGTCACCCTCCTACCTGCACACTCCGGATTTCATACCATCAACACTCACCAATGTCTCACACACTCTCTGTCTATCACACTTTCTCTTCCTCTCTCCCTCTCACGCCCCTCCCCTTTCAATCTCTTGGTCTCTCAGCCCCTCTCTCATTTCCCCTTCCCTCTCCTTTCATCTCTACTCTCTTCATGATACCCTGCCATGTTGTCATGGCAACAATCAAGCCCTGATAGCTTGGTTGCTAGGCAACTGACATCACCCATAAGAGGAACATGAAGATACAGAGTCAGAAACAAACAAACCAGTCAAATGTGTGTGTGTACTGTGCGTGTGCTGTGTGTGTGTACTGTGTGTACTGTGTGTGTGTACTGTGTGTGTGTACTGCGTGTGTGTACTGCGTGTGTGTACTGTGTGTGTGCTGCGTGTGTGCTGCGTGTGTGTGTGTGTACTGCGTGTGTGTGTGTGTACTGTGTGTGTGTACTGCGTGTGTGTGCACTGTGTGTGTGTCTACTGTGTGTGTGTACTGCATGTGTGTGTACTGCATGTGTGTACTACGTGTGTGTACTGCGTGTGTGTACTGCGTGTGTGTGTGTACTGTGTGTGTGTGTGTGTACTGCGTGCGTGTGTGTGTGTGTGTGTACTGTGTGTGTGTGTACTGTGTGTGTGTGTGTGTGTGTGTACTGTGTGTGTGTGTGTACTGTGTGTGTGTGTGTGTGTGTGTGTGTGTGTGTGTGTGTGTGTGTGTGTACTGTGTGTGTGTGTGTGTGTGTGTGCACGTGAGCACATGTATGTATGTTTATGACTTCATATAATCAGTTCATTAATCTTCATTAATCTGTAATATGTGTATCTCTATTCAGTGTTGCCTGAGACAGATGCAGAGGTTGCAGTTTATCCCACACAAAAGACTTCAGAGGAGCCTGTTCTTTGCAACGCAGCATGTTTAAGTCCCCCTGTTCTTCCTGACTAGAATTTCACATTTGACCATTTCAAATGAACAGATCAGGGAAAACTGCCATTGTTCCCAAACCACTAGGCTCGTTCTGGAGACATTCATACTCATTCTCTCAACTGATTCTTTGTTTTAAAGTGGTCTCGTATAACAATCATTTCATATAGTACATGTATTTTTTTTGCATATCCCTTCTCCCCCTGAGAGTGGGGTCACAGCCAGGGTCACCATTGGCTCGGGGATTTGAACTAGCAACCACTCTAAAAGCTAGGCTAAACGACAGACGCTATGTGAATTAGGATCTAGGGTAATGTACAGGAATATAAGGAATTGAATGACGTGAAATGTATGTACATTTCTATGCACTCATACACTGCAGTTTAACAATACGCCACAAGGTGTCAGCCTGTTGAAGAGTATGTTGACCACTAAAAGTATCTGATCCACTTGAAAGGCCAATACCTCTGACATCATCACCATTATCATCATCTTTATACAGTGTGGGATCAAAGGGATGTCTTGTATGGATCTCCTCCTCCCTTGACGCCAAAGGACATCTCTCTCTCTCTCTCTCTCTCTCTCTCTCGCTCTCTTCCTCTCTCTCTCTCTCTCTCTCTCTCTCTCTCTCTCTCTCTCTCTCTCTCTCTCACACTGACACACACACACCTCCCCTTTTCCTTCCTCATTTAGATTCCTCCTATATGACTCAGGTCTGAGACAGCAGTGGGAATTTTATAGTGGAGGAACACCACTCTCAGCAAGCCAGCATCCATCGATCCATCCATCCATTCATACACCTAGCCAGCCAGCATCCATTCACCCATTCATCCATCCATTTATCCAGCCAGCCAGCTATTCAGTCAGTCAACCAGCCAGCATCCATTCATCCATTCATTCATCCATCCATTCCTCCAAGCCAGTCAGCCAGAATCCATTCACCCATTCATCCATTCATCAATCCATTTATCCAGCCTGCCAGCTATTCAGTCAGACAAACAGCCAGCCAGTTAGCCAGAGTCAGGCATTCAGCAGTGTAAACCAGCCCGTCAGACTCAGAAGTCCATACACTAGGGACGGGTCACGTTGCAGCATTACTCTTCAAACCCAATGTGAAGGGACGAAGCCCAAACACCCCATAACAGATCCAACCTGTCGTCTGTCGTCAGGGATGATTCCCAGACAGTGACACAGACACCAACAAGCACTGAGATAAAGAGTCAGGAACCAGGGTCTGTGTGTGGATTCTGTGTGTAACGCAACATCTCAAATTCCATTAGGATTTGAGACAAAGGTTGAGACTGTTTCTTCCTCGTTCCTATTTCGAGTCAGTGCACTTGGTTGTTGAAGTGGTTTGAGTGTGGGTTGGTGTATTTTTCTGACTGTACAATGCGTGTAGTGGGTGCAACTTTAGGTGTGTGGCTTTGTGTGTGGATAGGTTGGAGTGTGTGGATCGAGGGCACAGTGTGTGGGGTGTCTGCGTGTGTAGATCTGGGGCTTTGTACAGATGTAGATTTGAGTGTGGTGATGTGGGTTGTTGTGACGTGTGGGTTGTTGTGACGTGTGGGTTGCAGTCTGTGAAAGATCGTGTTCAGGTGTGTTAATTCTACTAAGTCATACTGTAAAGCAAATCTATGGTATAATTGAATGTTATTACTTATTCTGAGCATTCATGGGGTTGAACACAGACACATTCAACAGATCTTTGAAAAGACAGAGGTCAGGGTGAGAAGAGGAGATGAAGAAACATGAGGAGAAAATCTGGCAAATGAAACACAAGTAAACTGTGCTAACACTAAAACGCACTGGCAGGAGAATGAGCACGAACACACACACACACACACACGCACACGCACAGAGAGAAAACGCTGACTGTGAAGTATCAAGTGTATCTGACCGTATGTGACGAGTTTCATTCCAAAACACTAAATATCTATTTTCATAAATGTTGGTAAATCTGCTGTTTTTCGTTTACAGAACATTAATCGTGGCTCTATGTGGTTGTTCAGTGACAGACGTGTATTTGTTTGAAATCTATCACTTGATGGTTTCTGTCACGACTTCTGCCGAAGTCGTTGCCTCTCCTTGTTCGGGCGGTGCTCGGCGTTCGACGTCACCGGTCTTCTAGCCATCATTGATCCTTTTTTCATTTTCCATTGGTTTTGTCTTGTCTTCCCACACACCTGTTTTCAATCCCATTCATTACCTGTTGTGTATTTAACCCTCTGTTTCCCCTCATGTCTTTGTCAGTGTAACGGCTTTCTAATGGTGAAGGAGAGTCGGACCAAACTGCAGCGTGTCTATTGCGATTCATCTTTAATTAAAAAAACGTAACACACAACAAAACACTAACACTACAAAACGAAAACCGAAAACAGCCTATACAAGTGTCTACTAACCTCTAACCAGGACATCAAGACACACAGGACAATCACCCACAATACAACCAAAGAATATGGCTGCCTAAATATGGTTCCCAATCAGAGACAACGGTAAACACCTGCCTCTGATTGAGAACCACTTCAGACAGCCATAGACTCTCCTAGAACACCCCACTAAGCTACAATCCCACTATACACACATACCAAAATCCCAAGACAAAACACACCACAATACAAAAACTCTATGCCACACCCTGGCCTGACCCAATACATGAAGAAAACACAAAATACTTAGACCAGGGCGTGACAGAACCCCCAAGGTGCGGACTCCGAACGCACCTCAAAACAAATAGGGAGGGTCCGGGTGGGCGTCTGTCCATGGTGGCGGTTCCGGCGCGGGGACGTGGACCCCACTCATTAATGTCTTAGTCCCCTCTCCTCGCGTCCCTGGATAGTCCACCCTCGCCGCCGACCATGGCCTAGTAGTCCTCACCCAGAAACCCACTGGATTGAGGAGCAGATCGGGACTGAGGGGCAGCTCGGGACTGAGGCAGCTCGGGACTGAGGGGAAGCTCGGGAGTGAGAGGAAGCTCGGGAGTGAGAGGAAGCTCGGGAGTGAGAGGAAGCTCGGGAGTGAGAGGAAGCTCGGGAGTGAGAGGAAGCTCGGGAGTGAGAGGAAGCTCGGGAGTGAGAGAAAGCTCGGGAGTGAGAGAAAGCTCGGGAGTGAGAGGAAGTTCAGGAGTGAGAGGAAGCTCAGGAGTGAGAGGAAGCTCAGGAGTGAGAGGAAGCTCAGGCAGGTTGATGGATCTACCAGATCCTGGCTGGCTGGTGGTTCTGACAGATCCTGGCTGACTGGCAGATCCTGGCTGACTGGCAGATCCTGGCTGACTGGCGGTTCTGGCAGATCCTGGCTGACTGGCGGATCCTGGCTGACTGGCGGATCCTGGCTGACTAGCGGATCTGGCAGATCCTGGCTGACTGGCGGATCTGGCAGATCCTGGCTGACTGGCGGATCCTGGCTGACTAGCGGATCTGGCAGATCCTGGCTGACTGGCGGATCCTGGCTGACTGACGTATCCTGGCTGACAAGCGGATCTGGCAGATCCTGGCTGACTGGCGGTTCTGGCAGATCCTGGCCGACTGGCGGATCCTGGCTGACTAGCGGATCTGGCAGATCCTGGCTGACTGGCGGATCCTGGCTGACTAGCGGATCTGGCAGATCCTGGCTGACTGACGTATCCTGGCTGACAAGCGGATCTGGCAGATCCTGGCTGACTGGCGGTTCTGGCAGATCCTGGCCGACTGGCGGTTCTGGCAGATCCTGGCCGACTGGCGGTTCTGGCAGATCCTGGCCGACTGGCGGATCCTGGCTGACTAGCGGATCTGGCAGATCCTGGCTGACTGGCGGATCCTGGCTGACTAGCGGATCTGGCAGATCCTGGCTGACTGGCGGATCCTGGCTGACTAGTAGCTCAGGCGGCGCTGGGCAGACTGGCGGCACTGGCGGCGCTGGGCAGACGGGTGGCTCAGACGGCGCTGGGCAGACTGGCGGCGCTGGGCAGACTGGCGACGCTGGGCAGACTGGCGACGCTGGGCAGACTGGGAGCACTGGCGGCGCTGGGCAGACTGGCGGCGCTGGGCAGACTGGTGGCGCTGGGCAGACTGGGAGCACTGGCGGCGCTGGGCAGACTGGGAGCACTGGCGGCGCTGGGCAGACTGGCGATGCTGGGCAGACTGGCGGTGCTGGGCAGACTGGTAGCTCAGGCGGCGCTGGGCAGACTGGCGGCACTGGCGGCGCTGGGCAGACTGGCGGCGCTGGGCAGACTGGTAGCTCAGGCGGCGCTGGGCAGACTGGCGGCACTGGGCAGACGGGTAGCTCCGGCAGCGGCGCCGGACAGGCGGGAGGCTCCGGCAGCGGCGCCGGACAGGCGGGAGGCCTCGGCAGCGGCGCCGGACAGGCGGGAGGCTCCGGCAGCGGCGCCGGACAGGCGGGAGGCTCCGGCAGCGGCGCCGGACAGGCGGGAGGCTCCGGCAGCGGCGCCGGACAGGCGGGACACACTGTAGGCCTGATGCGTGGTGCTGGCACTGGTGGTAATGAACCGAGGACACGCACAGGAAGCCTGGTGCGGGGAGCTGCTACCGGAGGGCTGGGGTGTGGAGGTGGTACTGGATAGACCGGACCGTGCAGGCGCACTGGAGCTCTTGAGCACCGAGCCTGCCCAACCTTACCTGGCTCGATGCCCACTCTAGCCCGGCCGATACGAGGAGCTGGAATATACCGCACCGGGCTATGCACCCGCACTGGGGACACCGTGCGCACCACTGCATAACAAGGTGCCTGCCCGGTCTCTCTAGCCCCCGGTAACCACAGGAAGTTAGCGTAGGTCTCCTACCTAGCGTAGCCATACTCCCTCTGAGCCCCCAAGAAATTTTTGGGGCTGACTCTCAGGCTTCCATCCGCTCTGCCGTGCTAGCTCCTCATAATGCCGCCTCTCTGCTTTTGCTGCCTCCAGCTCGGCTTTGGGCGACAATAATCTCCAGGCTGATCCCAGGGTCCTTTACCGTCCAGTACCTCCTCCCATGTCCATTTCTCCAGGTAGTGCAATCTCTCCCACTGTAGCTGCTGCTGCTCCTGCTGCTGCTGCCTCTGTTGCTTCTCCTGTGGCTCCTGCCTGTTGACACGCTGCTTGGTCCTGTGGTGGGTGATTCTGTAACGGCTTTCTAATGGTGAAGGAGAGTCGGACCAAACTGCAGCGTGTCTATTGCGATTCATCTTTAATAAAAAAAAACGTAACACACAACAAAACACTAACACTACAAAACGAAAACCGAAAACAGCCTATACAAGTGTCTACTAACCTCTAACCAGGACATCAAGACACACAGGACAATCACCCACAATACAACCAAAGAATATGGCTGCCTAAATATGGTTCCCAATCAGAGACAACGGTAAACACCTGCCTCTGATTGAGAACCACTTCAGACAGCCATAGACTCTCCTAGAACACCCCACTAAGCTACAATCCCACTATACACACATACCAAAATCCCAAGACAAAACACACCACAATACAAAAACTCTATGCCACACCCTGGCCTGACCCAATACATGAAGAAAACACAAAATACTTAGACCAGGGCGTGACAGTCAGAGATTGATTTGTTGTCTGTGTAGTGTGCTTGTTTGTATAGGTGCGCGTCGGGTCTTCGTACCCATGTTTTGTTTGTTTGTACATTTATTGTTATGGAGCATACTCGTGGAACTTTAATAAAAGACTCCATATTTAAACTCCATTTTGACTCTCCTGCGCCTGACTTCCCTGCCACCTATTACACCTATGCGTGACAGTTTCATTTCAGAGAGGCAAACAATCATATTTTGTTGCAAAATATTTTTAAAAGAACTGTACAAATGATACATCTGTGACGTCAATATAATATATATATTTAAATGAATCAATCAATACAAGTAATATGACATCTGTATGAGAAATATTTACCTTTGGACATGCGTTATTTAACAGGTCTTATCCAGAGAGCGCCTTAGTTGGTCCATTCATCTTAAGATTGCTAGGTGAGACAACCCCCTATCACAGTCAAATATACAGGATACCAACATTCCATTCCAGCTAAACAATGGATATATATATACAGAGTGGACAAAACATTAGGAACACCTGCTCTTTCCATGACATTGACTGACCAGGTGAGTCCAGGTGAAAGCTACGACTCCTTATTGATGCCACTTATTAAATCCACTTCAAATCGGTGTAGATGGCGGGGAGGAGACGGGTTAAAGAAGGATTTTTAAGCCTTGAGACAATTGAGACATGGTGTGTGTGTCTGTGTGCCATTCAGAGGATGAAGGGGTAGGACAAAAGATTGAAGTACCTTTGATCGGGGTATGTTCCAGGCGCATCGGCTTGAGTGGGTCAAGAACTGCAACACTGCTGGGTTTTTCACACTCAACAGTTTCCTGTGTGATCTGAATAGTGGTCCACCACCCAAAGGACGTCCAGCCAACTTGACACAACTGTGGGAAGCATTGGACTCAACATGGGCCAGCATCCCTGTGGAACACTTTCAACACCTTGTAGAGTCCAGGCCCTGACGAATTTAGACTGTCCTCGGGCCAAAAGGGGGTGTAAATCAATATTAGGAAGTTCTTCATGTGTAATACACTTAGTGTATAGCATTTGGCACCAATTTCAGCATTTTACAACCCATTGTAATACAGATAAAAACATCTAGAAATAAAAAAATGTAAGAACAGTTAGTTATATTTTACACACACATGAAGGTACCCACAAGCAATCATTTCTGATGAAAAAACACAAGTGGGAGAAATGGGTGTATGTAGCATTTTGAAACTCTTCATGAGTCTCCACTGTAATCCTCGGCCCCGTCTCAGACGGAACAGCTCAATATGGCAGTGTGGTGGCAGCAGGCTGGCACCGGGGCAGGCCCTCCCCGCTCCACTAACAGCGCCCTGGGAACACTTTGGCAGGATCAGTTGCTCTGCTCCTCTGGCCCTTTGGCTGAACACACACACACACACACACACACAGACACACACACAGACACACACGCCTGGTGGAAGCATAGAGGAGACAGAGGCTGTGTCCTTGAGTGGAGATCAAATATGAGCCATCCGCTCTATCAATTCAACACAGACCCCACGACAAATCACACACCCTACACCATACACACCCTACTACACACACTACACCATACACACCCTACTACACACCCTACACCATACACACCCTACACACACTACACCCTACACACACTACACCATACACACCCTACACACACTACACCATACACACCCTACACCATACACACCCTACACACTCTACACCCTACACACCCTACTACACACCCTACACCATACACACCATACACACTCTACACCCTACACACCCTACTACACACACTACACCATACACACCCTACTACACACACTACACCATACACACCCTACTACACACCCTACACCATATACACCCTACACACACTACACCCTACACACACTACACCATACACACCCTACACACACACTACACCATACACACCCTACACCATACACACCCTACACACTCTACACCCTACACACCCTACTACACACACTACACCATACACACCCTACACCATACACACCCTACACACCCTACACCATACACACCTACTACACACACTACACCATACACACCCTACACCATACACACCCTACACCCACTACACCATACACACCCTACACCATGCACACCGACACACACTACACCATGCACACCCTACACACACTACACCATACACACCCTACACACACTACACCATGCACACCCTACACCCATACACACCCTACACACACTACACCATACACACACTACACCATACACACCCTACACACACTACACCATACACACCTTACACACACTACACCATACACACCCTACACACACTACACCATACACACCCTACACCATGCACACCCTACACACACTACACCATGCACACCCTACACACACTACACCATACACACCCTACACACACTACACCATGCACACCCTACACCATACACACCCTACACACACTACACCATACACACACTACACCATACACACCCTACACACACTACACCATACACACCTTACACACACTACACCATACACACCCTACACACACTACACTATGCACACCCTACACACACTACACTATGCACACCCTACACACACTACACCATACACACCCTACACACACTACACCCTACACACACTACACCATACACACCCTACACATACTACACCATGCACACCCTACACACACTACACCAAACACACCCTACACACCCTACACTCTACACACACTACACCATACACACACCACACCCTAAACACACTACACCATACACACCCTACACACACTACACCATACACACACCACACCCTAAACACACTACATCATACACACCCTACATACACTTCTACCCTACACACCTTACACCACATCATACACATACTACACCATACACACTACACTGCCATCCGCTCTATCAATTCAACACAGACCCCACGACAAATCACACACCCTACACCATACACACCCTACTACACACACTACACCATACACACCCTACTACACACCCTACACCATACACACCCTACACACACTACACCCTACACACACTACACCATACACACCCTACACACACTACACCATACACACCCTACACCATACACACCCTACACACTCTACACCCTACACACCCTACACCAAACACACCCTACTACACACACTACACCATACACACCCTACACCATACACACCCTACACACCCTACACCATACACACCCTACACACACTACACCATACACACCCTACACCATACACACCCTACACACTCTACACCCTACACACCCTACACCAAACACACCCTACTACACCATACACACCCTACACCATACACACCCTACTACACACACTACACCATACACACCCTACACAAACTACACCATACACACACTACACCATACACACCCTACACACACTACACCATACACACCCTACACACACTACACCATACACACCCTACACACACTACACCATACACACCCTACACACACTACACCATACACACCCTACACACACTACACCATGTACACCCTACACACACTACACCATGCAAACCCTACACACACTACATCATACACACCCTACACACACTACACCATACACACCCTACACACACTACACTATGCACACCCTACACACACTACACCATGCACACCCTACACACACTACATCATACACACCCTACACACACTACACCATGCAAACCCTACACACACTACATCATACACACCCTACACACACTACACCATACACACCCTACACACACTACACTATGCACACTCTACACACACTACACCATGCACACCCTACACACACTACACCATACACACCCTACACACACTACACCATACACACCCTACACACACTACACCATACACACCCTACACATACTACACCATGCACACCCTACACACACTACAGCCTACACACCCTACACACACTACACCATACACACCCTACACACACTACACCATACACACCCTACACACCCTACACTCTACACACACTACACCATACACACACCACACCCTAAAAACACTACATCATACACACCCTACATACACTTCTACCCTACACACCTTACACCACACCATACACATACTACACCACACACACTACACACACTACACCATACACACCCTACACACACAACACAACACACACACACACACTACACACACTACACCACACACACACTACACACACACTACACACACTACACCACACACACACACTACACCACACACACACTACAAACACTACACCCTACACACCCTACACACACTACACACACTACACCACTCACACACACTACACCCTACACGCCATACACACACTACACCCTACACACTCTACACACCATACACACACTACACCCTACACCCTACACACCCTACACCCCCTACACCCCCTACACACCCTGCACACGAAAGTTGAAGTTGAATTGTACTATCACTGAAAATGCACCTTTCAAATGCACGCTTGATACTCATACCTGTATTATGAGTTCACATTATGAATTCACATACCATACTCTGAAAACTCATGAGCTACAAAGTTCCACCACACAATACATATTACAAATAGAGACTCACTCCACCAGAAACACACCTACTCTGGAATATAAACACACATGACTCAAACACACTCCGGGACACACTGTAAACACACACATGACTCAAACACACTCCGGGACACACTGTGAACACACACTGTAAACACACTCATGATTCAAACACACACCTGGACACACTGTGAACACAGACCTGATTCAAACACACACTGGGACACACTGTGAACACAGACCTGATTCAAACACACACCGGGACACACTGTGAACACAGACCTGATTCAAACACACACCTGGACACACTGTGAACACAGACCTGATTCAAACACAGACCGGGACACACTGTGAACACAGACCTGATTCAAACACACACCTGGACACAATGTGAACACAGACCTGATTCAAACACACACCTGGACACACTGTGAACACGGACCTGATTCAAACACACACCGGGACACACTGTGAACACAGACCTGATTCAAACACACACCGGGACACACTGTGAACACAGACCTGATTCAAACACACGCCTGGACACACTGTGAACACAGACCTGATTCAAACACACGCCTGGACACACTGTAAACACAGACCTGATTCAAACACACACCTGGACACACTGTGAACACAGACCTGATTCAAACACACGCCTGGACACAATGTGAACACAGACCTGATTCAAACACACACCTGGACACACTGTGAACACAGACCTGATTCAAACACAGACCTGGACACACTGTGAACACAGACCTGATTCAAACACACACCTGGACACACTGTGAACACAGACCTGATTCAAACACACACCGGGACACACTGTGAACACAGGGACTCAGGAGACACAGTCTTGTCCGGGAAGTTAAGGTGAGCAGAGTTTTGCGCAGCAGCACCAGCTGAATGAATAATGAAGTGGCTGGGTCTGTTTGATTGCGGGTGAGGGGTGACGGGGGCTCAGATATGACCGCTAAACTCCATCTTACAGACTCTCAGGAATAGGCCGACATGCAGGCAGCAGCAGTCACACACACACACAGCACAGCTTCAGACTTTCAGTAAGAATATTCATGTTCTTTAAAATACCAAGAAGAGCTGGCAACACAGCGTCAAGTGTTACAGTAATACAAACATGGAGGCTAAAGCTGGCTGCAGCTGGTGGAGAGATGTTCGCACTGGAGCTAAAGCATAGCAGCCAGCCGCAGACACATATATAGTACATACAAGAACACCAGCAATGCCCGCATAGACCATATCTGCTGAGTGCATCTAGTCAAATGTATAATTCAGAAACACTAATGAGGAAAGCCTAGAGAGGGGAGATGAGACAGGGGAACAGGGGAAAGAGGGGAGGAGGAGTGGAGAGAGGGGAGGTGGAGTGGAGAGAGGGGAGGTGGAGTGGAGAGAGGGGAGGTGAGCTAGGAGAGGGGAGGTGAGCTAGGAGAGGGGAGAAGGGAGATAAGAAGAGGGGAGAGTGGGAAAAGAGGAAAGAGGCAAATCCAGGAGATTATACGGGTGGAAGAGGCAGGAAGAATGAACACGGAGGAGAGAGGAAAGGCTGAATAGGAAAAGAGGGGGTGTGAGAGGAGATGTGGAGGTTAGGGAATGTGACAAAGGAGGAGAGAGACAAAGGGAGTGTGACAAGAGAGGAGAGGAGGAAGAGAGAGCGACAGGAAAGGAGAATGGGAAAAGAACTCTGTGTCCTCTCAAAGAGGGTTGAGATTTTAAGACCTGACCAGCTGGTTCATATAAACTCATATCACAGTGACCATGAGGGTGAACTTTACAATCCCTGGCCAGCATTCTTCACATCTCAGAACCCTACACAACAGCCCCCAGTTACAGTCATCATGTTATTTATCTTAGTTAATAGGATGTCTCACCTTGACATGAAAGTCCTGCATGTCCCCAAAAACATTGTATTTACATGGTAATTAAACGACTATCTACAGTATGGATAGATACGGTCAGAGGAGATTTTAGCATGCAAATCTTGGTGAGCCAAAAAAAGTATAATTGGATGCATGCCAGCAAAGCCACTACACAACACAACACTAAACAATACATGAACTGCACTATACCACTGCTACACCTGGCTGTCAGCGGAGTCTGGCAGCAAAACAGTTCATTCAGCCTCATTTACTGCCTAAAAAAACCATTGCTGATGGCTGACTTGCTTAAACAAATGTGATTTCTACTGACAATTGAGATGTACAAATTATGGCATAAGGGGTGAGGGGACAAGCAGATAAGAGGCAATCCGTAATTTCGATCAAGACATTAATGAGCGAGCGACGACGGACGAAGTCAATATAACTATTTGTTCTGCACTTTTGAAATGTACAGCGACAGAATTCAGAACATGGGCCGTTCTTACAGTGTTCTCCCTGTACACCACGTCAGAACGGTATGATAAATAAAGGGGGCATATAAGCAGACAATGAAAGCTCTTACAATATTCCATGATTACATTTCTCAAAAACAGGTTATAGGCTACATGTGCACCACCAAGTCAGAACAGTAAGCGAAATGAAGAGGTGAAAATCAACCAACTTATTAGGGTGAGGCACATGGGCGACTAACAGCTCA
Source organism: Oncorhynchus nerka (assembly GCF_034236695.1). NCBI lineage: Eukaryota > Metazoa > Chordata > Actinopteri > Salmoniformes > Salmonidae > Oncorhynchus > Oncorhynchus nerka. The sequence continues at coordinate 53,683,486 of NC_088405.1, forward strand.
CTACACAACATACACTTAGTATTACTTTCTTAGCTACAGTATACATATCTCCCTTATGGTGCTTTCAAGACAACTGGGAACTAAAAAAAACAACAACCTTGAATCATGAGGACGTCAGCAATCTTCAGGTTGTAGCTCTAGAAAGAGGCGAGTTCCCGATTTATAATTCCGAGTTGGATGAATGTTCAAAACTTTTTTCCCATGCATAGCTCATTTTTCCCGAGTTTCCAGATGTCTTGAACTCACTAAAGTCAGATTTTGCAGTTCCCGAGTTAACAGTTGTTTTGAGCGTAGCACAAATCATGCTTCATTGACAATATGGCCAATGTTGAATGTTTATCATTTTAAACTAGGAAAAGAGGCCCTTAATCTTAGACTTGGGACCACACAGCCACAGCCACTGAATAGCAGGCTAATGATTGCTTTGCAATGCTTGCAGTTAGCCACTGATTCCTTACAAACCACTCATTGTTGAATTTGTGATTTCCAACTTGTTGTGTAATGTTTATGTCCAATGGCCGATGAGCACCGATACGTTTTCTCCGTAATTTCTCTTCATATGACAAGGATTAAGAAGGATTTGCCAGTAGATTCTACCCTTAGACGTAGTGTCCCCATGGGTGACAGAACACTGAGCCAATCACGGCGCAACGCTCTGTATTTTCTGCTGACTTGCCCCACCACCACAGAAAGCACTGAGCTTGGCTGAAACACCTGCATTTTGGAGCTGTCTTACTCAAGAAAACAAAAAAGAGACCATGTTTGTATGCGGCTTTATTAACTCAATGATATGTATATTTTTTTTTTTACATTGTTTGCAAAAAATGAACACCAAAATAACCAGCCTCACCTGCCCTGAATGACAGGCAGCCACTGTATATGGTCATAGAATAGTCTGTTATGTATTGACCTGTTTGTGGCTTGTTCGCTTGTGGCTTGTGGCTTGTGGCTTGTGGCTTGTTCGCTTGTGGCTTGTGGCTTGTGGCTTGTGGCTTGTGGCTTGTGGCTTGTGGCTTGTGGCTTGTGGCTTGTGGCTTGTGGCTTGTGGCTTGCATAATTTCTAACCTTGTCCACGTGCTCGATTGGCTGCTGGTGGATGAAATGACACAATCTCAGATATTTGCAAAGCTGTAAACTGTGATAATAAAAAGTCATCGTTTTAGAGTGAGGGAAGGGGGTTTATCACAATCAATTTGCGTTTGTTTGCAAATCTAATGCATGTCAAAAAAAATAAACTTCACGATGCAATCGCAAAAACCTGAATATACAATCACAGCTGCTTTGCAGAAGCTGTACCTTCATAGCAATTATACTCTACCTGCCTACCATAATTAATACCTATTACTGTAAATACATGTTTTGTCATCAGTGTAAAGTGGGATTGAAAAAGGCTTACAGAATTGATTTTGACCTCCCCCTCCACCTTGCTCCCTTCCCCTGTGTCTTTCACCGACTGTACACAGTGAACACAGAGAGCCATCCACAGGGTTAAGGGTCAGGGGTTAGGGGTCAGTCACTCTGTGAGAATGTAGGAAGTGACCTACTGTAACTCAGACCTAGCAGCTGACTGACACGTCTTTTACTTCTAGCTGACTTGTGTTCTTTAGAGTTAAGGGTTAAAGGTTAATAACAGTCTCATTCAAAACCCTTGATACAGTGGGGTTGTGGCCTGTGACGCTCAATGCCAATCATCTGTTATTATCCATTTAACTAAGAGGGTCCTTACATCATGCTCATAGACAATCTGCTGTTGCAGTAAATGCTAGCTCACATCGCTAGGTCCAAAGTCTCCCACACATGTAAAGCCCCTGAGTGCTGCAGGAAACCAATTACCCCTCAAATGACCTCCTGAGCGTGGGCGTCACAGGTCAAATCACACAGCTGACCTGCTACCTGACGGCTACACGAGCTGTCACACTCCTCACCTGCACTACCGCCAGCCACCATTAATGCTTTACCACACACCATTAAAGAGACTTGCTTCTCCGTGCACTAATTTAGCTTCCCTTTTCAAATTGACCACCATCTTCCTCAGAACGTTTGGCAAAAGTGGGCCTTCCTCCCTCTGCCAGCTCCGAGCTTTTTCTCGCTCTGCGAGAGAAGAGATGTGTGATCCTGGAACAAGGTTGTCAGATATCCATGGATACCGACCGTGCTCTTTCATAGTCGATTCTTCGATCAGTGTTCATGGCCCGTCTAAAGAAACTCCCGAGGTCCGTTAGCCGGCATAATTATATTCAAACAGGGATTGATGTTTCAGCCTTCATTTTATTCTGTCAATGAAATCTGTAATAGTATGGGGGAGTAAATGGAACGAGTGATAGTGAGCAAAGAGGACAGGGGAAACATCATGGGTGAAACAGCAGAAAGAGGAGGATGAAAGAGTATGACTCTGCCTATGGAAGCAGGCATGGACCTCCTCTCTCTCTACTGGTCCAGAGAGATAGCGAGAGAGATACTGCTCCATTGCACCAAACACTGAGCTAGAACACAGCTTGATGGGCAGAAGACACAGCCATTTTGGATTCGAGTTGAATCAACGCTTTTCCTTGAAGTCAGGTACAAAACACGAAAGGCTATCAAAGGACAAAACTATGACTATGATAACAATATAGCTACGGTATGTTGTTATCCTACACAGGGATAGATAGAGGGAGAGTGAGGAGTTAGATTTTTACCTTAGGTGTTCCTGTATTATAAATTAAATTAAGGCCTGATGGAGTCTCTCTCTCTCTCTCTCTCTCTCTCTCTCTCTCTCTCTCTCTCTGTCTCTCTCTCTCTCTCCCTCTCCCTCTCTCCCTCTCCCTCTCCCTCCCTCCTTCCCTCCCGCCCTCCCTCTCTCTGCTCTTTAATTGAGCTAGTTAAGCTTGTCGTTGCCCTGCAGTTTAAATACATCTCAGCCTGCATTAATACACATTAAAGCTCACCAGGGAGCCAAGAGAAGCCTGTTAGCCATATAGTCATATTTACAGCACACCATTAATTGTCTCTGCTCAAAAAAATAGATTCCCATTCAAAATCCTATTTTCCCTAACCCCCACATCCATCTTCCCTATCACTGCTATCTCTGTCAGCTGGCCATAAGGAGCTCTGTTGTCAAGGGAACTAACTTACATCAAATACACTTGAACTGATTGATAAGCAAATTCATCTGAATCTCCATGGCTAAGTAAGCAATGATTTACCTAATTTGAAAAAAATTAATCTTTCTTCCCCCCTCTATAAAAAAACTCTGGGCTTGTGGTGAAAGTTCCCACACACTGAGCAAATACTGGACCACATTTCCCATCAAAAACGACAAGAGTCTGCCCAAGATGCCTCGTTTTCATCTGTCCCACGCTCCTCCTACTGGCATGGTTCCCACACACTCCCACAGCCAGCATCCCACAGCCAGCACCCCACAGCCAGCATCCCATAGCCATTATGCAGGAGCAGCCGCCATGTTGTTTGTGTGTTTGTGAGTGTGTGTCTGTGTGTGTGTGTGTGTGTGTGTGTGTGTGTGTGTGTGTGTGTGTGTGTGTGTGTGTGTGTGTGTGTGTGTGTGTGTGGAAGAACAGATTGTAAATGCTCATTTCTAGTGACTTGTGAGAAAAGGAAACAGACAAATCTTAAATTATAAATGGGAGAATTTACAATGCTAAGGGGGGCCTTATAGAGAGGCACTTCCTCTGGTGCAGTCCAATCAGTCTTAAGGCCATGGCCATTGATACTGTCCTGAATACCAGTGTGACTGTTAATGTGGATATATATTCAATGAAACAACCATTTTGTACTCATTCTCTGCTACCGTACGATTCATTTCCTAGTATTTCTCTCACTTCCCCTGTCAGGTTGCTACTATTGCTGCTCTACATACTGTATGGTTGGAAACTTAGCGTAATGTTTTCAACGTATAATACAGTTATTATACTGTAATAATAACCAGCAACATAAACAGTTAAAAACATTTTTTTTTTTAAGTAGGCAGGGATGAAAGGTCAAACTGAAATGAATCAACCTACACAATATTATCCAAAATAAAATATCATCATGGCTGCCTCTCGCCTGCATGAAGTTAACACATGAAATCCACCCTCTAGATCAGGGATGGGCAACTTTGACCTGGGGTGGGGGGCACCAGAAAAACTGAACTCATCATGAGGGGTGGAGTTGCTCGCGGGTCTGCGTACCTTCATCCACAGTCGGGGGACACTAAGTTTCATGCAATTCTACTCAATTTGCCAGGGGGCAGAGAGGAAAATGTACTGTTTCATCGCTAAGTTCCTTCAATTCTACACATATAGCCATCGGGTGGTGAGAAATGTTTTGCAGTTTTTAATATGATATCTAAGTGAGACTGACTAACAAAATCAATGGGGCCATGATAACAAGTTTAGATAGCTGGTCGCTAAACTAATTTAGACATCTAAATAATGTTAGCTGGCATGGACTAATTGACTAACTGTAAGTGACTGACACAGAATGGTAGAGTACACAAGGTGCAATTTCGAAATCTGATTGTGCATCAGCAGTATTTCTCAACAGTAAGTTGAACTCATTTTTAACTGAGTTCCAATTTTGGAAATTGATCCGAGGGACTTCAAAATAGCGTGAGCCGCCAGTTGCCCATCCCCGCTCTCGTTTAATTAAAGGTCCAATGGAGCTGTTTTTGTTTCGATATCAAAAATAACTAAGTACCTTCCTGTGATTGTTTTCAATTAAAATGGTCAAAAATAAACGTAGCAAATTTCTCAACCAAGAATTTTGCTCGGACTGCCTGGGAATGGTCTGAGTGGTGAGGAGAAAACTGAAAACGGGCAGTTATTGGCAAAGAGATTAGGAACTCTCTTTCTTATTGGTCTATTAACTCATCTATCGCCTGGTGATGTCACCAGGCAGGCCGAAATTCAACCCACCAAACAGGCAGACTTTTCAAACAGCTGTTACACTAAAAGGGCATTATCATACTTTCACAGTATTATTCCAACCTCATAAATATATACAGTTGAAGTCGGAAGAATACAACTTAGCCAGATACATTTAAACTCAGTTTTTCACAATTCCCGACATTTAATCCTAGTAAGAATTCCCTGTTTTAGGTCAGTTAGGATCACCACTTTATTTTAAGAATGTGAAATGTCAGAATAATAGTGGAGAGAATAATTTATTTGAGCTTTTATTTCATCACATTCCCAGTGGATCAGAAGTTTACATACACTCAATTAGTATTTGTTAGCATTGCCTTTACATTGTTGAACTTGGGTCAAACGTTTCGGGTAGCCTTCCACACACTTCCCACAATAAGCTGAATTTTGGCCCATTCCTCCTGACAGAGTTGGTGTAACTGAGTTAGGTTTGTAGGCCTCCTTGCTCGCACATGCTTTTCAAGTTCTGCCTACAAATTTTCTATAGGATTGAGGTCAGGGCTTTGTGATACCTTGACTTTGTTGTGCTTAAGCCATTTTGCCACAACTTTGGAAGTATTCTTGGGGTCATTGTCCATTTGGAAGACCCATTTGCGAGCAAGCTTTAACTTCCTGACTGATGTCTTGAGATGTTGCTTCAATATATCCATATAATTTTCCTACCTCATGATGCCATCTATTTTGTGAAGTGCACCAGTCCCTCCTGCAGCAAAGCAAACCCCCGTGCTTTACGGTTGGGATGGTGTCCTTCGGCTTGCAAGCCTCCCACTTTCTCCTCCAAACATAACGATGGCCATTATGGCCAAACAGTTCTATTTTTGTTTCATCAGACCAGAGGACATTTCTCCAAAAAGTACGATCTTTGTCCCCATGTGCAGTTGCAAACCGTATTCTGGAGCAGTGGCTTCTTCCTTGATGAGCGGCCTTTCAGTTTATGTCGATATAGGACTCGTTTTTACTGTGGATATTGATACTTTTGTTCCTGTTTCCTCCAGCATCTTCACAGTGTCCTTTGTTGTTGTTCTGGGATTGATTTGCACTTTTCGCACCAAAGTACGTTAATTTCTAGGAGACAGAACGCATCTCCTTTCTGAGCGGTATGACGGCTGCATGGTCCCGTGGTGTTTATACTTGCGTACTATTGTTTGTACAGATGAACGTGGTACCTTCAGGCATTTGGAAATTGCTTGAAGGTAGGTCTACAATTTTTTCTGAGGTCTTGGCTGATTTCTTTTGATTTTCCCATGATGTCAAGCAAAGAGGCACTGAGTTTGAAGGTAGGCCTTGAAATACATCCACAGGTACACCTCCAATTGACTCAAATTATGTCAATTAGCCTATCAGAAGCTTCTAAAGCCATGACATCATTTTCTGGAATTTTCCAAGCTGTTTCAAGGCACAGTCAACTTCGTGTATGTAAACTTCTGACCCACTGGAATTGTGATACAGTGAATTATAAGTGAAATAATCTGTCTGTAAACAATTGTTGGAAACATTACTTGTGTCATGCACAAAGTAGATGTCCTAACCGACTTGCCAAAACTATAGTTTGTTAACAAGAATTTTGTGGGGTGGTTGAAAAACGGGTTTTAATGACTCCAACCTAAGTGTATATAAACTTCTGACTTCTACTGTATAAAACACAGGAAATCCTATTTTTGACTGTACTGGGCCTTTAAGCTGCTATCATTTAATCAGAGATCATACATGATCATTCAGATTGATTCACATTATGACAGCTCATCAGTCTATGAACTCTATGGGCTTGGAGAGACACTTGTCACTATCTTACCTGTTTGTTTGTTGCCTCTCTCTCTCTCTCTCTTTCTCTCCGGTTGTTTGTCTGTTCCTGGCTGTCACTCTCCTGCCATGATCATGACAGCACCAAAGTCTTAACACATGGAAGACACCTTCATGACCCATAATCCCTGTGATGAAGTTACAGTTTAAAGCACTCTAATTTGCCAGCTAGTTTGCGAGGGGTGGTGTGCAGGCAGTTGCCAAGAACCTTACTTACAGTCCGTTGCACTATCTTCTCGACAGGTGGAACATCCATTCCTAACTCGCTGACCCTGTGATGAAGACTAAGACAGTGATTGTGCAAGCAATTCTGCAGCTAGCAAGTATTCTTGAGTTCAAAACATTCACTATCAGTTTTTATCACACGGCCAGAACTACCCAGCGATAGCTGGTTAGATAAAACCTCACAGCTAAAAATGACTCAACTGTAAATGTAAAGCTAACTAGTTAACTAGCACCCTGCATCCCACAGCTGGCTTGCCTCTGAAGCTAAGCAGGGTCGGTCCCTGGGTGGGAGACCAGATGCTGCTGGAAGTGGTGTTGGAGGGCCAGGAAAAGGCATTTTTCCTAAAAAAAGAAGAAGCCCCAGGGCAGTGATTGGGGACATTGCCCTGTGTAGGGTGCTGTCTTTCCGATGGGACGTTAAACATGTGTCCTGACTCCCTGTGGTCACTAAAGATCACATGGCACTTATCGTAAGAGTAGGGGTGTTAAACCTGGTGTCCTGGCTAAATTCCCAATCGGGCCCTCATACCATCGTGGCCACCTAATTATCCCCAGCTTCCAATTGGCACATTCCTCTCCTCTCCCCTGTAACTATTCCCCAGGTCGTTGCTGTATATGACAATTGTTTCTCAGTCAACTTACCTGGTAAAATAAGGGTTAAATATAAATAAAATAGCCAGGAGAAAAAGCTTATAGTAGCTCAAGTTTCATTCTAACATATCACAGTTGATCTACTTAAACTTACTTTGTCGTTGCCAACAACAGTCACCCGGTGCAGTGAGTCATGATGGTGGTGCTATACAGTGCTTTTTCTTTCACTCACACAGAGGTTGGTGGCACCTTAATTGGGGAGAACGGGCTCGTGGTTTTGACTGGAGTGGAATGAGTGGAATGGTATCAAGTACATCAAACACATGGTTTGCAGGTGTATGATGCCATTCCAATTGCTCCTTTCCGGCCATTACTATGAGCCGTCCTCCTCTCAGCAGCCTCCTGTGTCATGCACTGCCACACTGCTTGTAACGACCGAGAGTGAGAATGAAGCAGTCAGTGGGGGCGGGGCAAGTGACTCACGTTCCGGCAGGCCTTTTCAAATAGCAGTCCCTCAACAAAATGTGGTGACTCATTTTTCTAAATAAAAGCTTTGCTGAATTATTACAATAATTTCTTATATGGGGGGGGCATTTTACTACGCTCCTACGCCCTGGACACTGTGAGTGTGCGTGAAAACCCACCAGAATTCCTGAAGAGAGTAGGGAGAGAGCCTGGGACTGGAAGCAGGCTGTATGGTTGAGGAACAGACACCAGCCCGTGAGAGACGCCTTGGACGGCATTACATAAACGGTCTCTCTATGGGAGCCAGTTTCACGACAGGGTCTGCCCCAGCCTATCGGCCCCAGCCTGTCACTTGTCTCGTGCGTGTGATATAACACACGCTGTGAGTGTGTATGTGTGTGTTTGTGTGTGTGTGCAGACTAAAGATGTGTGCGCTAGCTCCTTGGCAGTGGTTAGTGGTGAGAGTGGGTCTAAATGAGGTTGAGGCATGCTGGGAGCCCAGCCCGGACCCATCTCCTACCATGCCCTTTCCAACTACCACAACAACCACAGGTCTATTCACTAACTCACTCCTACAGTAATCAGCCACGCAGGTTAACCAGATCATGGCTAGCTAGCACACGCGAACAGAGAGGGAGATAGAAAAAAGAGTGGGAGAAACAGAGAATTTATAGAGAAAGACAGGGACATTGCCTTCTAACACAAGCCTCTCGGTCAGTGCACTCTCAAATCAAATACATAAGGGGCCAAAAAGACCACAAAGAGAGAATGGGATTGTGCTAACAAGAGAGAAACAATGATCAAATATCCTATCTTTGCAAAGACATGCTGTCCTGTTACATTGACCGTTTTACCCCAGACACAGACACAGGATGAGACAAAGCAAATAGCACGAGGAGGTGATTAACCCCCCCCCTCTCTCTCTCTCCCCCCTCTCACACACATGTTCACCTCTCTCTCTCACTCACTCTAAGTGAAAGAAACGACAGGCCAGCTTACCTTTGTAGTCACAATGCAGAGGCAGTCCATGGTAGTGAGAACAAACAGGTGGGGTGTATCTCAACCCCCCACACCCCACCCCCCCACAACAGAGGGCTGAGACCCCACACCCCTCGCCCCAGCCTGCCCCACTCCTGCTCTCTCTCGTCCTGCCTTTCCCCCCCTTTTCTTTTCTTCCGTGGATCTCTTTTCTGACTAACTGAACCGGCGAGGGAAAGACAGGATGGAGGGAGGGGGAAACGTAAAGAGGGAGGGGGAGGGACAGAGGGAAAGAGAGAGAAAAAGAAAGAGAGCGAGAGAGAGAGAGAGAGCGAGAGAGGGTGGGCTCAGAATCTGTATGAGAGAGAGGGAGAGGGGGAACGCGTCTATATTTTTAAGCAAGAGGCAAAGAGGAAAGGAGGGAGAGAGGAAGGAAAGAGGAGAAGAAGGGATGAATATGAAAGGAGATGGACAGAGGGGGGAAGGAGGTAGAAAGGAGAGGCGATATGGGAAAAAGGGGAGATTCGCTCTGCGAGAGAAAGAGAGAGAGAGAGAAATAGAGATTAGACAGTGAAACAGCAGAGGATGGAGAGGGAGAGCCGAGGGAGGGGACAGTGAAGGAGAGAGAGTGAGTGTGTGAAGACAGAAGGAATTAGACCGAAATAAAATGTGTAGTGGGGGAGAGAGTGCGAATTACATATGCATCACAGAAAACGGAAACACATACGACAATCAGACTGACACAAACAACCCAACCCCAAAAACAAGATCACACATTCTGAAGGAAGAGAGAAGGAGAAAATGTTTTCTGGTTGTTGTGGTGCTCTGCAGCTGTTGCCTTAGCAATGGTGCAGTTGTTGCCGTGGCAATAGGAAGGGTTGTTGTTGTCAGGTGGCCATTGCTGTGGTGCTGAGGTCTATGTGAATGATTGTATCTATGTGTGTGTGTGCGTGCGTGTGCATGCGTGCGTGTGGGTGTGCATATGACACACGAGAGACAGTGAGAGGAGGAGCGGGATAAGGATTTTAAATAAGAAATAATCATACACGGAGGTTTCTTTTGGTATAAAGCCATATCCATTCTCATATTTCACTCTCTGAGGCTATATGTTTCTACAGTTAACTGGTGGTGTGCAAAATGTGGTGTATTTTCTGTGACTGATTGATTCCAATGCAGTGAATTGGGCCTGGAACCCTTGTTAATGCATTGCAGTAAAATGAAACTATCATTTGTGCATTTTAGGGGAACACTTTGCCTTTAAGAGCATGGACTGCACCACTACAGTCTGGTTTACGGGGGGAATGTGTGCATCCTTGTCTTTGCATCATCAGCTCGGTAATTGTACAAAAGCAACATAACCCCCCCTCCCCCTGCCAGCTCCCCACAAAGCAGGACCAATGGTGCAGTAATAAAGCAATTCTAAATGATGAACACACACTTATTCCCTGGGGTGGAGAGAGGCATAGATCCAATCTACAACAAATACAACACACACCCACACCCATAGCTATGCATGTACGTGCAGGCATACGTGTATTTATACACACACACACACACACACAGACATGAATACGTTAAAAAGCACCAAGCAGCATACCGGAACAGTGTGCATAGGAAGGCTCAAATCCCTGTGTCATACAAAATCCCCCATCCGGGCAACCATCCACCTACAGAACCTGAACCAAGCTACCGGTACTGTTCTGGACTCATGGCTCCCCTGAGGGAGAGGCAGAGAGTTCCAGAGGGTTCCAGAGGGTTCCAGAGCCCACGGAAGAGACTCAGTAGAACAGCATGGACAACAACTGATCTGGAACTTCAACCTGTGTTAATTAACAACAGTATTCCAGCCAGGAGGTGACCTGAAAAAGCTGACCTGTTTACCACATTGCATAACCCCACCCTATTGTGGCACTGAGGGTTTACAGACCGACACACACACACACACACACACACACACACACACACACACACACACACACACACACACACACACACACACAACACAACACTACTGGCTCAACACAACTTTGTGAACGTTCATGTTCTAAACTACAGTACTTATGCCTCCTCAACAAACCACATATAAAATCCTGATTGCGACAAGACTTTACAAAGCACGACCGAGAGAAAGTACCGTGTGCAGAACTAGTGTGTGTGAATAATCACAAAATGTTATATCCTCCTCACACAGAAAACAGATACAAACACAAGCTTTGGATGCCATTTATCTCTCTCCCTCCCTCCCTCTCTCTCTCGCACACATTTGTGGACGTAGTTAGTCCAACTACCAAATTACTAGTCTCTACCTACTCATCTCCTGCTCTTTTTAACAACACGCAGCGGGAGACACACACCAACAATCAACAGAGACAGAAGATTTACTCTAAATGGAATAACAGACGGAAACACGGGGAGAACAAAGGAGACACACTGACAGACATGCATTGCGGGAGCAAAACCACTTCCCAATGCTGTGTACAGAACCGAAGACCGGAGAAAAACACTCACCAAGAAGTATGCAGTCTTCATCCTCCTGTCCCTCCTTCCTGAAGACAAGAGTGCTCTGCTGGCCCTACAGCTGCCTCAGTCTGACTCAAAGTAGGCCAAGGACAGGCTCTGGTCAGCTGAATGGCACCCAGGAGGAACATGTGGACCACGAGGATGCTGCAGGGGGGATCACATTTATTTCAGATAGTTGGTCAATCTCACAGCTGTGACTTGGACTAGGTTACAAAAAGACATCACAACCAGGGATGACAGGACTTTTCTTCTTCACAATGCAACACTTCATATCGGCAAAACTTTGCAGAAGTGCAAATACTCAAACTTCAACTGTGGAATTCTAAATAAGGTCATTTGTAATTGACAGTATTAGATTAGGCTACTTGTTGTCTTTAAGGTGTTGATGATCTGACCATGTCTCACTACTTAACCCCATTTCTTGTCTTCTGGTTTGGGTTGGAGCCTGAGAAGAAAATTGCAGAACATTTCAGTAATCACATTTCATGGAATATTATGCCACCCAGTGGTACTATAATGAACTACAACAAAGTGACAACATACAGGGGAAGAGAAAAACTCTAGCCTGCTGCATGGGGAATGGCGCGCTATAATGTCTCTTTCTACCCCCTCTCCTGCACCTCCGCACATTGGTCCTTCTGTGCCTCCTGCGGAACAGGCGGGAAGTGTGTCTAATACTATTAGTCGTCTCTGGGGCACTTAGATTGTCTTTACAACGTCAGACATTGTTTGACTTGATACAGTTAACTCGGACTGAACAACTGCATTTGGAAAGCTCAAACCACTGACTTTTTTGGCAAGAACTTCACTCACTACTTGCATTGCTGATGTTTGAAACTCCTGGCAGGGGAGTTTTTGGATGATCATAGGTGTTCGCGTGCAGGAGGGACCAGCTTCACTAATATTTTGGATGATCATAGGTGTTAGCGTGCAGGAGGAACCAGCTTCACTAATATTTTGGATGATCATAGGTGTTAGCGTGCAGGAGGAACCAACTTCACTAATATTTTGGATGATCATAGGTGTTAGCGTGCAGGAGGAACCAGCTTCACTAATATTTTGGATGATCTTAGGTGTTAGCGTGCAGGAGGAACCAGCTTCACTAATATTTTGGATGATCATAGGTGTTAGCGTGCAGGAGGAACCAGCTTCACTAATATTTTGGATGCTCTTAGGTGTTAGCGTGCAGGAGGAACCAGCTTCACTAATATTTTGGATGATCTTAGGTGTTAGCGTGCAGGAGGAACCAGCTTCACTAATATTTTGGATGATCATAGGTGTTAGCGTGCAGGAGGACCCAGCTTCACTAATATTTTGGATGATCATAGGTGTTAGGTGTGCAGGAGGAACCAGCTTCACTAATATTTTGATGATCTTAGGTGCTTCACTAATATTTTGGATGATCTTAGGTGTTGCAGGAGGAACCAGCTTCACTAATATTTTGGATGATCATAGGTGTTAGCGTGCAGGAGGAACCAGCTTCACTAATATTTTGGATGCTCTTAGGTGTTAGCGTGCAGGAGGAACCAGCTTCACTAATATTTTGGATGATCTTAGGTGTTAGCGTGCAGGAGGAACCAGCTTCACTAATATTTTGGATGATCTTAGGTGTTAGCGTGCAGGAGGAACCAGCTTCACTAATATTTTGGATGATCATAGGTGTTAGCGTGCAGGAGGAACCAGCTTCACTAATATTTTGGATGCTCTTAGGTGTTAGCGTGCAGGAGGAACCAGCTTCACTAATATTGTGGCTGCTCTGGTATTTCCTTATCAGGGCATCAAGGTCACCAACATGATTCGAAACAGTGTCGCCCTGTCACCCTTTTTGATGAGTGTAAATCAGTCAACAAACCCTTACTAAAACCAGAAACCCCATAGGAGTTGTCAGGGCTGACAGTGCCACCCATAAAAACTTTGCAGCCCACCTTTCCACAAATATGTCTGTTTTTTTCCTAGAAAATTTGAATTGTCCTATTTTCGGCAAAGTAGGAGGGCACCATGACATCACCAGACACATACTGTACTGTGCCACTTAAAGCCTCTTTTTACATACAATCTCTGCTTTCACCAGGACTTAAAACCAGGGCTTCCTAAAATGCTTGCCCCAACCAGTCTAGAACCCAGGTACAGGTATATCTGCAAAGCACATGCACTCCTCCATATGGTTCATAGGTTCCCTATTGTTTTATCCAAGTGGGAGAGGTGACTGAGTTCAAGATCAAATACACTGAAGCAGTCCATGTTATTACAGTTTAGGCTGACATTATTTTCTTAAATCTGGAAATATCATTTTAAGGGAGTGTTGCTAGTGTTGTTATCAACTGTGACACAACTCCCGGCATTGACAACTTAGATGGAAAGATACTGAAGATGGTAGCTGACTATGGCCACTCCTTTCTGTCATGTCTTTAATCTGAGTTTAGAGGAAAGTGTTTGTCCTCAGGCCTGAAAGGGAAGCCCGAAGTCATTGCACAACCTAAGGCTGGTAAAGCGGACTGTTCTAACAGCAGACCTATCAGCTTGCTGGTCAAACACAAAAAAATGGCGTTTGACCAAATACAAAGCTATTTCATCTGAAAACAAAAGGACAACAGACTTTCAGCATGCGTATGAAGAAGGGCACTCAACATGTACTGCACGGACACAACTTACTGATGATTGGTTAAAGGAAATTTATAAGAAGAAGATTGTGGGTGATGTACTGTTAGATTTCAGTGCAGCCTTTGATATTATTGACCATAACCTGTTGTTGAGAAAATATATTGTGTTAAACCGTGGGGTGTTGGGTTGAGTGTGCAGAGATGGACACAGAGACAGGGTGGTTCTAGTCAGAAAACACAACTTTACTAGGCAACAAAAATAAACACAACACCAAAATAACTCAGGGTTGGCTCTGTCCTTCTTCACCTGTTCGGCTCCATGCCTCTGGTAGCTTCGTTCCCCTCTGGAGGCTCACTCCTTGCCTCTCTCTTTGTCCTCCTCACGGTGTGCCATGGTACTCCCTTTATGTGGCCTGCATGGCTGGTAGGCACTCTCATCTAATTACCTTTACTTGGGGCCATGTACTCCCAGCAGAGGGACTCAACGTCGTGGCACATACCTCCCCTCTATCACTATCCCCCGGGGTAGACATCCCAGGATACCACCCCCTTGGCCTCTTAGCCCTGACCGGGAAGGAGGCGTGCTCAGGGCTAGGTTTACATCCCTCCTGGAGAGGGTGTCCGCATTGCCATGCTGGACACTCGACCTATGGATGACAGAGAAAGAGAATCGCTGTAATGACAGGAACCAGCAGGTGACGCGGTCATTTGTGTCCTTACCTCTTGCCATCCACACAAGTGGGGCATGGTCAGTGATCAGGATGATCTTTCTCCCTAGGAGGTACTACTTGACGGTGTCCAGCGCCCACTTCACGGCGAGGCACTCCTTCTCGACAATCGAGTACTTCTACTCCCTCAGGAGGAGCTTCCTGCTGATGGGGTGCTGCCCGCCTTCCTGCTCTTGAGACAAGAGTCGGACGCGTCTGTGTGGACCAGGAGGTTTTTTGAGAAGTCCGGGGTGATGAGTACCGGGTGCGAACATCGCGCATCCTTCAGGGCCTGGAACGTTGCCTCTGTGTCCTCCGTCCATCGCACCGTCTGGGGTAGGCATGCCTTCATTATGTCAGTGAGAGGAGAAGGTATTGTGGCAAAGTTAGGTACAAATCGACTATATTAGCCTGCTAACGCCAGGAACGACTTCACCTGCTTCTTGGTTCGTGGGACCAGCCATTCCCTAATGGCATCCAATTTATTTTCTTGGGGCTTCACATTGCACCGCCTGATACGATAGCCCAGGTACTCCACCTCAGCATAGCTCAGCTTGCACTTGTGGAGGTTTGCAATCATCCCCGCATCACTTAGCGCATCCACCACTACCTGTAACCTACAGAGACTCCCAACTGTCACTGTGCATGATTATATCATCCAAATAAGCAGCAGCGTACTCACGGTGCGGGCGCAGGATGCGGTCCATGAGTTGCTGAAAGGTTGCTGGGGCCCGTGGAGCCCGAAAGGAAGAACCCGGTAGTGGTATAGGGGCTATACCACATATATAATTGACGTCACCTACCCGCTCGACGATGTCGTAGGTCCCATGCCACGTAGCCAGGAATTTGCTTTCCGTTGTGGGGTTCAGGACCAGGACGTTCTCACCCGGGTGGAACTCTCCAGGTTGGGTATAAGCGCTCCTGGGCGCATTGCGCATGGGCCATGTGCTCCTTCACAACTGGCCAAATCGCCTTCATCCTCTCTCTCATCTCCTCCACGTGTTCCACCACGCTGCAAAGGGGGTTCGGTTTATCCCCCCTGACTTCCTTGGCTAGGTCCAGCAGTCCGCAGGGCCGATGGCCATACAGGAGCACAAAGGGGGAGAACCCAGTCAATGCTTAGGGTACCTCGCGCACGAGAGCAAGATCTCACGTTTCAGTCCTTCATAATTCGCTGCCTGGTAGGCGTTCAAGTCGAAGTAAGCCTTCTGGGCCTTCCCGGAGAGGTAGGGTGCCAAAAGGCTGGCCCCCTTGGGCCATCCTTCCCTCTGCGCCGTCCTCTCGAAGGTGCACAAATATGTCTTCACGTTATCTTTCTCCATTAGCTTGACCAGGAACTGATTCGGGCTTGACTCCTGAGCCATATCTCCCTTCAACTGGGCTACCTCCGCTACCAGTCTGAGTTTTTGTTGGTGCTGCTCCTCCAGCGCTTGCTCCTGGAGAACCTGTTGCTTCTGCTGGCTGCGGATAAACTGAGCCACCAGTTCCTCCATGATAATCTCCCTATGCTCGACCCCACGGCACCCAAAGCAATGTATCTAATAGAACTCAGAGTTTTCTTTAATGGAAGCCACTCTAATGTCAAACATGTAGGGTGTGGTGTACCACAGGGCAGCTTTCTATGCCCTTTATTATTTTCTATTTTTGCCAACGACAAAGCATGTGTGTCTTGGTATGCTGATGATTCAATCATATATGCACTTCAACAACCACAGCTAACAAAGTCACTGAAACCCTTAACAAAGAGTTGCAGTCCATTTTGGAAAAGGTGGCCAGTAAACTGGTCCTGTATATCTCTATAACTAAGAGCATTATATTTGGTACAAATCATTCTGTAAGTTCTAGACCTCAGCAGGATCAGGTAATGAATGGTATGGCTGTTGAAAAAGTTGAGTAAACTAAATTACTTGGTGTTACCTTAGATTGTAAACTGTCATGGTCAAAACATATAGATTCAACAGTTGTGAAGATGGGGAGAGGTCTGTCCATAATAAAGAGACGCTCTGCTTTTTTGCCACCACACTTCAAAAGCAAGTCCTGCAGCCTCTAGTTTAGTCTTATCTTGATTATTGTTCAGTCATGTGGTTGAGTGCCGCAAAAAAGACCTAGTTAAACTGCAGCTGGCCCAGAACAGAGCGGAACATCTTTCTCTGCATTGTAATCAGAGGGCTAATATAAATACTGTGCATGCCAGTGTCTCTTGGCTAAGAGTTGAGGAGTGACTGACTGCATCAGTTTTTTATTAAAAAAACAATGTGTTGAAAATTCCTAATTGTTTGCATAGTCAACTTACACACAGCTCTGACAATCACACTTACCCCGCCAGACATGCCACCAACAATATTTTCACAGTCCACAGTCCCGAATCCGTACGGGAGATGCAGCGATGGGACAAGACTATAACTACCAATTGGATACCATGAAATTGGGGAGAAAAAAGGTAAAAAAAATATATATATATATATTTTTTTGTAAATGTGTCGCGAGCCGGATTGAAGTGCCCTGCGGGAAGTGGTATAGCCCCCCCCCCCCTTGATATAGAGCCATTATTGCATGGAACTCCTTTCCCTCTCATATTTCTCAAATGACTAGAAAAACTGGTTTTTAAAAAAACAGAGAAAGCAACATCTTACGGCACAACGCCTCTCCCCTATTTGACCTAGATATTTTGTGTGTATGTATTGATTTATAGGCTATGTGTGCCATTTTCTTATTTTTATTATGTAGTCCTCTCCTTGAGCTGTTCATGTTTCATGTTTTGGGTGGACCCCAGGAACAGTAGCTGCTGCTTTCACTAATGGGGATCCTAATAAAATACCAATACTAACTGTATTAAAATCTGTAGAGTACAAATATGAGTTACAATGAACAGAAATATGAAGGCAACATGCAACAATTTCAAAGATTTTACTGAGTTACAGTTCATATATGGAAATCAGTCCATTGAAATGAATTAATTAGGCCCTAATCTATGGATTTCACATGACTGGGAATACAGATATGTGTCTGTTGGCCACAGATACCTTCAAAAAAAGGTAGGGGCGTGGATCAGAAACCCTGTCACTATCTGGTCTGACCACCATTTCTGTCGTACACATCGATCCAGAGCATCCCAAACATGCTCAATGGGTGACATGTCTGGTGACTATGCAGGCCATGGAAGAACTGGAACATTTTCAGCTTACAAGAATTCTGTACAGATACTTGTGACATGGAGCCGTGCATTATCATTCTGAAACATGAGGTGATGGCGGCGGAAGAATGGCACAATGGGCCTCAGGATCTCATCTCATCACGCTATCTCTGCGCATTCAAATTGCCATCGATAAAATGCAATTGTGTAGCTTCATAGCTTCACCTGCCCATACCATAACTGTACCACCACGATGGGGCACTCTGTTCACAACGTGTTCACAACGTTGACATCAGTAAACCCACAGGACACCATACATGCTGTCTGGCATCTGCCCAGTACAGTTGAAACCGGGATTAATCCGTGAAGAGCACACTTCCCCAGCGTGCCAGTGGCTATCAATGGTGAACATTTGCCCACTGAAGTCAGTTACGGAGCTGAACTGCAGTCAGACCCTGGTGAGGATGACGAGGACGCCGATAAGCTTCCCTGAGACGGTTTTTGACAGTTTGTGCAGAAATTCTTTGGTTGTGCAAACCCACAGTTTCATCAGCTGTCCGGGTGGCTGGTCTCAGACCATCCCGCATGTGAAGAAGCTGGATGTGTAGGTCCTGGGCTGGCGTGGTTACGTGTGGTCTGTGGTTTTGAGGCCGGTTGGACGCACTGACAAATACTCTAAAACAACGTGGGAGGCGGCTTATGGTAGAGAAATGAACATTCAATTATTTGGCAACAGCTCTGGTGATGGATGCAGTCAGCATGCCAATTGCACACTCCCTGAAAACGTGGGACATCTGTGGCATTGTGTGTGTAACAAAATATTATTGTGGCAAAGGATAAATGCTCACTAACAGGGATGTAAACAAATTTGTGCATACAATTTGAGAGAAATAAGCTTCTTGTGTGTATGAAAAAAAATGTCTAGGATCTTTTATTTCAGCTCATGATTCATGATTCAACACTTTACATGTTGCATTTATATTTTTGTTCAGTGTACTTTCTGAAGGACAGCTAAACTGAAAGACAACTAAGAACCTAGAGATTATTATGGCATATTTGCAACGCAAATGCCTTGTGACGCAAAAAACTTTGTAGCAGTGTTTCCGAAGACATTTACTGTAAATAATTGAAAATTAATCATTTAATTCCCCCTTTGAACATGCATACACTCAGTAAAAAGTGTGCTATCTAGAACATAAAGGGTTCTTCAGCTGTGCCCATAGGAGAACCCTTTGAATAACCCTTAAAAGTTCCAGGTAGAACACATTTGAGTTCCATGTAGGACTCTTTCCATAGAGGGTTCTCCCTGGAAGCAAAACGGGTTCTCCTATGAGTATAGCAAGCTCCCAAAATAATGTTATAGCATGATTCAGACAACCTTATTGAAATGAGAAACTCCCTGGCAGTTATAAGCCCAAACTTCCAGAAAACAGCTGCTGGTTCTGTTCTACCTGATAAGGAATTGCACACACCTGGTGTCCCAGCTCTAAATCAGTCCCTGATTAGAGAGGAACAATGAAAAAAAAAAATCTGTGGTACTGGCTTTGAGGTCCAGAGTTGAGTTCGAGGGGTCTAGGGGTACAATACACCAGCTTCTCAAACACTCTCTGACGTGGGCCCGGATTGGTTGCGAAGGGGCATGCTGTTAGGGGGCAGGACACCTGACAGCTCTTCGACTGTGCAGGCCAGTCGAAGGACTTGTGGGATGGAGTGCATACAGAAGTGACTTGTTGTAACTTGTGTTTACCATTTACTGTTGCTAGTAGTTCATGATAATTGTTTCCATATCTCGCCTATACAGTCATTACTAGTGCTCCTGCTGTGCTATTGTATTCATGCCAATTGTAAATAGCCTATTCATTACTGTTCATCTCCTGTACTACAGAACCACATCCTTCCCACATCTATTCTGTCTGTTGTGTGTGTGTGTCTATGGCAAAAAAAGTTCCCTTGTGTGTAACTCTGAGGTCACCTCACTCCCCTCTTACCAGGGGAGGTGCTTGTGGGTCACAGGTCAGCCCAAACTGAGAATCACTCTCGTTCAGGGCCTGTGGATGAAGTCCTCTGTGCTCATTTAGTCATTCCACAGACTGCATTTCAAATGATTTGTTTATTAAAACATTTCAACAAAATCAGAACTAGACCAGCATTTGCCCATCTGCTGGTGATAGTAAACAAAGTATTAGGCGTAAGAATTGAGTAAAGCGTAAACAACATTACATTATGAATTGACTGGGTTAAAGTGAGATGGATTGACAATTAAAGTCCAATCGGAGGCCATGAATAGACTACATATGATTAGTTGGCAGCAACTAAATCATATTGAACACACGACACGAATCCATTGAAAAGAAAGAAAAAGTACCAAAAGCAATAGACAGAACAGGAGTAAAACCAAACAAAACACTGATCCTTCTTATTATAGCCAAAGTAAAAACATTGATCATCCTCTCAGCATTGCCAACTCCACCTGACTGACAGTTGTTCTTGAATCAACTACCAATAGGAAGAGGCAGGAACATTCCCTGGACGCAAAGTAGGACATCTGGAAGAATGCAATCCGGTCCAGGAGCAGACTGAAGACAGGACACACTCATCCACAAAGTCACATTGAGAACAAACTGCTTTTCCTAGTCAGTCAGTTAGGACACAGAGGAACTCAAGGACAGTGTTAAAATAAAGACTGACCCTATTAAAAAATAAAATAGAAATGTCCCTACAATGAGTTCCATTTGGACATAACATGGAAATAACCTTTATGTAAAGGATTCAAGTTGGGTTTCGCCAGTCCATTCTGAATAAAATGCTGGATATGTTGATGAACCAACTGAAACAAATATATTCCTTGACTGAACAAGAGTACAAACAGTAGTAAAAAAATAGGGAACACGGCCTGTGCATTGGGAGCAAAAAGTCCAAAGTCATGATTGAGTTTCCCAAAGCTTCTCATCATCTGGAGTGGAGTTCGGTGAGTGGAGAAGCCATCAGATTGTCGTTTTATAGAATCTAGCGTCATGTTTTGGACTCCTTACCTTCAAAACAACACAGCATCAATGTACAGGCATGTAGAAAGCTGACGGAGTCTGTTTGGGGTTGAGATATATATGCTTACAGGCTGGAGATTAAGGTGTCTCATGGTGGTTTGGGTTTATACTGCTCAATGGACTTCCAGGCAGATTATGTTCCTTTATGAAACAAGTAGATTGGCCTTTGAAAACCTGTGGAAAAACAACATAAACATCCATTTGTTTTAGAAACAAAATGTACTAGACTGAAAAAAAAAATGAAAAAAGGACAAAATAAAAAAAATCTGATGGATATTGTAACCTATCGACCAATGACTTACCTCTTGACGAACTGTTAGGTGTCCCGATCAACTCGTAGCTGGAGAATCCCACCTCAGATGTCAGATATGTGGAGAACTGTTCTGGTTTGAGGCGGATGCTGTGGTAATTCCTAAAGATGCTATCCTGTAACAGTAAGAAATAGGGAGATATTATTATGTCATCTTGAGTCCTGAACTGCCCCAAAGCTGAGCACAGCTGCGCATCCTCATAGGGAATTTTGCAAAGAAACATGCTACTTGTTAAATGGTTTGAGTTCTTGTTTTGGCTATCATCAATATGGCTAATTCTGTATGTGCATTTGGCCAGTGTAACAGATCACACGATTGGTGCTCCTTACAACACTGCCCACTCTCTCACCGTGAGTTTCTTCCTCTTGCCGTAGGTGATCCAGGGCTGTGGCTCCAGGACGAACAGGCCTCCAGGACGCAAGTGTCTGAACACTCTGTGGAAGAGGCGCTTCAGGCCACCGTCTCCCCAGTTCAGGTGGACCCACTTGGTAACGCTGAAGCACAGGATGACGTCATACTCTGGTCGCTGGGTCAGCAACAGAGCATCACTCTCCAAGACATAGTTCCCCTGAGGAGGAGAGGGAGGGCAAGAGTTCTGAACAAAGTGTGATATTTCTCTCTGAAGGGTCACGCAGACGTAGAGGCAACACAGTATTGTTCATTTCATTCTTAATATAATGAATAACGATTACTAAATGGAAAGAAACAAAGGCTGAAGTGCACGCACGCTTACCTTGATAAAAGAGACATTGGAGGGGAAGTCACCGGGAGGCATGGTGGGTGTTTTGGGGAGTGGGGGTGCTGCTATGGGCCCCCTGGAGATATGCAAGGAGACCGGGAAGGAGCTAGTCCCCAGTTCAACAGCAGGCGCTCCAGAGTCCTTCTCCTGAGCCCCACTCTCCTGATCTCTTCTCTCTGCGCAACGCGACAACGACACACCATCCGCTGCCTCCACTGAGACACAGTCGCTTCTCACCTGCTTTTCGACATTTCCATTCTCAGCCCTGCTGTGCTCTCTTTCATTTTGTTTGAGTGTTTGTTCGCCTGAGTGTGACGCGCCTTTCTTCCTCTCCTCCTGCCTGTTTGCCTTCTCTTCCTTCCTTTCCTCTTCCGGCCCATTGGTCTTCTCCTCCTCCCCTGCAGTTCGCCGGGCCTCCTGGGCCTGCAGCTCTGACAGGTAGTGTCTGATGTTCTGGCGGGCCGCGTGCACCAGACCCCCGTCAATGTCCAACCCCAATATGCGTGAGGGCCGCAACTTCTTAGCAATACACAGTGTCAGGTGACCCGTGTTGCAGCCCAGGTCCAGCACTGCTTTACCCTGGAACCACTCTGGACGCAGACAACGGAACCGCGGGTCCTCAGAACAGCCTGGGTTGCGGTAACCATAGTACTTGTTGTAGTTCCCATACTGGAACTTCTTTTTGTTGCCTTGGTGCTGCTGTCGTTTGTGCTGGTTATGGGGCTGCTGTTGCTGGGAGGACCCCCTGGGACCTACCACTGGGGTTTGGAAGGAGGACTGTGCGTTTCTCCCGGGCCCAGCTCCACGGCCCTTCTCCTCCGTCCCTGACCTGGACATAGGAGTAGATTGGGCCATAAAAGGGTCTGTTTTACTAGAGTTGCGTCTGCGTTTGCGTGGCCGGCTAGTGAGCTGGTTCGGGCCTCCGGATGTGGCTGCCGAGGAGTCTTCCGGGGCTCGAGGCTGGGCCTGGGGGGCTGATACAGTGAGCGTGGCCTCATCCCTGCAGTTGGAGGGGTTGATGTCGTTACCATCACCACCCTGGGGGTCCAAGATGGCTGGGACACTGGCTGCTTTGAAAACTGAGGCAGACGCAGCACTAGCAGATGCCAGGTTAGATAGAGAAGAAGCAGTGGTGGTCACTTCACCACTTCTCTCTGAATCTGACAGGTCCAACCCGGAGACTGAGGACCCCCCACCACCTCCTCCATGGTGTCTGTGGCGGTGTCTCCTCCTGCCGCCACTCTTAAAGGGCGACACAAGGAGGCCCCTACCTCCCATCCCACAGTTAAGGTTGAGAGGGTCAGTGATATCCCTGGGAATGAGGATCTCTACAGGGTCGCGGTTCTTGGCAGGCAGCGGGGAGGACCTGGGTGTCTCAGCGTTCAGGGCCCGGTTCACGTCCTCATCCAACAGACTGTTGAGGTTCAGCGGGTCAAATATGTTTCCTCCCAGCAGGAAGTTGGTGGGCAGAACCGAGTCACTCTCAGAGTTGGCCCGTCGTCGTCTCTTACCTGCTGGATGCTTGAACCCTGCATTCATTGTGCTGCGACGCTTTGAGAGTTTCTGCTGTTGCTGTTTGGGCTGCTGCAAGCCATTTTTTGGGTTAAGGTGCTGCTCAGTCACCATGGTCTCCTTTCCAACACTCTCTGTCTGGTCGTTGGGGTCAGCAGACCTGCTGTGCTTGGTTTGGGCCCCACTGTCTGGCATGGGGCAGGTAGAAGCACCATCAGTGCTATCTGGGTTGGCCAGGGTGATCTCTGGGACTTTGGTGGTATTGTTGCAGCTTCCAACGCATTCTGAGAGTTTTTGGGGTGGCAGAGGTGGTGCTGGGTCCACTTTCGTACTTCTGGTTGGAACAGCCTCTTTTTCAACAGACATCTTTATCATCTTCCACTCAATATTTTTGGTGCTGACATGGGACCACCATACTGAAAACACACACAAAATGGATTATTACAATGATCTCTGAAATGGATAAATCATAATATTTATCAATTCATTCAATTGGACAATTGTTCTCAGTTTCTGCTTTCCTGGCTATTTCAAGCACTCATTCAAAATATGACAACTTGTAAAACTTGCCATCCTGATTTGTGCCTGCATGATATTCTATAAGAAGTCCCCAAAATGCATACATGTCACTGGATATAGGCTAGTAGAGGTTATTGGAGGCAAACGTTGAGTGTACGTCTACAATGAAGAAATGTAAACCATCTCCTCAATGCCTACTTCTGCGCGTGAACACGCTTTCTAAATCCTGTTAATGAATGGCGATATTTTCCACGAATCCTCCTCTTTGTGTTCATGAATAAATGCGACGAAGTCAACTGCAAACTTGTCGTCTAGCTACAGGATGAGGCAACTGTATGTTTATCAACAACAAGTCTCAGCTCACCGTTCCCCCGCCTTCCCGTGAAGCTGAACTGTCACACTCCCTCCCGAGTTACTGGCGTTCCCCGCAGCATCTGCTTCGTTGATAGCTTGGTTGTTCGCTAATATTCTTTTTCACTGTTGAAATCAATACATTATGTTTGGGAGAAAAGCCTCTTCAGAATTCATAAAACAACCAGTCCTGGGTGAATTTCACTAAGATTGTAAACTCGCTGTACACAACAAACTCCGTTTAACTTCTAGCTCAACAGCTCAATCTCACGCAGGTTGAAAGGTTCAAAGGGTTGTTTTAGCGTTTGCTAAGGGGCTACACTCGTAGACAGGCCTCAAAACCAATAAGGTTACGATTTTTAGGCAGACTTCCTAAAATTGACCAATTACAGACGTGCGGGGGTTGGCCAATTCACGTCGACCTAGTTTTACACACAAATAGGTGTCCCATAATTTGCCTGTCTGAAATTAAATGTGTTATTCCCCGCCATTTGGAGAAATTCCCTATTAAAATGTATTGTAAACCTGTATACGGTCAATAAGCGCCATTTAGTTCACATTTTTTTCATCAACGGAATGTTGTAGAGGCAAGACTAAACAACAGATTTACAAACGCTCCCAACCCCTCTCATGATTTCCACTAGTTACCACAGCCACCAAGTCAAAATGGGCTAGGTCGTAAAAATTCATGAAAACAAACATTTGCTTTTTGGTCTAAATTTAAGGTTAGGGTTAGGCATAATGTTCGCAGTGTGATTGGGGTTTAGGTTAGGTTAGGTTTTAAAATATATTTAAATAATTTATATAAGAAGATTGATGGGAGGTAAAGGTATTGGATTCGTTTTGGAACCGGGATGCGTCCCAGGCGTGAGCTGGGTGCCCAGTTGTCACTAGTTACCGCAGCCACAAAGTAAAAAAGGTCTCTACCATAAAAATAAAAATATACTTTTTGGTCATAATTTGGTCATAATTTAAAACATTGGAGTAAAACAAGCTTATATTTGGGGTTCTCAGGAGGCATTTGTAAGTAACATTCTTCAAGAATCAAGCAGGTAACCTAGTGGTTAGAGCGTTGGGCCAGTGACCAAAAGGTTGCTGAATCGATTCCCCAAACTGGCAAGGTAAAAATCTGTCGTTCTTCCCCTGAACAAGGCAGTTACCCCACTGTTCCCAGGTAGGCCGTCATTGTAAGTAAGAGTTTGTTTTTAACTGACTTGCCTCGTTAAATTTAAACAAAATCAAAAATGGATGTAGCAGCTTTAGGGTTACATCCATGTGTGCCTCTGAGTGGTTAAAGCACATCACATCCCTCAGATCCCGGTGCTTGAGAGTGAGAGACACACGCTTCAGCGCCAACTCAGTGACACTACGTACTTTTTAGGTTAGCAGGACAGTGTGTGAAGTAAAATAATAATAGCCTTCCGATTGCTGTGTACAGGACTACAGGGCCACACAGTGAACGGGATGTTAGAATATCCTACTGATGGAGCAGTGGAAATCTGTATGTTTTTTGTTGATGTACCCTTGAGCAGGGCACTTAACCCCAATTGCTCCTGTAAATCGCTCTGGGTGAGAGTGTCTGCTAAATTAATAAAAGGAGGGTCAAATCAGATTTAATAAGATACATTTTTGAAATAGTCAGGGTTTAGCCATAATTGTGGCTGTGGTAACTAGTGAAGACCTAAGTGGCCTGCTCCGGCCGACGGCGAAGTCAGCTCAAAACAAAAGTGATGTAGCTCAAAACAAGTGACATAAGGTTAAACACATGGATTAATGAGTATTATTCTGTTTTTCCAAGTGCAAAACTGGAGAAAAAAAACTATTTATCTTCATTCCAAATGAAAACTAGTTAAAAAATTCGAACATTTTTTTATGGAAAAGAGAGGTTTGACGTTTCTGAACGGTGCACCATTCTGCCTTTTGACAACATGACCAAACGGAGCAGATTGCTGTTCCATTTGAGAAGAGCGTTCCTCCTTCACGGCTTTTGCCCGTTCACGTCATGGGCCATGCCCCACCGAGGTTCTTCTTAATCGAACTCCCCCTTTCGCTGGCGAGAATTGTAAAATCGTGATTTGTAGTTTTTTATGCAACAATGTCGTCCTGTACCCCTGGTTAAAAAAAGTATATTATCTATAAATTCTATCCAACCATGTCCAGGATTTCTCCTGTATCCCTTGTAAAAGGGTTTATTGTGGACTATACATTTCAGGAAAGTTGCTTTGTTACCTCTAACCATATTGCCCAGAGAAACTGTTTTGATAAAATTATAATCTCAGGTTAATTTATTTAGACTACCCTACATTTAAATCGCAGTTGGCGTTAGACGCATGTTGTCGTTGCCTCTGAGTGAGCATTGTATTCCTTTGCTCTTGACTCATAATATTGTCTCCTTACCCTTTTTGGGAGGATTTATTTAAAGAAGTTAATATCTTTAGCTGGACTGACAACCAAAATCAATAGGCCAGGGTTGTTAATTGGAATCATAATAGATAATGGGCTTTGAATGCCAACTACAATAGAGCCAAAATCTTAAATCATGACAAATATCTCAACCACACTGATAGCCTAACTATCAGTTATAACTAACACTTAAACCATGATAGTGTTATGATCACGATTTTGATAAATAGGCTCTAGCAGTGATTACATTTCTAAACCATTCATTCAGTTTAGATCAATCAGTAGAGATGATTTGAAATGTCACATTAGCACTGACATACAGTGAGTCAAGATGGAAATGAAGTGAGTTAGCAAAATAAGAACTTTATTCCCCTGAGTTTAATTACAAGACTTTGTACATGATCAAATATAAATATATATACAATGTTTTACATGATTTATAATTTAGGGAATAATCCAAGACAGGGAAAAACTGTTTAGGAATGTAAAAGAAGAAAATCCATTGTCCATGACAAAGAAAACAACGAGAAGCTCCAGGCAGTCTACACAGTAAGCTCTGTAGAAAACACAACACAGCAGAGAACTCTTCTGTCTGTTAAAAGGCCTTTTAAAGTGACAGTGACAGGTTGTCAGAAAACTTTTGATTGTCCTTGACCTCTTGACATTTTTCTATCTTAGTCGGCCCTCACCACGTGCTGCTTAATAGGAAAGATGAATGTTGTCCTGAACGCGTCCGGTGATGATCTGGATGGCCAGATGCTCTCAGAACACAGATTGTGGAGACCTTTATGTGTCCTGGTGGATTTCACTTACCCTCCATTGGATATCAGGGCCAGGGCCTCCATATTGCCTGGGGCTGGATTTGAAACAGTGACTGCCTCAGAGTCCTTGTTGGGCCGTCGGGCACAGGGCCAGAGGGACATAGAGGGGTGGGGATACTGGAACCCAGGGGAGTATGGTCTGGTACCAGAGGCGCCACAAGTAGAGATGTAGAGTGAGATGAGGATGACAAGGAATCTGATCGATGTTCAGAGGGAGAAGGAGAGAAGGGGAAGTGGCAGGGCATGGTGAGGTATGGAGAGGTAATGGTGATAGGTGTCGAGGAGCTGGAGTAAGAAGGGGAGGGTGGGGGGGAGAGGGAGTAAGGAGGAGATGGGTATGGGTGTGAGAGGTGTTGGGTAGGGTGGGGGTGGTGGAGTACAAAGGTGTTGGGATAGATTGGAAGAGAGGTGTTGATGTAGGGGAAGGTGGCCTCCCTGCTGGCTCGTTGATGACCCATCCCTGTACTTTCCTTCCTGTTCTGAACTCTGCCCAGTAAACATTGTCCTTCTGCTCCAGAGCCCCAGGGCTGGAGGTCCAGGGGAAAGGTCTGGCTATGCACCCTCCTCAGAGGGCAGGCACTGTGGGCATCCAGGTGGTCCCTCAGTTCCTGGACAAAGCTCTCTCTCTGGGAGGGGTCCACGCTGTCAATGTAGTTGCCCAGGCGGGAGATGCATTCTCTGAAACCTGCACTGTAGATGGGGTTGGGTGGGGGCTGTGTGTGCTCATGTATGAGGCCTGTCCTTTTGGAACTCACAGTACTAGTCACTGGAGCAGAGGACTCTTTCACATGATTTTCTGAAAGGGCTAGTGTTGGTCAATAGTGATTCCAGCAGTATAGGGAGAACATTTAGGAAGAGAAGAGAGGACAGAAAGAGACAAATCGAGAGATGGATCCATGTGATGTGAAGATGAGAGTATGAGAAAATATCATGATAGAATGGATGACGAATTTGGAGAGAATACACACATGGGCAGAGAGAGGACAGTGTGAAGAAGCAGGATGCACATTTGTGGGAGAATTGTCAACAGAATTTGCAAGAGCCAATGTGTATGTGTAGGTGTTTGTAGATAAGTTATACAAAGGGAAGATAAGGAGGTTTTGGGGAGAGAAAAATAAATAATTATTAGCACTCACATTAATATTTCATATTCTATATCAACAGTTTGGGGCATATTTCGCTTTCTATTTATGAAATAAACTACATGAAAAACACACGGGCAAACTATAAACATTTAGGATTGATAGATACCTTTTCTGTCGTTCCCATTTGCTTTTCTTCGTATGTAATCGACAGTCAACTCTAATATTTCAGCTTTTTCCAATTTTGGATTTTTCAGCCGCTATGAGAGAGAAGAATAATCCTACTGAATATATTGCATTACGATCAACCATTACGAACAATATTTCGAATTAATTAATTATGAATGATTTTTTGGTATGGAAGTGATGATTTTATGGTTAAATACAATACTTTTAATACAAATATAAATTGCTAAATTATATTTTGGACGTGTCTATCAAGTTCCTAACAGACACCAAGTTACGTTTTCAATTTCATTAAATTAAGGTCTTGGATGGATACGTTGGTAAAAACTCGGAAGTTTCGCGCAACAGCATTTCTTCGTAGTTTTCACACGGGTCCGCTTTCCGTGTGGTTGTATGGGCTGTTTGAAATGTAATTAATAGCTTGACAATGTGTATTATTGAAATACAACGGATCTATATTTTCGATAATAACATTGCACACAATGAACTGATTTCAGAAAGCTGTTAGAAAAGCAGTGGTCAACTCAACTCACCATGTCAGAAGTGTTGCTTAGCAGTATAGTCCTTAGCTCATTCAACCGTTGGTTTATCCTATCACGCCTCTTCTTTTCAATTACCGGTTTAAGAACCTAGAAAATAATCATCATCATCAGTTATTGCAACAACACCAAATCCAAAAACAAATTCACTGCCACCAAAATATAGATTATATTTTTTAAACATCAGTTTTACGCACGATCTGGATTTACCCTCTTTAAGGAATTACGATTATTCATGTTTGATCCTTCCAACTTTCCTCGATTAAGTAGGCCTCTATGAATAAAGACTACTTTTCCAAAAAGAAAATGATGTATTCATCCAATCCGGTCAAGGAAGCTGAAAAGGAAGTCTCCACACTAACCAACAAAGCTGGTTCATTTTTTAAATGAGGCCGCAAAGCTACTTATAAGGTCAAGCAGACCGACTGTCATTGGTTGAAAGGTGACAATTACGTTCTCGACCGTTCTCACTTCGTTGCATGCCTTCTTGATACTCACCAAATGGATTTTATGTTCAAAGATACAGTAGCTTCATTTCAGGAAATCAATGTGCATCTTTGGAATGATCTGGAATGTGTTATTTACAATATAGCATAAACATTTAGAATGAACGTAAAGTCCATAATATAGCAATTTATCTTAATCCTAACATGTAGCTATTATGGCTGACGACGTAGGCTGTGTGATTCTGTGCATTATTTTTCAGCCATATGCTTACAGTATTAACGTAATGAGCTGTAAATGCCCGGCTTAGCCTTCTCTGACCTTAATTTGGCATAGGAATGAATGCGTTTATACCATTATTGGCGCAATTGACCAGTAAAGCAGTTATCGCTTTATGTAATTATAGGACCAATTTGGCACGAAATGTGTCTTTGGGGCTTGGTGGGTGTGTCTCCAGACTCAATGCATCTAAGAAGGCCTTTTGACTATCCATAACAGTACTTCATATGTATGCGCCAAATTGGCTTCTTAGACAAGTGTACCTTGGGAACGTTGGTTTTCTCGTGGGAACAGAAAACTACTGTTGCTGAAAAAGTGTCAGAATGAACACAATCACACCAACTCGAACACACTCGTCTTTATGATGTAAACATTCCATGTAAGTGACAATTTACGCATGCGTGGCAACAGTCGCACCTTGTGTGAGCGTGCAGTAGCCTACCATCTGCTCCACATGGGCAAGTTAGATTGCGCTATTAATCAACACGAAGTACACAAATGAGCCGTGGGAAATTGAGCCGAAATCCAAATTTGACATGCACGCGAATCGAGGATTGCGGTTTTATCTATTATGGTAAGGCCATGCGTAAAAATAGGCAATATAGCTTTTAACCTATGCATGGGGAGTGAGAGAGGGAGAAAGAGAGAAATTGCAGTGAGAAATTGGAGCGAGAATGTGGTCTTTGGAGGCCGCGCGTAAAAAGCAGCAGTGAATGGAGAAATGACAAATGCATAAGTGGGAAGTCTGGACAGAGGTGCAAATTTGCCACGGGCATATTGTATACTCTGTGCAAAGGCTATAAACAAAAGTAAAACACAATAACTTTGACAGAACAGTACATGTAAAAAAAAAAATGCATTAAATGAATCCAAATTATTAAAAGGAAATGATCATCAAATCTGACCAGAGAGGATAGGTCAAGTTCTAAGATGCAATGTCAAATACCTTCGTGGTGATATTATGTGACATCATGTTAAGTGTTAATTGTTTGTGTCGATGCTGGGAACATTTCGCACTAAATGACCATCCATTCTTGAAGTGACTCACTTGGAAAATGTCACCAATCTCTCGCTCATGAGATAATGCAGGAGTTGTGGTTTATTATGTTAGAATGTATACATTTAGGAGTTTAATAGCCTGTAACGGTGTGTTTGTTCCCAAACACCGACTCCAATATTGAGCCTTGAATCAAATGTCTTGACAAAAATCACACAATCCTTTCAATGAACATCCATTCAGCATATAGCTGGAATAACATATTGAGTTTTGCGCAAAACGCCATAATCTTTCTGTCCGCTTTGCCTAGTATGTCAGTCTTAGGTCTGAGGGTCACATTTCATTCAAACTCAAAAGTTCAAGTTGTGCTTCACACACAACTTCTGGGTTGTGTGCCTGGGTTGTTGTGGTTATGGTAGCGCGTGTCTGAGAGACATGATATTCCTTTGATCTGAAGGCTAATTGGCCAAAGAAGGAGAGGGCAGTGTGAACTGCAGAGAGAAACCTAAATGCTGATAAAATATCGTAAGTATTTTTCTTGGATTTTCATGAATTCGTTCCTTACTTTTTCAGTGTAACAACTTATCTGAATAATGCGCACACAAATTAGATTTCTGCAATACTCTTAAATTTCTAAATGGCTAACAAATATTATATTTTAACCATGTTAGCATTTGCGCAATTTAGTTTATGGAATGTATCAGTAGTTATACTGATTACAACATGTGGTACAATGCAATGAGAAAGGCCTATACTTTTTATGGACAATTGGCTAAATTCACTTTCCTGTTCCCCGACGTGACAGACCGGGAAAATTTCCCTTAGCCCCTTTCCCCTGGGAAAGACAAGGATTTACACATTTGTTTATGAGCCTACCTGTTAGATTGTGTAGGCTACATAATTTAAAAGACAAGTGTCGCCACTTCCTGAGGTGCGATGGTTCCCACAGCACCAAAATCGAAAACCATGAGATTGCGCAGTGGTCTGCATCGCTAGCTGTGCCACCCTAGACTCTGGGTTCGCGCCCAGGCTCTGTCTCAGCCGGCCGCGACACGGAGGTCCGTGGGGCGACGCACTATTGGCCTAGCGTCGTCCGGGTAAGGGATGGCTTGGCGGGTAGGGAAATCTTTGCCTTATCGTTGGCCGGGCGCAGTGCGCGCCAACCAAGGTGCACGGTGTTTCCTCCGACACATTGGTGCAGCTGGCTTCCGGGTTGGATGCGAGCTGTCTTAAAGAAGTGCGGCTTGGGTAGTGTCTCTCCCGAGCACGTACGGGAGTTGCAGCGATGAGACAAGATAGTAATTACAAACAATTGGATACCACGAAATGTGCGTAGAATGTGGAGACACCTCACGTGTCAACTTTCACCAACAGCTCTTCGGTAATAGACATGCCATTTGTCTTTCACGCACAAGTGCCAGGGTATGACGGCGCGTGCCTACAGAGAACTTTGTTTTTACACTTGCCAGACTTTTCTCAAATATACCCGCGGCTACACATATTATTGTAGGCTAGTCTGAATTAGCGACACGCAGTGTCTTGAGATAAATCAATGGTGATTTCTGTGAATATTCGCAATATTCCTCAATATTATAGGCTAACTCTTGGATTTATTTATTTTTGTTCCAGATTATCAAGTATGTTGGTCAACGCGTTCACTGAATGTTTTGCGCATTGTAGGGATTGGCCACTATGGAATTGGTCCCCCCCAAAAAACACTTCCTATGGTGGTTCAATGCATTCAATTGCTATGTTAGGCCTATAATACGTTGACCAATTTTTATTTATTTATCTTTATTTTACTAGGCAAGTCAGTTAATAACAAATTCTTATTTTCAATGACGGCCTAGGAACAGTGGGTTAATTGCCTGTTCAGGGGCAGAAGGACAGATTTGTACCTTGTCAGCTCGGGGATTCGAACTTGCAACCTTTCGGTTACTAGTCCAACACTCTAACCACTAGGCTACCCTGCCGCCCCAATTCGCTCTTCCCTGATTTGACAGTCTGGGAAATTTTCGTTCAGCCCTTTCCCTCGGGAAAGGTTTAGGATCGACAATGTATGTATGCTTTATTACCTGTTAGAATTTGTACATCATTTAGCGAAGATGTGTCGCCACTGGAGGTGCGATGATGGTTCCCACATCACACGTTTCCCTCTAAATGTAAATGAACACAAGGTCAAATATAATTACATCCGAATACAATTATTCATCACATAGGTAGCTATGTATACGAAGGCAATATCCTCAGCTTGTTTGGATAAATTAGTCAGAAAAGCTTGTTGGGTCTGTGCATAAAGTGTTGTGACAATTGGAATGCGCAAAACCATTGGGACTGAAAGTGTGCCTGTCTGTTTGAGAGGTGGAGGTGTCACTTTATTCATATGTAAATCCGGGTCGACTCTTGCCAGCACCTCTCTTGTAATTACAATCCCAGTGCCATTTGTTAGAGCTTTCATACACGTGCCCACGGGTGTTATTGTGGCTGTGATGGCTTGTGCCTAAGCACATGATCAAACAAGGTTAAGAAACCTGTTTAAAAAAAGAAATGATTCAACCAACAACTTTCATGATCCTTTTTATACCCATCCTATGATTGTGACCCTTACCAAAGCAATACATTAACTGCATTTATTTAATTAGATCATTTTGTAAAATATAGATGTTTTTCATTTATCAGGGATCTGAATCTTCTGAATCGTGTATCAAGTATTTCAGCCGTTGCCTACTAGACGCGTGTGGCATGTGGTGCGGATTGGCTACCCGATGGGGATGGGAGGAGTCCAAAGTCAAGTCTACCACCTACGGATTTAAAAGTCGTGGAGAGACTAAATTGTCACATCGAGAAAATATCCTTCCTCAGTGACAAGATAGTAGAGAAACAGCATTGTTCTTCCTGATTATTATTTACATCTGGATAATCTCTGAGTTTCCTCCGTGTAGGCTTTTTACGCACAGCAGAAACGCGTGGATTAATACAAATACTAAACTAGTTGGGGGAACAGAGAACGTGAAAATTGTCGAGAAGGTAATACCAAATGAATGTACCACTTTCAAGTGATTGTATTCCGTGCCTGCGAGATATAATTTCATTTGATGAACGGCCTTAATTTAACCATACATTTCACGTCAGTCTAAATTCATTTGATGTTTACAAAATTCTTCACTTGTTGAATTCAATTGAAATATGATGAAATAATTTATAAAAAAATATATAATGACGATACATATGACGAAAGGGGTTATTAAGAGCTGTTCTATGCTGCGTGGTTTCCCAGAGACATTGATCTGAACTCTCACTCATGATTCCCTTTCATCTTTCACTTGTAACTCCTGAAGCCTCAAGTGGAGAGATAGAGAGAGAGAGAGAGAGAATGGACCAGTCTGGAGAGGCTGAGAACAATGCTGCTGCAGTGGCCACAACATCAGGTATGAAGTTCACTTGACTGCTCTAAATGCAACTTATATCACTGTAAACTCAAGGCATTTTTAACTCCAATACTTATAGTAAGTTGAACTCAGTCACTGAATAGTAATGATTACTTTTGTGGTACTGACAAACTAAATGAGACTCAATTTTTTTGTGAAGTTATGATAACAAATGCACTTTACTCAGCATGCTCTACTGCAGGTAGATAAAAACGTGTTTTAATATCTGTGTTTTTGCATGTACAATGAGTGATTTGATATACTACACAAAGATAAATAACATACATTTTTCTAATCCTTTAGCTAAATTTTTTTGCACCGGTTACTGAAATGGTAGTTCCAGTTTAATTGGGATAGGTAGTCTCCCCACACTGTTCCTAACCCTGGTTTACTAGAGGCAATGGTCTGACCTCCCACCGGTCTAACATGGTCTGTCCTTCCACCAATTATCTCCATTTTGAATGCAGATTGCTGGTGAATAAAATTCCAACTGTTGAATATCCTAACTCTGGCTGGATTCCAATAGGAATCACTTTGCAACTATAATGTGATTTGCGGGTTGCAAAATCCTGGTAAATTTCCCAGGTTTCCCAGAAATCCCGATTGGAATATTTCTGGAAATTCTCCAACCAGAGTTTTGTTTTTCAACTGGGAATTTTGCTACCCTACTTGCAGGCCTGATGTGGCCTGTAAAACCATGTGTTTCGGGCCACTGTATTAGGGCAACGCTAGGCTTCAAAATAAGACCTTTTGTAATGTATTCTCAAATAGTTTTATTATAAATGATCATATTCATCTAGGAACTCACTCGATAAATGACACAGGACTGAATAAAAAAAAAAAAAAATTAACAACCATGTCTCTGTCACTAACAAATGCAGTCATGGATGGTAACTCTACAATTCACTCAAAGGCAAGGCACACTGGGAAATTACATTGGAGCCCTGGCTCACTAAGGGGGTGTTACTCAGTGTTCAAGCTGATACAACTCAAATCTGCAGGGGTGTCAAACTTATTCCATTTATTCCAGGGCCTAGTGTTTGCTGGTTTTTGTTGTTTCCTTTCAAGTACACAACCAGGTGAGTGGAGTTCCTTACTTATTAATGACCTTAATTCATCAACCAGTACAAGGGAGGAGCGAAAACCCGCAGACACTCGGCCCTCCGTGGAATGAGTTAGTCACTTTGACCCTGTAAGGCAAGAGTCAATAATTAGAGTCATGACTACAAAATCACTTTAAGTAACTGTACTCAAATATATTAAGTACATCAGGTTTCCTCAAGTTTTGAGTAGTAACATCACATTGGGGCTTACAGTGTACAGGTGTCAGCTCCTCTGAAGTGTAGCATGACTGTGCATTAACCTGCTCTCTCTCTATCTATCTATCTATGACTCAGCGTTGGGTGGAGAAAGCTGAGATCCTGGAACACAGTGTTCTCTTTCTCCGGAATGCTGGCATTGGGGTCAGGAAGAAAGCTAAAGGTGAGGAGCATCGAGGTCGCGGCTTAAGCTCAACTCGCTGCCCGGCACAACACGCCACCAGTCCTTACCCATCATGAAGATACAGGAATCCCGATACAGACAGCAGCTTTGTGCAGTCAGGATAAATCATCCTCACAGAGCTCCGCTCCGACATGGAGCAACGCTCCCCAGCAGCACCACAGACACGCTGCCAAAGAAGCCCAATCTCAGAACCTCTCAGCCAGCCAGTCTGTGTGGAGGCCGTGGCTCTGATCTACCACAGGATATTGAACTGTAAACAACTGCCACATCCGTTGCTGCTGAGACTGCTACGGAGTCATTCATTTATGTAGTGTTGTGAACACTGAACTCATGGACTCCATAGATTTGCAGTGATCTGACCGTATTGTAGCTATACCGCATAGCAGAATATATCTGTAATTATTGCACAATTACTTCGACTTTGCCATCACTACATCTGCTGATGTAAAAAGGTCTTTATAAATACATTTGATTAGATGATTACAACATGTACTATGTATAACTTGTAGTACGAGATGGGCAGTATTTCTGTTACATGTATTTGAAAAATGTATTTCAATTACTTCTGAGTTTTGTATTACATGGGGCTGAACAAGACTTCAATGTATTTTGTAACCAGATCAAATCGAGAACTCTTTGTATTTACAAAATACTTTTCTATACCATTTTTTAAATTTTTATACTGGTTCACCATTTTGTGGCCCCCTTTCACCCTGCATTGGTATCAGAAGTCTGATGGCACTATGGTGTGATAAGAGCATATTTAGTCAGTGCATTTATTTTCGCAGCAAAGTACGTTCATCTCTAGGAGACAGAATGTGTCTCCTTCCTGAGCGGTATGATGGCAGTGTGGTCCCATGGTGTTTAAACTTGCGTACTGTTGTTTGTACAGATGAATGTGGTACATTCAGGCGTTTGAAAATAGTTCCCAAGGATGAACCAGACTTGTGGAGGTCTACAATTTTTTTTTTTCTTAGGTTTTGGCTGATTTCTTTTGATTTTCCCATGATGTCAAGCAAAGAGGCACTGAGTTTCAAGGTAGGCCTTGAAATACATCCACAGGTACACCTCCAATTGACTCAAATGATGTCAATTAGCCTATCAGAAGCTTCTAAAGCCATGACATTTTCTGGAATTTTCCAAGCCGTTTAAAGGCACAGTCAACTTAGTGTTTGTAAATTTCTGACCCACTGAAATTGTAATACAGTGAATTATAAGATAAATAATCTGTAAACAATTGTGGTAAAAATTACTTGTGTTATGAACAAAGTAGATGTCCTAACCGACTTGCCAAAACTATAGAAATTTGTGGAGTGGTTGAAAAACAACTTTTAATGGCTCCAACCTACGTGTATGTAAACCTCAACTGTAAACTTCAATTGTAGAATAAAAAAACAAACCTATTACAGTTATAGCAAGTAAAATGTTTCTGTTTCTGATTGGGCTGAATACTTGCAAATGTATTTATGTGTTATAAAATAGAAAATGCATGTATTTTGTAGTTTATTTTTGATACACTGAGCTTTATGGTATTTACGACCAACCTTGAATTGAGAAGGAAGATAGTATTGCCAAGTTAAGGGGTCTCCGGTACCTTTGTATACTTGTTGCTGGTGGTTCGTTATGAATGTATTAAATTCTCCTTTATTCACATAAATACAAAATCTCTGTAGGTAGTGGCCACGAGCCAAAATTGGCCCCGGAGAGTTGCTTTCTACATCGCATAAGTGCAGATATGTGCCCCATGTCATTGCTCTCTCACTCTACTGTGTGTAATTCTTGCTAGCTGTTACTCAGATGTGGTGGTGCTGAATCTCATTAGCTGGAACTCAAATTGCTAGTGGGCTGGCCCACGTGGGCAGGGGTGGACATAAATGACAAAATATAACTACATAATGCCCTAAAATGAATGTTTTAAAATAAAATATAATGTACTTTTGCAAAGTATTGTATTTTAAAATAGAAAAATACATTTGCAAGTAGCCGGCTGAAGAGCAACAACATTCTCAGTAACAGTTACAGAAACGTCTTACTTGCTATGACTCTGATATGCTGTTGTTTATATACCTTAGTTTTGAATGCACTGTCACTCTGGACAAGGGTGTCTGCTAAATGACCAACATGTAAATGTACTGTATATGTGAAAATGAACAACTGCAAAGCACACTGGGTATTTTTATTGGCCTTGTTTTGGGGCAGAGCTCGTTTGAGTAATACTCAGCTTGCTTTGCAATTTTTCATTTTTACATATGCATTTACATTTAATGAATTTAGCAGACGCTCCTATCACACAATAATGCGGCAGGGTAGCCTAGTGGTTAGAGCTGACAAGGTACAAATCTGTCGTTCTGCCCCTGAACAGAACGACAGAGATCGGGTTTTTGGGGACTCGACAGCTGACTTTTGAGGGCAAGGTTTTAATCATTAAAGCTGTGATTTTACCTGTGCTTTTATTAATCAGTTCTGTTTTTATCCCCCCACAAACAACTCTTTTAGCTCTGGAACGGATGCTGTTTTACTTCCTGTGGGGAAGCAAGTGGGAGAGGCTGAGGACAGAGGTGGTCAAGAGGCCCAGGTCCAATGGGGGGAAAGGCTTGCCTGACCTCTACTTGTTCCTGGGCAGTCGCTATACAGCGTTACATCTCACTCTTGCCACCTCCCCGGTCAACAACAAGACCCAGGCCCTTGCACGGTTCTGGCTGGGATCTTACATCAGAACCCTGAGGCAGATCCCGGTCGACCTGCGAACCCCAGTCTCTTTCCTGCTCCCCACACACTACGCGCAGCTCCAGACGTTTTTAAGACATTTTAAACTGGAAAGGGAAGCAGTCACGGTTTTGACAGGGCACAGCTCTCTTCTCTCTCTTGTGCAGGAGAGGGAACCAGTGTGTCCAGTGCGCTGGCTTGCTATAGGTGAGCCCATAACGGTTTGGTGTAACGTGGCCCATCCTCTTCTGAATCGGCCCCCAGGGACCTGTCCTGGATAGTCACCTACGAGATCCTCTTGGTCAAGGCTGTTATGCAGTCTCGGGGAATGGCGAGGATATCCGCGTGCCCCCGACCAGGCTGCTGCCAAGAGGAGTCGGTGAGGCACTTGCTCTGGGAGTGCAGAGCTGCCAGGAACATGTGGAAGGAAGCAGGCCCCCTGATCTCCGCGTGTCTGCCAGCAGGGGAGGACCTAACGCCCCAGCTCGTGCTGTATGGGATACCCGAAGGCCTTCACCAAGCTCTGGCCCACCCTCACGGGTTTGAAGGAAGCACTGTGGTCCTCCCACAACTTGCTGGTAGCGAAACGAGTAGAGACCACCCCCCTGGCAGTGGTCATGGTAGCCACGGAAGCCCTGGCATGGTACAGAAGAAAGGGTGCCTCTACCCAAAGCGAAGGGTCCCCCACAACGCTAAAGGTCCCGGCGGCCACGGCCTGACAGTGGGCGATGCACCTAGGGGAGGGATCTCCTCTGGGACCCGAAGAACAGGCCGGTGATTGATTCGGAAGAGCAGGAGGAGGCGAGTTTGATAAGGACTCACCCTGCTCCTGTACAAAGGACCAAAGACAGCTTTTTAACAAAGTGACTTTTTTTAAATACATGTTTTCATGTCTTAAAATGTTTTACTTTTGTTAAATCATTTGTATATATTTGAAATAGCTTTTACAGATTTTTATGTTTTTACAATGAAAAGTACTTTTATTCTTGGTTGTTTCCATTGTTTTTAACAATGTGTACTTTTGAACAAATTCAAAGGTAATACCAAATGCTGTTTTTATGCTTTCATTACGTTTTTATGTGTATAAAATGATGTACAAAAATATATATGAGCTGTTTTAAAGGAAATGTGACAATAAAACTTTTCCAAAAGAAAAAAAATATACATGTTTTTTGTAATCTAACCATTTAGTTAGCTGAACACAGCAACCTTAGCAATGTAGCTAGGTAGTTACAACAAGATCTGTTGCTAGCTACCAGGAGCAGATGCCCCTAAGTTGTGTAAATCTAATACAGTAATCAAGGCAGGACTAACTAATTTCATTCATACTGACAAATAAGAAACGTCACATTATCACTGTTGGAGGATGATTGCAGAGCAGCTCAGACTGTCAGGATGAATAAACTACATATCTTTGCTGTGATTATTTATTTATATAATCAGAGATCAACCAAGTGCAAGTCACCATGCATGGGTTGATTCACTCACCTGTGAGGAGAACCATCCTAATGCAGTTTGAACTAGCCCTGCCGTCAATATTTAGACATGCATTTGCCTGTTGTCTTTTCTTTGTGGGTGTGTGTAGTGTAATGTATTTTAGAGTTGAAGAGCACCAACTACAGATACACGTGCTTGTTTCAGCATCTCAAAGACTAAATTCAATGTAGAATCAGTTCATTGGGTTACATACAGATCGTTTTACTATTGTAACATGTAGTGGGGAGAGTTCTATTGTCCCCGTCAGGAGCTTTTGTCGTAGATAGTAGAGTTCTATTGTCCCAGTCAGGAGCCATAGCTTTTGCCGTAGATGGTAGAGTTCTATTGTCCCCGTCAGGAGCCATAGCTTTTGAGTTCTCATCTCTGGACCACACAAGCATTAGATTGCATTCTGCTAAGGCCCTTGTCTCCTTCTACATCAGTCAGCTACATTGGTGATCAGTGCTTCTAGAGAGAAAGGGGAATACTGAAGCATGCTTTGATGGCAGTTCTACAGTCTCCATCGGAGAAACAGGCCTTTCTGGACTGTAAGATTTCTGGATTGTAAGATTGTCCTCTTCACAGTAGGTTAGACCATATTTAGATACTGGGTTGGCACCCCCCCCTTGGGTTGTGCCATGGCGGAGATCTTTGTGGGCTATACTCGGTCTTGTCTCAGGATGGTAAGTTGGTGGTTGAAGATATCCCTCTAGTGGTGTGGGGCTGTGCTTTGGCAAAGTGGGTGGTGTTATAATTATATCCTGCCTGTTTGGCCCTGTCAGGGGGTATCATCGGATGGGGC
This sequence comes from Oncorhynchus nerka, assembly GCF_034236695.1. NCBI lineage: Eukaryota > Metazoa > Chordata > Actinopteri > Salmoniformes > Salmonidae > Oncorhynchus > Oncorhynchus nerka. The sequence goes on from NC_088405.1 coordinate 53,724,551, forward strand.
CACAGTGTCTCCTGAATCCTCCTGTCACAGCCCCCAGTATTTATGCTGCAGTATTTTATGTGTCGGGGGCTAGGGTCTGTCTGTTATATCTGGAGTATTTCTCCTGTCTTATCCAGTGTCCTGTGTGAATCTAAGTATGTTCTCTCTAATTCTCTCTTTCTGTCTCTCACTCGGAGGACCTGAGCCCTAGGACCATGCCTCAGGACTACCTGGCATGATGACTCCTTGCTGTCTCCAGTCCACCTGGCCGTGCTGCTGCTCCAGTTTCAACTGTTCTGCCTGCGGCTATGGAACCCTGACCTGTTCACCGGACGTGAGACCTGTCCCAGACCTGCTGTTTTCAACTCTCTAGAGACAGCAGGAGCGGTAGAGATACTCTCAATGATAGGCTATGAAAAGCCAACTGACATTTACTCCTGAGGTGCTGACCTGTTGCACCCTCGACAACTACTGTGATTATTATTATTTGACCATGCTGGTCATTTATGAACATTTGAACATCTTGGCCATGTTCTGTTATAATCTCCACCTGACACAGCCAGGAGAGGACTGCCCACCCCTCATAGCCTGGTTTCTCTCTATGTTTCTTCCTAGGTTTTGGCCTTTCTAGGGAGTTTTTCCTAGCCACCGTGCTTCTACACCTGCATTGCTTGCTGTTTGGGGTTTTAGGCTGGGTTTCTGTACAGCACTTTGAGATGTCAGCTGATCTAAGAAGGGCTATATAAATACATTTGATTTGATACTTAACATCTAGTATACTTAACATCTAGTATACGTAACATACTACCTGAGACAACTTTGCTAACTGTCTCTGTACTCTATAAATGCTGAAACACTATTTATGATGCTGTTGTTTGTTCGAATGTACAGTTGAAGTCGGAAGTTTACATACACTTAGGTTGGAGTCATTAAAACTTGTTTTTCAACCACTCACAAATAGTTTTGGAAAGTGGGTTAGGACATCTACTTTGTGCATGACACAAGTCCTTTTCCAACAATTGTTTACAGACAGATTATTTCACTTATAATTCACTGTGTCACAATTCCAGTGGGTCAGAAGTTTACATACACTAAGTTGACTGTGCATTTTAAACAGCTTGGAAAATGCCAGAAAATGATGTCATGGCTTTAGAAGCTTCTGATAGGCTAATTGACATCATTTGATTCAATTGGAGGTGTACCTGTGGATGTATTTCAAGGCCTACCTTCAAATGCAGTGCCTCTTTGCTTGACATCATGGGAAAATCAAAAGAAATCAGCCAAGACCTAAGAAAAACGATTGTAGACCTCCACAAGTCAGGTTCATCCTTGGGTGCTATTTACAAACATCTGAAGGTACCGCGTTCATCTGTACAAACAATAGTACACAAGCTTAAACACCATGGGACCACAAGCTGTCATACCTCTCATGAAGGAGACGCGGTCTGTCTCCTAGAAATGAACGTACTTTGGTGCGAAAAGTGCAAATCAATCCCAGAACAACAGCAAAGGACCTGAAGATGCTGGAGGAAACAGGTTCAAAAGTATCTATTTTCACAGTAAATCTAATCCCGTATCGACATAACCTGAAAGGCCGCTCAGCAAGGAAGAAGCCACTGCTCCAAAACCACCATAAAAAAGCCAGACTACGATTTGCAACTGCACAGGGGGACAAAGATCGTACTTTTTGGAGAAATGTCCTCTGGTCTGAATAAACAAAAATAGAACTGTTTGTACCATAATGACCATTGTTATGTTTGGAGGAAAAAGGGGAGGCTTGCAAGCCGAAGAACACCATCCCAACCGTGAAGCACAGGGGTGGCAGCATCATGTTGTGGGGGTGCTTTGCTGCAGAAGGGACTGGTGCACTTTACAAAATAGATGGCATCATGTGGTAGGAAAATTATGAGGATATATTGAAGCAACATCTCAAGACATCAGTCAGAAAGTTGAAGCTTGGTCGTAAATGTGTCTCCAAATGGACAATGACCCCAAGCATACTTCTAAAGTTGTGGCAAAATGGCTTAAGGACAACAAAACCCCCTGGGAATGTGATGAAAGAAATAAAAGCTGAAATAAATCATTCTCTCTTCTATTTTTGTGGTGATCCTAACTGACCTAAGGCAGGGAATTTTTACTAGGATTAAATGTCAGGAATTGTGAAAAACGGAGTTTAAATGTAGTTGGCTAAGGTGTATGTAAACTTCTGACTTCAACTGTACATGCATTAAACGTACATTATTGAAAAATGTCTCGCACTCAGTCATAGTTAGTAGAACGATGAATGGATTTGCAAAATGTTGGCACGGTCAACTTTTAGAAGGTTATTTGGAAAGTTAATCATGTAAACCACCAAAATGTAGTGTTTTAAACCCAAACATTCATTTCCCAACTGCTTTTTCCAATAATCCTACAGGCTCTTTATCATTCTCCATACCTTCTCTTCCAGTGCGTCCAACATTATGCATGCCGTCCACTGTATTGGGCAGCTGCTATTTGAGAACTCATCTGGTTTAGAAATCAAACCGGTTATCTTACTGCAGAGCACATTGTACAACTGTTTTCAGGGAAGTTTGTATTGCAAGGTATTCTATATGTGTAGGCTATGCTACATGTACTGGCTAATATGCATACGCAGCTGCCGTTTTTAAACCTCCATTCTTTATTTATTTATAGGGGACAATGCACATTAATCAACATCAGTATTACAATAATACAACATCCATGTAAATGTGCCAGGGTTAGCCAAAAACTAATTTGCATATGTAGCCCCTGGGCAGGTAAGTTTACACAGCCACAGTACAAATACTCACACATTTGATTTAACTAGGCAAATCAGTTAAAAACAAATTCTCATTTACAATGACGGCCTAACCCGGACGACACTGGGACAATTGTGCGCCACCCTATGGGACTTCCAATCACGGCCGGTTGTGATACATCATGGAATTGAACCAGGGTCTGTAGTGACACCTCTATCACTGAGATGCAGTGGCTTAGACTGCTGTGCCACTCGGGAGCAATACAAAATACAAATACATTACATCCAATAATATGTCAACAACACTATCATCAACTGTCGTCTTACATATGAGGAACCACAGATAACTATTGTGTACAGGTTTGGATAGATTTGAGCCATGCTTTCAATTTTAAAAAAATATATAGAATAATCTGTGTGTAACAGTATAGACTTTACGTCCGTCCCCTCGCCCTGACCTGGGCGCGAACCAGGGATGCTCTGCACACGTCAACAGTCACCCTCGAAGCATCGTTACCCATCGCTCCTCAAAAGCCGCGGCCCTTGCAGAGCAAGGGGAACCACTACTTCAAGGTCTCAGAGCAAGTGATGTCACTGATTGAAATGCCACTAGCGTGCACCACCGCTAACTAGCTAGCCATTTCACATCGGCTACATGTGCAGCCTCAAAAGTCCATGGGCATTGCATTCCAGCGTATTGTAGCTCTAGCAGAGAAGGCCAATTGATCGATTTGACTGTGTCGAAAAGGAACAACTCAATCCCCTCTAGTTACTGCCCTTGCTATCCTGGAGGTACTTTCCTTAAGCATGATACGCCGGCATAAGGGTGGAGGGGCAAGACCATGCAGGATCCTAAAGACAAAGCTTGCATCTACATACTGCTTAAAGCAATTATGTTTGTAAATTATATGACAATGGTGGTAACTGTTAGGTTTGTTTAAAAACATCTTAAGTGTTTGTTTGTAGAGTAGCTCCTGCTTGTGGCCAGCATGTGAGGCAATATCTCAGCTGTGAGAAGATCATAGCATGCATATATAGTTTGGCGGCCTCCGGAGGAAGGAAAGGTCTTATAAACCTAAAATTGGATAATCCAAACTTGACCGTGTTAACCACCTTCTTCACATGTTTCTTAAATGTCGAGTTGGAGTCCAAAATGACGCCAAGATACCTCAAGTTAGACACACCTTTCAGATTCTCCCAATTAACAAGAACAGCTGGTTGGGAAGAATCAATGGATTTCTAGAGAAGTACAGAAAAACAGTTTTGTCAATATTTAAATGCAGGCAATAATTACTCATCCATTTAGAAACATGTACCATAGCTTCAGTTAACTTGTTAACAACTAATTGGCTATTTTTGGAGTGCACATACAGAACTGTATTGTCTGCATACATCCGCATGTTAACTTGTGGTCAAGCAAGTGGGAGATCATTTATATAGATGGTAAACAGAAGGGGGCCTAATATTGACCCTTATGGGACCCCAGTGTTATAGTAAAGAGAGTACGACTGAGTGTCCCCCAAACAAACACTTTGACTTCTGTTTGTCAGATAGGAATACAGTATATCACAAAAGTGAGTACACCCCTCACATTTTTGTAAATATTTGAGTATATCTTTTCATGTGACAACACTGAAGAAATGACACTTTGCTACAATGTAAAGTAGTGAGTGTACAGCTTGTATAACAGTGTACATTTGCTGTCCCCTCAAAATAACTCAACACACAGCCATTAATGTCTAAACCGCTGGCAACAAAAGTGTGTACACCCCTAAGTGAAAATGTCCAAATTGGGCCCAATTAGCCATTTTCCGGTCCCCGGTGTCATGTGACTCATTAGTGTTACAAGGTCTAAGGTGTGAATGGGGAGCAGGTGTGTTAAATTTGGTGTCATCTCTCTCACACACCCTCATACTGATTGGTCACTGGAAGTTCAACATGGCACCTCATGGCAAATCATTATTTGAGGATCTGAAAAAACGAATTGTTGCTCTACATAAAGATGGCCTGGGCTATAAGAAGATTGCCAAGACCCTGAAACTGAGCTGCAGCACGGTGGCCAAGACCATACAGCGGTTTAACTGGACAGGTTCCACTCAGAACAGGCCTCGCCATGGTCAACCAAAGAAGTTGAGTGCACGTGCTCAGCGTCATATCCAGAGGTTGTCTTTGGGAAATAGAAGTATGAGTGCTGCCAGCATTGCTGCAGAGGTTGAAGGGGTGGGGGGTCAGCCTGTCAGTGCTCAGACCATACGCCGTACACCTCATCAAATTGGTCTGCATGGCTATCGTCCCAGAAGGAAGCCTCTTCTAAAGATGATGCACAAGAAAGCCCGCAAACAGTTTGCTGAAGACAAGCAGACTAAGGACATGGATTACTGGAACCATGTCCTGTGGTCTGATGAGACCAAGATAAACTTATTTGGTTAAGATGGTGTCAAGCGTGTGTGGCGGCAACAAGGTGAGGAGTACAAAGACAAGTGTGTCTTGCCTGCAGTCAAGCATGGTGGTGGGAGTGTCATGGTCTGGGGCTGCATGAGTGCTGCTGGCACTGGGGAGCTACAGTTCATAGAGGGAACCATGAATGCCAACATGTACTGTGACATACTGAAGCAGAGCATGATCCCCTCCCTTCGGAGACTGGGCCGCAGGGCAGTATTCCAACATGATTACGACCCCAAATGCACCTCCAAGACGACCACTGTCTTGCTAAAGAAGCTGAGGGTAAAGGTGATGGACTGGCCAAGCATGTCTCCAGAACTAAACCCTATTGAGCATCTGTGGGGCATCCTCAAACGGAAGGTGGATGAGTGCAAGATCTCTAACATCCACCAGCTCCGTGATGTGGTCATGGAGGAGTGGAAGAGGACTCCAGTGGCAACCTGTGAAGCTCTGGTGAACTCCATGCCCAAGAGGGTTAAGGCAGTGCTGGAAAATGATGGTGGCCACACAAAATATTGACACTTTGGGCCCAATTTGGACATTTTCACTTAGGGGTGTACTCACTTTTGTTGCCAGCGGTTTAGACATTAATGGCTGTGTGTTGAGTTATTTTGAGGGGACAGCAAATGTACACTGGTATACAAGCTGTACACTCACTACTTTACATTGTAGCAAAGTGTCATTTCTTCAGTGTTATCACATGAAAATATATACTCAAATATTTACAAAAATGTGAGAGGTGTACTCACGTTTGTGATATACTGTACATCCAACTAATGACTTCAGTGGACACATTAAGGAAGGATAGTTTAGATAGGAGGACCTCATGATCCAAAAAGACTGTGCCGACATCACCACCTATGTCCAGTTTAGATTTAATCGTCACCCCGCTCCTCCGCTCTCTCCACTGGCTTCCAGTTGAAGCTCGCATCCGCTACAAGACCATGGTGCTTGCCTACGGAGCTGTGAGGGGAACGGCACCTCAGTACCTCCAGGCTCTGATCAGGCCCTACACCCAAACAAGGGCACTGCGTTCATCCACCTCTGGCCTGCTCGCCTCCCTACCACTGAGGAAGTACAGTTCCCGCGCAGCCCAGTCAAAACTGTTCGCTGCTCTGGCCCCCCAATGGTGGAACAAACTCCCTCACGACGCCAGGACAGCGGAGTCAATCACCACCTTCCGGAGACACCTGAAACCCCACCTCTTTCAGGAATACCTAGGATAGGATAAAGTAATCCTTCTCACCCCCCTTAAAAGATTTAGATGCACTATTGTAAAGTGGCTGTTCCACTGGATGTCTTAAGGTGAACGCACCAATTTGTAAGTCGCTCTGGATAAGAGCGTCTGCTAAATGACTTAAATGTAAATGTAAATTTAATGCACTCCAGAAAATAGCAATTGTCTGTTTCGGTAGAATGGTTAGTTTTGAATCCAAATTGCATTTGGTGTATAGAGTTGCCATGAATGAGGTCAATTAGATTTTTAAAACATTTTATTTATTTGACCTTTATTTAACTCGGCAAGTCAGTTAAGAACAAATTCTTATTTTCAATGATGGCCTAGGAACAGTGGGTTAACTGCCTTGTTCAGGGGCAGGTGATCAGCCACTCATCTTTCAGCTACCTTTGATAGGACTGGAAGAATGCTTATAGGTTGGTAATTTTCCTCCCATGACAAACACACACACACACACACACACACACACACACACACACACACACATACATCTATATGCTTGCTTTTATTTGGGTTTCTGTGCATAGTATATGATTTAATGTTTCTTTATTAAGCCTGCAGCTTGTTACCTGAAATGAGAGATATATGCCATAAAACTATAAAAAATGGAATTCACAGACGATGAGAGATAGCTAGCTAATGAAAGACAATTGACATTTACGCAGTAGCTGGCTAGGCTAGTCAAACTGGAATATTGGCCTCGCTGTCAATAAATTGGCTAAATAGTCAGTGGCGTTAATGCTTCATATGATCAAGACAATTCGTATTGTTGTATATTAATATATTAGCATGCTACATATTTTAAGTGCACTAAAAAACAGATATTTATCTTATTTCAGTCTTTCGGAGCTAGCTAGCTATATCTGTTCCTCTTCATCAGACAGCAGCTCACGTTTTCACAAGAGGCTGTGTTTACATCTGTTGATAATGGGATATGTAGATAGGGTGAGTCGGTCAAGGATCGATTCAGACAAGGTGGTAAATTGTATGACAAGCGACAGTTTATTCAGAGTAAAGATATCTGGTACAACGTATACGGGCCCATTCATTTGGCTCACAAGGAACCAGCAGAAAGAAGCCCCGATAACAGATTGCAAGCATGTTATGTACAGCAAAGAAAGTAGGTTGAGTCTGGAAGTCCCGGTCTTTTGGTTGGCCACAGTTGAGGTGTTGTCTTCTTGGATTGGTCCTGTTGAGCCGTCCATCGTTCCTCCGGGTCTCGTCGTGTCGTTCTCAGTCACACAATGTTCGGCTAGGAAGGAGATTGTGTGTGTGTGCTTGTGTCTGCAAGTCAAGGCTGTGTCTCTTCCTCCCAATGTGTGGGTGTATGTCTTATCTGTGTGTCCTCGGCAGTTAGTGTGTGTGCTGTGTGTGTGGGTGTGGGAGCTATCCTGTATGGGACCTAACATGTTTTACTGTGAAAATACGTTGTCTCAGTTATAGCAATGTGATAGCAGTAAGCTGGTCATTTGCATAAGAAATAACACTTCCTTACACATCGTAGATAGAAGCAGGCCATTGGCTGCCTTCATCACGATGGGTATGTACAGAAGTACTGATTGTCCATGTTTATCAGTAGGGGCAAATTTGCCTGAGCAGACAAGTGTTTAAATATACTTTTTTATAAGAAAATGTGCATGAGTTGAAGGTGTCAACAAAATGAATAGTCATCATAAAAATGTTTTACTTTCATATTTTAAAAAATCAGTTCCTCCCTCGACTGGGATCGATCAACTTCACTCTTTTCGGCTTCGGCCCACCACCTAATTTTCTTCTTCATTGGCTGATTGCTCTTAACTCATAGGAATCCCCAGCAAGTCAAATATTTTAAAATGGTGCATGCCCTCAATGGCAATGTCTAGTGGCCATTAGGTGGGGGTAAAGATGGCTGACAGGAAGAAGGGGAAAAAAGGAGAAAAGTGGAACATATTATAATCAAATATGGAATGGGGGAATGCACAAGCCTTCTGTAACATCTGATGAAGGAAAAGATGGTGGACAGGGAAAATGGAGAAAAGTGGAACATGTTTTGAGTGAATATGGAGTGGTGGATCACACAGCACTTTTGGAAGAGCTGCAGAAGGAAATTAAACCTGATGAGAGTGAGGATGAATTAACTGCGGTGGGAGGTGCGGTGAAGACCACCGAGTTTTAGCCTTGTCCTTATGATGACAAAGATGATTCTGGCCCAGTGGGAGTGAGATTGTTGGAGAGAATTCATCCTTGCCTTCGGGCAGATCCATATGTGGTGTCAGATTGGGTGGAGAAGAGGTTGGGGAATGTTGGGTCGGTGAAAGTGACTCGAAGTTGAATGGTGTTGATTTCTTTGCGTTTCTGCCATCCAGAGGGAGTGTGCGCTCTAACACACGATTTTGGGGACAAGCAGGGCGCCATTAAAAGGAGTAATAACTGGAGTGGTCAACCTCTTTAAGGAATACCTAGGATAGGATAAAGTAATCCCTCCCACTACTGTTCCACTGGATGTCATAAGGTGAATGCACCAATTTGTAAGTCGCTCTGGATAAGAGCGTCTGCTAAATGACATAAATGTAAATGTAAATGTGGTGTTAAGTTTTGAAGAAGATCAACTGAAGTTAAAATTCTGGGTGTCTGTTACGCCCGTTTGATGTTTGGGGAAATTCACCTGTTTTAGTTAAAGCTGCAATATGGAACTTTTTTTGGCAACCACCAAATTCACATAGAAATATGTGGGTTATAGATCTGTAATTTGCATTGAAAGCAAGTCTAAGAAGTGGTAGACCTGTTCTATGTTTGCTATTTATATGCTTCCCGTTATTAAGTTACATTTTTGCATATTTTACTTTCGGTTTTGTACACTTGGTACCGGAGCACAAAAGGCTCCTTAGCTTCTACCCCCAAGCCATAAGACCCCTACCTACATGTACAAATTACCTCGACTAACCTGTACCCACCACACATTGACTCGGTACCAGTACATATATAGCCTCGTTATTTTATTGTGTTACTTTTTATTACATTTTTTTACTTTAATTTATTAAGTAAATCTATTCTTAACTCTATTTCTTGAACTGCGTTGTGGGTTAAGGGTTTGTAAATAAGCATTTCAAGGTAAGGTCTACTACACCTGTTGTATTCGGCGCATGTGACAAATACAATTTGATTTGATTTGACGCCAGCTTCAAACAGCTGAAAATTCTATATTTTTGGTTATGGAAAATATATTTCACTGCCGTTTAGATGTCACAATGATGCTCCACACTATACTTGCTTGTTTTGTCACATAAACTGAAATTAGGCGAACTATTAGAATTTTAGCAACCAGGAAATGGCGGAGCCACTTCGGCATTGCGATTGTGCACCTTTAAGGTATGTTGAAATTAGTAAACGTCTTCATGGGAGAGGGGAATGATCTGTAAGAGTAAATACTGCCACCTAGTGGAAAGAGATAGCTAATGGGTTAAGACAGGAAATGTATAGTAGAAAACAAGTTCAAGTTACAAGTTCAAGTGTTGTAATTACAAGTTCAAGTGTTGTAGGTATCCTTCTGGCTAGCTGTTAGCTTGTGCACTCGACCTGGGAATATAATTATTGTGATTGAAGAACAGTGTGAATACAAGTCATATCAAGAGACTGCGGCTGATTATTCATGTAACAGACTAACAGTTTTATATTAGCTTCACCGCAGGGACCATTGTCTGGTTTTCTGTGTTGTTGGCTATGCCTAGCTAGGCCTAAGATTGGTTATATACAACAGATATACTGAGGCAATAAGGCCCGAGGGGGTGTGGTATATGGGCAATATACCACGGCTAAGAGCTGTTCTTACCACAACGCAACGCAGAGTGCCTGGATACAGACCGTAGCCGTGGTACATTGGCCATATACCACACCCCCTCCGGCCTTATTTGCTTAAGTAAATAGTCTGTGTAAAAACAAAGGGGGGTGTCAATGCAAATAGTGGGGGTGGCCATTTCATTAATTGTTCCACGTATGACGAAATGCAGAGTGTCTGGATACAGCCCTTAGCCGTGGTATATTGACCATATACCACAAACCCCCGAGGTGCCTTATTGCTATTAGAAACGTATTACCAACGTAATTAGAGCAGTAAAAATACATGTTTTGTCATACCAGTGGTATACGGTCTAATATACCGTGGCTGTCAGCCAATCAGCATTCAGGGCTCGAACCACCCAGTTTATAAAAGGTTATATACAACATAATCACAGTACCCAGACAGGAAAATGTTTTAGAGAGAAATATTACATTTGAACAAAAAAATACAATTGAATTCACAACTCTAAACTGACTTGATTTAGGCTTCTAAAATGTGTAGCCTACATTTTAAACAGACATAAGCTAGAAGTCTGTGAGAGGTTGTATGCAACCTAGATATAAGAAAAATGTATGTTGTTTTTAAATACCATTACATTCACAACTCTAAATTGTCTTTCATTTAGAGTTGTGTCCATTGTGTGGAAGTGGCTTTGTAGTCTGTGAGAGCTGGTATGGTATATCTACAGCCTACTCTGAGAAGCCTATCGATGAATAATAAATGATCACACAAAATGTAATTGCATTCACAATGCTAAATTGTCTTGATACGGCTTCCTTAAGGTGTAAACATTGTATAGAGATTGTTTTGGAGTCTGTAAGAGCTTCTATGATATATTTAGAGTCTATTCAGAGCAGCCAGACAGACAGAAATCCTACTTGTGACATCAGTGTAGTTGCGGTGGTGAACAGACTTTTCAGAGGGCATGTGCTCAAAATAAAAAGGGGAAAATGTACATTTTCTAGGCCTACTTATTTCTGCAACAGCAAACTCTGTGCCTCCTAAAGACATGATTGACATCTGGAAAAGAGGGTGGGCTATCAGGTGATCACTGATGTTGATCGATGTAAATCTGCTAATAGGCTAGCTTGATTTTCTGTTCTTACTGATTTTGATTTATCTTCAATGCTCTTAAATTCTTAGAGAATGACTTAGTTATATAAAAGTCATAATCTTCTAACTCCCAATATACGGCTGGCTAGTGGCTTGTGTGGATATTTTAGTATATGGTGGTTAGGAAGAGTCCAAACTACCTGTGTTGCTGCTGCCCTGACACACACGTGTAACTCCCGACTGAGGAAGGGATGGAGTTGGGTCGGAGGGTCGTAGATGCAGCCTCTCTTCTCTACTGTGTCTTTCTGATGCGCATAAGCTTTCAGCCAACCAGACCGAATGCTGATGACGATGTAAATCAAGTGTTATCAAGTGTTATTCAAATGTTATTCTGCTGTGGCAGTACTGTTGATGTTTAAAATAGGAAGCAGGCTGCACATACTCGACTGGTGACCGCATCTCAAACCATGTGTGTTTGGATACCGGGCATGTGCAATCTCTGTACAGGTCAGACTGGGAAACAGGCGTGAGCTCCGTACATGGCAGACCAACAGGCGCAACCAAAGGACGGGGTGGCGGGTGATGAAGTTGACGATGTCACGCCGACTTTTGGCCAGTGGGTTCAGGACAACAACTCCAAAAACTGTATAGAATTTTGTTTATACAACCACCCAAAATGGCACTTGGCGAGTGGGAGGGAAAAGGGGCATGTGCTCGTCACTGGTAGAACCCCATCTGTGCACGTGCCTGAATGTAGTGAATTCACGGGGTAGCCCAAATTGGTTTCCGTACCCACAAATCTGTAACTGTGAGTCCAGTAGCGCCCCCACACCTCATCTCAAATCCTTCATTTGCCCTGGCATGCCTTTGATGGTATCACAGTAGTGTCATCCCACCTGTGACACCAGTGTAGCTAATTTAATTAAGGGCTAGTCCAAATGGGATTTGAACCCAGAAACCTCCTTCTGTAGTGCCATCCCACTTCTACCTTAGATTTTCTTTGCATTAAGATAAGAGAACTTGGCTTACAAAGCATAGTGTTTCCCGTCATACAGTTTTGTAAATAGGCATCTTTACAATGCAAACAATCTCTACTAATTCCTTTATTTACAAAATTCAGAAGATAGTCCAATTTTAGATTTGTGTGGTTTCATTCGTTTTTTGTGTTGATTTATGTAAATAACATGTGTTTTTATAGCCAAATACATACTTTTGGATTTTCACAAAAAAATGAATATATGTAACAAATAAATTCACAAAATGTCGTGCTCCAAATAGATGACATGATCATTTCACATCCAGGAGTTTGTTTATTATGAACATTATTAGACGCGAATGTCAAACGAATATCGAACTTGAAGCCAACTTGACCACGGTAATGTTGTTAATAAGTCTGCAACCATGGGGACAACACACGGGTTGTTTGCCTAAATGAACACAGGGGGGAGACAACTTCACAAGGATCAGAAAGCATTCTGCCTTCCTGACAGGCAGCTTCTCGCCTGCTTTCTATGCTGTCTCTCTTGTGCTCTCACTCTTTCTTTTAGTATTTTTCCCAATAATGTGCATGGGTTGAGTGAGCCTGTATGTATGACCTATAAAAGAGGGATGTTGTTCAGATCTATGTATGCCTGTTGCTTGGGAAAGGTTCTGAGGCAGATAGGCTGGTATTTCATTGTGGTTTCAGCTCAGTCCAGAGCCTCAGGTCAGACTGGTTTATTGGTGGTAAACACATTGTAATCCCCAGCCAAAGATATCAACAGCCCAGTCCATGGCCCCTGTTGGACTGAGAGCTCTGGGCAGCACTGTGAGAAAAGTGAGGTCACTTTCCATGTAGTGCAGATTCCTGCCCTAACCCATCTGGACAAGAGGAATTGAAGGAGGTTGAAGAAATTTGGCTTGTCACCAAAAACACACAAACTTTTACAGATGCACAATCGAGAGCATCCTGTCAGGCTGTATCATCGCCTGGTACGGCAACTGCTCCGGCCACAACCGTAAGGCTCTCCAGAGGGTAGTGAGGTCTGCACAACGCATCACCGGGGCAAACTACCTGCCCTCCAGGACACCTACACCACCCGATGTCACAGTAAGGCCAAAAAGATCATCAAGGACAACAACCACCCGAGCCACTTCCTGTTCACCCCGCTATCATCCAGAAGGCGAGGTCAGTACAGGAGCATCAAAGCTGGGACCGAGAGACTGAAAAACAGCTTCTATCTCATGGCCATCAGACTGTTAAACAGCCACCACTAACATTGAGTGGCTGCTGCCAACACACTGACTCATCTCTCGCCACTTTAATAATGGGAATTGATGTAATAAATGTATCACTAGCCACTTTAAACAATGCCACTTTATATCATGTTTACATACCCTACATTACTCATCTCATATGTATATACTGTACTCTATACCATCTACTACATCTTGCCTATGCCGTTTGGCCATCGCTCATCCATTTATTTATATGTACATATTCTATTCATTCCTTTACACTTGTGTGTAAAAGGTAGTTGTTGTGAAATTGTTAGACTACGTGTTAGATATTACTGCACAGTCGGAACTAGAAGCACAAGCATTTTTCTACACTCGCACTAACATTTGCTAACCATGTGTATGTGACCAATACAATTTGATTTGATTTTATGTCAGGTCATAGGTTGATAGGGTGGTTGGGCTGTGATATGTTGTTAGGGTGGTTGGGCTGTTCTCTGCAGTATGACATTGTTTTTATGAGATGAGCCAATGGTATAAAACAATATTTTGTAATGTGTAAAGGTCTATAGCTGTAAACTGGACAACAATGCTGGCTAAACAAAGACATTACACCCTGTAAACAGTAACCACTTTGCTTTATGGGGTCGTATGAACACACGATGAGCAAGTTATTCTCTTGAAATTTGATGCAGCACTTTTCAACGTTGTTTTGGTGAATATGACTGAAGTTAGTCATTGTGTTAAATGTCAGTTGCATCTGGTATTGAGTTGTGTTCCATCCAGGAAGGAGGCTGGACACTCTGGCTCTCTGTTCTACCGCTTTGAGTTTTGCTATGAATGGCGTGTATCTCACATGTGTCGACAGCTTGACACCATGTCTCCCTTTGTGCTCCAATTTACTGGATAGAAGAGGGTCTCCCCCCTGCTCTAATCTAAGAGAGGGTAGAGGGTACCTGTCCCCCCTCTCTCTGGTTCTCTTTTCTAATGCTAATGAACTGCCGGACCCGGGGCACCATCTGCCCTCCCTGAGGGTTGAGGTCCCAACCGCTCCAGACGGGCCCTCTTTGTTGCTGTGAGTCCAGGCAGAACGCTGAGGTCCATGTGCTTCCCTTCCTGTGGCCCGTCAGACGAGAGCAGAGCCGATCCTCCATTAGGAGCACGAGCCTGGAGCCTGCCCAAGTATGGTGACTGAGGCAGGGGAGCGCTGAAACGGAAGAGAGGACAGCCAACTCGCGTGCCCCTGTTTCTTGGCCAACAGTTTTCCTTTCATTCATGTCTGTCTGTAGTGAAGAGAACGGGGGGGGGGGGGCAATCACCGTCTGTCCTCATCCATTTTATGTGAAGGAGCATAGTAGCTATTAGGAAACACTGGAGTGTGTGTGTCGTCTAGCTGCAGTGGATGAAATGTTCAGCATTGTTGAAATAATAGTTTAATAGTAGTATAATGATTCATCTTAGTAATTAAGATAACTAAGATAATGAATCTTAGTTCTGTCATTTGGATGGGCCAGCTGTAATGATCGATTCTGACGCTATATCGTTCAGCGTCCTGAAAACCTTATGGCTTGGTGTCGCTTTGACCTGGTGACAATTAGATGGATGTTCTGCTCTCTAAGGAGCCACGGCTAGGGGCCCCATTCAAAGCTTTGGGGGCCAATTTGTGCAACAAATAGCCAAATCTATTTCTTTCAATGATTACCATTGCCATGATTCATTCCCCATCTCCTCTCTTTCCTCTCCTCTCATGAGAGAGAAAGAGAGAGAGAGAGAGGGAGAGAGAGAGAATTTATACAATTCTGTTGGATTGTGCTTGAGAAACTATTATAATCAAATATGAATATTATGTTAGAATAAATTGCAATGAATTATTATGACACATCAATCTAGATGGTGTGTGTTGCCATAGGGAGCTCCTGTATCTACCTACTGGTTTAAGTAGGCCTCCAGACCAGACGGCCCCAGTGAACTTTTAGGTAAGTGAACTTGTTATTGAGCCCATGCACAGCTCCATGGCACGCAGATTATGCATTGTCGTTGGGTCTGAAAGTGTTGTCCTCTTCGTTTGCAAAACTCCCGTTGAAAAAGCTGCTGCTGGCTGCATTGAGATTAGTTATTGAACTGGTTTAGAAAAGGGAAACAAGGCAGCTTCAGTGTCACATCACACAATAGCCCAGCTGTCAGGGGGAGGGGCTTGCTCAGGCCAGAGCCGTCACGGATAGGGTCTTTGTGTCAGACCCTGCGTGCTGATAGGTGCGCTTTACGAATTCATGCGTCTCTATGCTAGCAGGCACACCACACGCTGATTAATATTGACACAAGGCTTGATTGAGGGCAGGCAAGTGAGCATGGTGGGGGAGGGGCGCAGCTGGGTACATTCATAAATGAAGACTTGGAAAAAAAGAGGCAGGGAGAAGCAACCTATAGTGTAG
This sequence comes from Oncorhynchus nerka, assembly GCF_034236695.1. Lineage (NCBI taxonomy): Eukaryota > Metazoa > Chordata > Actinopteri > Salmoniformes > Salmonidae > Oncorhynchus > Oncorhynchus nerka. Next base: position 53,740,489 of record NC_088405.1, read on the forward strand.
TGTTTAATTCTTAGGTTTAGTCTTCAACTCAGCAGGGTTTGTGATATGAAGATACCAGTGGAGGCTGGTGACATGAAAAATGGAGGAGGGTGGGAGACCCACGATGTAGGCATGGAACACATGCAGACATCAAAGTGTTTCAAAAATCATCAAATAGTAATTATTTTAACCTAAGCATTTAATAAAGACATTTATACTACAATATTATAGGGAATGGGAATGAGAGGGCTACTGACACTGTTTTGGGAAGGGATCACAGCAGTGATTGAATCAAGGTATGTGTCATTGGCGGGCGTACTGGGAACGGAGTCAGGTACAGGAGAGCAGAGAGTTGTGAACAGGCGCACACTTTATTTAGGCAGGAGAAACCAACAGACGGACGCCACTGCAAACGCGCACACAGTCAGAATAATATTGTATAAACACAATAACATACCTCGTGAAATAAAACCACGGAATAAACTCATACCAGTAAAGTGGGTCAACATAGACATGTAACACAAAACAATCTCACACAAAGACATGAGGGGGAACAGAGGAATAAATACATGTAGTGTGATTGGGGAATGAAAACCAGGTGTGCAGGGAACAAGACAAAACAAATGGATAAATAAAAAATGGACATGCGATGGCTAGAAAGCCGGTGACGTCGATCGCCGAACGCCGCCTGAACAGGGAGAGGGGCCGACTTCCGAAGTCGTGACAGTATGAGGCATGAGTTGAGGTGTTCAGAGGCTTGACTTCAGTGTAGGACAGGATTTGACTGGGAAGACAAAAAAACAATAGATAAAAGACCTAAGAATGAGTTAGTCCAAGCAAGGAGTAAAATCATTGATGTGTAATAATGTGATTGTGTTTGTGATTGACTCTACATACAGTAAAGAGAGAACATTTATAGGGGTACACAGTGCTTGGAGAGGAAACATTCAATGTGCCAGTGGATGAGCGGGCACATGAGACGTGGCTTCAGTTCATGTCAGGAGAGAGTTGACAATGGTAGTGGAGTGGAGCTGTCATCACCTCTTAAACAGGGAACAGGAGGGGTCTTAGCTGTAAATACAAATAGCAGATACATTCCAATACAGCTGCGCCATCGTAGGTTGAACAACAAGTTTCCAAGAAACGTTCCTGAATAAAGCCCTGATCATCCACATACCCGACGATAACTGACAACTTCAAGCAGGATGGTGTCACCATAGGTCCCAGAGCGGTGGGGCAATTTTTACCCCCTGGGGCCTGAAGGTTTTCCTTATATGTTAACCTAACAAGAAAAACTATTAAGGTATGACAATGATTAATCAGTTGTAAAAAGGTTATTAGAAGGGCTATGATGGGACCAGTTTTTCCTAATCAGATGGGGGGAGGGGGCTGAAAACCCTGTCAAACTGCAGCAACCTTATACTTGTTCATATGAATTATATTTAGACTAGATTAGGAGGGGGATTTCCTCTACCCAGACACAGAGACAACAACGGATAGACAATAGAACTCACAGGGCTGAGCTTGCTTTATGCATGTTTGCATCATGCAGGCCTATTCAACTGTAGGCCGTATAACATTCTTACTCACATCTGTCATCACTATTATGTTGGATTAAAAACATATAGGCAGCCTAGCCAGCCCAATGTTGAGTATAAACCAAATTTGATCACATTCACATTTTCTCCTGACACAAAAATGGAATATAAATACATAACATTATCAATTAGTTACCCTGACCAAATGGCCAGCGCGCTGTAGGGATTTGCTCTTATTAGTAGCCTACAGTTGATCAGACTGGATAATTGTCTCGTTCTCATCCCATACATGTCAGATCTTTATTTTTTTATTTAACTAGGCAAGTCAGTTAAGAACAAATTCTTATTTACAATGACGGCCTACCAGAAGACAAAAGGCCTCCTGTGGGGACGGGGGCTGGGATTAAAAATGAAATACAAATATAGGACAAAACACACATCACGACAAGAGAGACACCACAACACTACATAAAGAGAGACCTAAGACAACAACATAGCATGGCAGCAACACATGAAAATACAGCATGGTAGCAACACAACATGACAACAACATGGTAGCAACAACATGGTAGCAACACAAAACATGGTACAAACATGATTGGGCACAGACAACAGCACAGAGGGCAAGAGGGTAGATACAACAAGACATCACACAAAGAAGCCACAACTGTCAGTAAGAGTGTCCATGATTGAGTCTTTGAATGATGAGATGGAGATAAAACAGTCAAATTTGAGTGTTTGTTGCAGCTCGTTCCAGTCGCTAGCTGCAGCGAACTGAAATAGGAGCGACCCAGGGATGAGTGTGCTTGGGGACCTTTAACTGAATGTGATTGGCAGAACGGGTGTTGTATGTGGAGGATGAGGGCTGCAGTAGGTATCTCAGATAGGAGGGAGTGAGGCCTAAGAGGGTTTAGATTACAGGTGTCTCCGGAAGGTGGTGATTGACTCCGCTGTCCTGGCGTCGTGAGGGAGTTTGTTCCACCATTGGGGGGCCAGAGCAGCGAACAGTTTTGACTGGGCTGAGCGGGAACTGTACTTCCTCAGTGGTAGGGAGGCGAGCAGGCCAGAGGTGGATGAACGCAGTGCCCTTGTTTGGGTGTAGGGCCTGATCAGAGCCTGGAGGTACTGAGGTGCCGTTCCCCTCACAGCTCCGTAGGCAAGCACCATGGTCTTGTAGCGGATGCGAGCTTCAACTGGAAGCCAGTGGAGAGAGCAGAGGAGCGGGGTGACGTGAGAGAACTTGGGAAGGTTGAACACCAGACGGGCTGCGGCGTTCTGGATGAGTTAGATCTAGATAGATATCTAGATATCTCTATGTTTAGGTGTAGCCTAGGCTGCTGCAACATTTATAGAATACATTTTTGCTTGGGTCTGTCTGGAGTGATTGTGTTATACAGGAGGAAAGTGGAAAGCCTACTTGAGCACGCGCGGGAAAATGCGCTGCGTCAGCCTCTCTCTTTGATCTAATTTTTAATGGATGATGCGATGGAAGCTATCAAATCATTCTTAACCCATTTAATCCCAAATATTTCCCAGACATGAAAATATGAAAATATTAGTAACCCTTTGAAATAATCAATCATTATTTATGTACATTTTCATGGAAAAGTAAGTCAAAAAGTGTAACTGAGTCAGGATTGTAGGCCTCCTTGCTCACATACGCTTTTTCAGTTCTGCCCACAAATTTTCTATAGGATTGAGGTCAGGGCTTTGTGATGGCCACTCCAATACCTTGACCTTGTTGTCCTTAAGCCATTTTGCCACAACTTTGGAAGTATGCTTGGGGTCATTGTGCATTTGGAAGACCCATTTGCGACCAAGCTTTAAATTAACATCCTGACTGATGTCTTGAGATGTTGCAAAAATATATCCAAATTATATCCATCATTTTCCTACCTCATGATGCCATCTATTTTGTGAAGTGCACCAGTCCCTCCTGCAGCAAACCACCCCCACAACATGATGCTGCCGACCCCATGCTTCACGGTTGGGATGGTGTTCTTCGGCTTGCAAGCCTCCCCCTTTTTCCTCCAAACATAACAATGGCCATTATGGCCAAACAGTTCTATTTTTGTTTCATCAGACCAGAGGACATTTCTCCAAAAAGTACGATCTTTGTGCCCATGTGCAGTTGCAAACCGTAGTCTGGCTTTTTTTTAATGGCGGTTTTGGAGCAATGGCTTCTTCCTTGTTGAGCGGCCTTTCAGGTTATGTTGATATAGGATGCGTTTTACTGTGGATATATATACTTTTGTACCCGTTTCCACCAGCATCTTCACAAGGTCCTTTGCTATTGTTCTGGGATTGATTTTCTCTGGGAGACAGAAAGTGTCTTGTTCCTGAGCGGTATGACGGCTGCGTGGTCCCATGCTGTTTATACTTGCGTACTGTTGTTTGTACAGATGAACATGGTACCTTCAGGGGTTTGGAAATGGCTCCCAAGGATGAACCAGACTTTTGGAGGTCTACAATTTGTTTTCTGAGGTCTTGGCTGATTTCTTTTGATTTTCCCATGATGTCAAGCAAAGAGGCACTGAGTTTGAAGGTAGGCCTTAAAATACATCCACAGGTACACCTCCAATTGACTCAAATGACTCATTTTCTGGAATTTTCCAAGCTGTTTAAATGCACAGTCAACTTAGTGTATGTAAACTTCTGACCCTCTGGAATTGTGATACGGTGAATTATAAGTGACATAATCTGTCTGTAAACAATTGTTGGAAAAGGACTTGTGTCATTGTCGTGTTCTGACCTTTATTTCCGTTGTTTTGTCATTATTTAGTATGGTCAGGGCGTGAGTTGGGGTGGGCAGTCTGTTTGTTTTTCTATGATTTTGGGATTTCTATGTTTCGGCCTAGTATGGTTCTCAATCAGAGGCAGGTGTCATTAGTTGTCTCTGATTGAGAATTATACTTAGGTAGCCTGGTTGTTTCCGTGTCTGTGTTTTTCACCACACGGTACTGTTTTGGTTTTCGTTCGTTTATTGTTTTTGTATTCAGTTGTGTTCATGTTAAGTATTTCTTATTAAAAGAACCATGGACACTTACCACGCCGCATATTGGTCCTCCGATCCTTCTCGCCTCTCCTCTTCAGACGAAGAGGAGGAAAGCCTTTACAGTCATGCACAAAGTAGATGTCCTAACCGACTTGCCAGAACTATAGTTTGTTAACAAGAAATTTGTGAAGTGGTTGAAAAACGAGTTTTAATGACTCCAACCTAAGTGTATGTAAACTTCCGACTTCAACTGTATACACAACATTATATATCATAGAGGTAGGTTTCAGAACCAAGTGCACAATTAGTTTGTGCATCACTATTTTGAACTACGATCAGTCAGACCTACTGTCATACAGTATGTCTTGAATCAATTGATCCTCTTTTCCAAAAACATTTCAGTCATTTTGATTGTCTTTTTCCCTTTTTTGTCGACTTTTCGTTGAACTGCTTCTCCTCACCCTTTATTGACTTTTCTATTTTATTGGCTTTTTTAGTCCTTTTTCATTCACTCTCATCTCCTTTTCTACTGGTATATCTTGAAGCACTCAATGTGCGGTGGCGCTTTGCATTTCTCACATGCATAGGTAGTACGTTTGTCCCAATGACGACTTCTCTGGAACCGGTGCATCGTGTTGATTGGCCAGTGAGAAGCTTTGTCATATCTTTCCTGATCTTCAACAGGAGCAGCCAATAGAGATCTCCTTCCGTGGCTCAGTGGTTTTGTGACAAACTTTTGTACGAGAGACTGCGCCACTATCCATGAGAAGGTGAGCAGGTTGATGGTCCCTCCCATAACATCTCTGTAAAATAAATGGCTGTTTACGAGTGCACTGTTGAGAGACCGTGCAAAGATGGGCCACCACCATTTTAGGCCTGATGGAGATATGGTATCTTGAAACCTGTTGGTTGTGAGGTTCAATATCACCCATGTGGTCATTCTATCGCTTGATGCATTTTGTTTGTGGGACTTTGTCAAAAGGCACGTCACTCCTTGTTCCATTTCTTGACAGAGGTCTCACTGCATTTCTCCTCCATGCTTGATGCCACTGTGACAGTGTTATTGTCTTTCTAACAGACCAGCAACTTGTCTCCTTGGGTCAGAACCTCAGAGGTTCCCCGGGGTAACTTCATGAAGTCCTTCTGTGGCTTGAATGGGACATCAAACAGACGATTTTGCCTCATCGTTCCAAAGCGCCTATATCCTCTTTTTGTAATTTCATCGAGGAGTGGTTGTCATGAAGGAACTTGCAAGCTTGAGGCACCTGAGATTGCTCTGCAACACCAAGAACGACACTGGGTCCATCACCCAACCCAGTCTCAGGGAGGAGAGTGTAGGGTGGTGAGGGGTAGGTCATCATCACTGATAATGTTGTTCCTGTCATGATCTGTTTTCATAGGTTCAGCATATGCATTCAACAGCCTGGCTGGCAAATGGCCTGTCTCTCCCTCATAGTCCATATCTGACCCATCTCTATCACAATCTTTGAGGGATAACTGCAATGTTGCATGCCTTGTCTGGGCAGTCACCTAGATCCAACATATCCAGAACTTGACTCAAAGTGAAACTAAAAGAAAGAACAGAGTAGAAAGTTAGGTAGAACAAGAACTATGTATGTGTATAAGTATGTGTATACAGTGCCTTGCGAAAGTATTCGGCCCCCTTGAACTTTGCGACCTTTTGCCACATTTCAGGCTTCAAACAAAGATATAAAACTGTATTTTTTTGTGAAGAATCAACAAGTGGGACACAATCATGAAGTGGAACGACATTTATTGGATATTTCAAACTTTTTTAACAAATCAAAAACGGAAAAATTGGGCGTGCAAAATTATTCAGCCCCCTTAAGTTAATACTTTGTAGCGCCACCTTTTGCTGCGATTACAGCTGTAAGTCGCTTGGGGTATGTCTCTATCAGTTTTGCACATCGAGAGACTGACATTTTTTCCCATTCCTCCTTGCAAAACAGCTCGAGCTCAGTGAGGTTGGATGGAGAGCATTTGTGAACAGCAGTTTTCAGTTCTTTCCACAGATTCTCGATTGGATTCAGGTCTGGACTTTGACTTGGCCATTCTAACACCTGGATATGTTTATTTTTGAACCATTCCATTGTAGATTTTGCTTTATGTTTTGGATCATTGTCTTGTTGGAAGACAAATCTCCGTCCCAGTCTCAGGTCTTTTGCAGACTCCATCAGGTTTTCTTCCAGAATGGTCCTGTATTTGGCTCCATCCATCTTCCCATCTTCCCTGTCCCTGCTGAAGAAAAGCAGGCCCAAACCATGATGCTGCCAACACCATGTTTGACAGTGGGGATGGTGTGTTCAGGGTGTTGCTTTTACGCCAAACATAACGTTTTGCATTGTTGCCAAAAAGTTCAATTTTGGTTTCATCTGACCAGAGCACCTTCTTCCACATGTTTGGTGTGTCTCCCAGGTGGCTTGTGGCAAAGTTTAGACGACACTTTTTATGGATATCTTTAAGAAATGGCTTTCTTCTTGCCACTCTTCCATAAAGGCCAGATTTGTGCAATATACGACTGATTGTTGTCCTATGGACAGTGTCTCCCACCTCAGCTGTAGATCTCTGCAGTTCATCCAGAGTGATCATGGGCCTCTTGGCTGCATCTCTGATCAGTCTTCTCCTTGTATGAGCTGAAAGTTTAGAGGGACGGCCAGGTCTTGGTAGATTTGCAGTGGTCTGATACTCCTTCCATTTCAATATTATCGCTTGCACAGTGCTCCTTGGGATGTTTAAAGCTTGGGAAATCTTTTTGTATCCACATCCGGCTTTAAACTTCTTCACAACAGTATCTCGGACCTGCCTGGTGTGTTCCTTGTTCTTCATGATGCTCTCTGCGCTTTTAACGGACCTCTGAGACTATCACAGTGCAGGTGCATTAATACGGAGACTTGATTACACACAGGTGGATTGTATTTATCATCATTAGTCATTTAGGTCAACATTGGATCATTCAGAGATCCTCACTGAACTTCTGGAGAGAGTTTGCTGCACTGAAAGTAAAGGGGCTGAATAATTTTGCACGCCCAATTTTTCAGTTTATGATTTGTTAAAAAAGTTTGAAATATCCAATAAATGTCGTTCCACTCCATGATTGTGTCCCACTTGTTGTTGATTCTTCACAAAAAAATACAGTTTTATATCTTTATGTTTGAAGCCTGAAATGTGGCAAAAGGTCGCAAAGTTCAAGGGGGCCGAATACTTTCGCAAGGCACTGTACCTAGATGCACTGTGTTATCCCACCGGTCACTATTGTTGTCGTCAACATGTCTACTCATTCTATGACCACACTGAACAAAGCCGAGTAATTGCAATTGCATGCGTACCAAAAATCTCTGTCCTATCTTAATGTTAACATACTTTACTAACCTTATGTTTGGGAGTTTGATGCAGCCATCCTCTTCTCATGGTGCAACCAGGAAGTAAACAGCTCTGGTCATGTGACAATTTACACTAAACAGGTGACACTGAATATATTTCATTGAGACCCTTTACTATTTCAATATTTGCTGGAAATGCATTGATATATCATTCAGTAAAAAATAATTTAAAAAAACAACGATTTTTTTACGGTCACTATTGTGACTGATTAAATAGGATTAAACAGGGGATTAAATAGGTTAATTGATTTCGACATCCCCGAAAACACAGTAGAAAGTTCCATATGTTCAGCAGGTAAAGCATCGTGAAGTGCAATTACAGCTGCAAGCTCCTTGTAGTTGCACTTGTTAGAGGAACTTTCCCTCTCGTCGTGTCCTTCTTGCGTGCCCCAAAACCCAGTGGTGTTGATAAGCCTCTTGAGAACACCCCTGTTTCTTCTAACTTTCTCGTCGTGTCGCGCAGTTTGAATACGCAGACCTTCGTCAGGATCGATGCGTCTTTTCACCAGAAGCTTGAATCTGATGTCGGCATGTATATGATTTTGTTTTGCCGTTTAGCTGAACGATCGATGTTCTTCAAGTCACTGTAACCCTCTTTCGCCCCCAAGACTCAGATTTTCCCAAAAAGCAGGCAAAGACAGCAAATACAGGCAGCTTGATGAAAGGCTCCATGTTAACCAGGTATACTTTTGATACCAGTTGGTATTGAACGCCCTCACCTTTCATCCTTCTTCATGAAACTAATCTCAGGCAGAGGTCACGCCTCAGTTTTAATTTGCAATTTTTCCGTGTACCCCAGAGAATGAAAGGGGTTCCTCAACAAAAACTCAACAACATTTGCGGTAGTGTTGGTGGCAAAAACTGTCCACTCAAGCTGGTAGCTAGCTAGGTACTGCTACTTGATGGTCCTCCTCTGAGGAGCCTCCGCTGGAAGACACATATTTGGAGAGTCATGGCCAAAGGTATGTGGACACCTGCTCGTCAAACATATCATTCCAAAGTCATGGTCACTACTACGGAGTTGGTCAACCCCTTTGCTGCTACAACAGCCTCCGGCCTTCTGGGAAGGCTTTCCAATAGAACATTGCTACAGGGGCGATTAGGCCTGGCTCATAGTCGGAATTCCAATTCATCCCAAAGGTGTTTGATGGGGTTGAGGTCAGGGCTCTGTGCAGGCTAGTCATGTTCTTCCACACCAATCTCGACAAACCGTTTCGGTTTCGCTTTTTGCATGGGGGCATTGTCATGCTGAAACAGGAAAGGGCTTTCCCCAAACGGTTGCCACAAAGTTGGAAGCACAGAATCGTCTAGAATGTCATTGTATGCTTAAGGGGAAATATTTCCCTTGACTAAGGGGCCTAGCCTGAACTAAAAAGAAACCAGCGCCAGACCATTATTCCTCCTCCACCAAACTTTACAGTTGGCACTTTGCATGCAGGTAGTGTTTTCCTGGCATCCTCCAAACACATATTTTTCCATTGGACTGCCAGATGGTGAAGCGTTATTCATCACTCCAGAGAGTGCATAACCACTGCTCCAGAGTCCAATGGCAGCGAGCTTTACACCACTCCAGGTGACACTTGGCATTGCACATGGTGATCTTAGGCTTGTGTGCGGCTGCTTGGCCATGGAATCCCATTTCATGAAGCTCCTGACGAACAGTTATTGTGCTGAAGTTGCTTCCAGAGGCAGTTCGGAACTCGGTAATGAGTGTCGCAACCGAGGACAGACTATTTTTACGCGCTATGCGCTTCAGCACTCAGCTGTCCCGTTCTGTGAGCTTGTGTGGCCTACCACTTTGCGGCTTAGCCGTTGCTGCTCCTAGACGTTTCCACAATAACAGCACTTACAGTTGACTGGGGAATGTCTAGCAGGGCAGTAATTTGATAAACTGACTTGTTGGAAAGGTGGCACCCTATGACTGTGCCACGTTGAAAGTCACTGAGCTCTTCAGTAATGCCATTCCATTGCCAATGTTTGTCCATGGAGATTGCATGGCGGCGTGCTCGCTATTATACACCTTTCAGCAACGTGTGTGGCTGAATTAGCCTGAATCCACTAATTTGAAGGGGTGTCCACATACTTTTGTATATATAGTGTATGTCCCACAGATCAAAAGATATGATACTGTTTGCTGATCAAATGCAATAGCAGCCTATATATTGGCAACCTATTTCCAAAAATATATTACGTTTTCAGAGTAGATGATCTAATTTTTGACATCAGACGTATAAGAGAGCAGATCAAGGTGCACAGGACGATGAAGCTGTTAATGTTCTCTTTTAGAGATGGATGTCCAGCCACATCCTCGTCAGATGGGGATTTGAGTCTGTAGTTCTTCTTTAAATCTGATAATGTCACAAATGGTGTTGACGTGACATGGTGCTCTCTCTCTCTCTCTCTCTCTCTCTCTCTCTCTCTCTCTCTCTCTCTCTCTCTCTCTCTCTCTCTCTCTCTCTCTCACACACACACAGTGACATACACACCCCTCCCCCTGGGTCCCAACCCACTGCTGGTTGAATCAATGTTGTTTCCATGTCATTTCAATAAAGAAAATGTAATGTGATGATGTTGAATCAACTTGGAAAACTGATTGGATTTGAAAAAAGTAATCAATGTAAGAGAATTTTGTATTTTTTTCCCCAAACAATTCTTTATCTAAATCCAATGACATGGTGAAATGTTTTGTTGATTTCACGTTGAATTCACGTTAGTTGACAACTCAACTAAATGTAAATCAAAACTAGACGTTGAACTGACGTCTATGCCCAGTGGGAAGTGTCCACTTAACTTCTTGCGGCGAGCCATCCCGGATCCGGGATCGTGAATACAGCCTCAAGCTCATTACCATAACGCAACGTTAACTATTCATGAAAATCGCAAATGAAATGAAATCAATATGCTAGCTCTCAAGCTTAGCCTTTTGTTAACAACACTGTCATCTCAGATTTTCACAAATATGCTTCTCAACCATAGCAAAACTAGCATTTGTGTAACAGTATTGATAGCTATTGATAGCTAGCATTAGCATTTAGCGTTAGCATTCAGCAGGCAACATTTTCACAAAAACCAGAAAACCATTCAAATAAAATAATTTACCTTTGAAGAACTTTGGATGTTTTCAATGAGGAGACTCAGTTAGATAGCAAATGTTCCGTTTTTCCTGAAAGATTATTTGTTTAGGAGAAATCGCTCCATTTTGTGCGTCACGTTTAGCTACTAAAAAAACCTGTATCCAGGATTGTGTAAATCTATCCGCAAGCTCATTAGCATAACACAACGTTAACTATTCATGAAAATCGCAAATGAAATGAAATCATTATCCTAGCTCTCAAGCTTAGCCTTTTGTTAACAACACTGTCATCTCAGATTTTCTAAAATATGCTTCTCAACCATAGCAAAACTAGCATTTAGCATTTAGCGTTAACATTTAGCATTAGCGTTAGCATCAGCAGGCAACATTTTCACAAAAACCAGAAAAACATTCAAATAAATCATTTACCTTTGAAGAACTTCGGATGTTTTCAATGAGGAGACTCTCAGTTAGATAGCAAATGTTCAGTTTTCCTGAAAGATTATTTGTGCAGGAGAAATCGGTCCGTTTGGTGCGTCACGTTTGGCTACCAAAAAAAAACGAAAATTCAGTTATCCAAACGCCAAACTTTTTTCCAAATTAATTCCATAATATCGACTGAAACATGGCAAACGTTGTTTAGAACCAATCCTCAAGGTGTTTTTCACATATCTCTTCGATGATATATCGTTCGTGGAAGTGTCCTTTCCCCTCTGAATCGCATGGCAAAATGCATGCAGCTGAAGATTACGCAACAATTTAGACAAAGGACACCGGGCGGACCCCTGGCAAATGTAGTCTCTTATGGCCAATCTTCCAATGATATGCCTACAAATACGTCACAATGCTGCAGACATCTTGGACGAACGGCAGAGAGCTTAGGTTCATTCATCACACATTCACAGCCATATAAGGAGATGATGGGAAACAGAGCCTCAAAAATTCTGCTCATTTCCTGTTTGAGGTTTCATCTTGAGTTCTGTGGCACTCACAGATAATATCTTTGCAGTTTTGAAAACGTCAGAGTGTTTTCTTTCCAAAGCTGCCAATTATATGCATAGTCGAGCATCTTTTCGTGACAAAATATTGCGCTTAAAACGGGCACGTTTTTTTATCCAATAATGACATAGCGCCCCCATAGGTTGAAGAGGTTAACAACACCCCCAGCCTTATTTTGCATTCAAAGGTGTGTCTCATAGCCACCCTCTGAACAGCACTTGAGGTGTCCTTGTTGAACGAACCATATTGCAGAAGGATATCCTGCGACCCGCCACACCAATGATCTATTTCTAATACGTTGTGTGGTACTTGGCTTGACTGATGTCTGCTCTGGTTGATCAAGTATTGACTTTGCCTGTGACGGACAACACACTTTTTAAGATCAAAGCTTTCTGGATAGACTTTGAAAAGGCAATATGCACTAGAATCCTGTCTGATTATTCTACCAAAGGCCTTTGAAGAAATATTCCACTAAACATTTTAATTTAATGAAATGGAAAGTTACACATTGTTTTATGAGAACAGCTGGATTTGCACTCAAATCAGAATGAGCATTCACACTCATTTCAGCTTGCAGGGTAGAATGGGCTATGATGATAAATATAGCTCAGGGTTATGGACTGTGTATTTCCCTGACAAAGAGAGAAAACTGGGTACATTAGAATGAGGGGGAGCCTCTTCTTCCACATTGGGAGTGTTTGAAAGTGAACTGAGCTGAGGCCTCCTGTCTGACTGAGCTGTAGTAGTATTGTCCTCTATTTCCTCCCCAGTAAACAGAAGGCTCTGGTGGTGTGAGTCCCCAGGGCTTGGAGTGGAGGGCAGCTCTGTTGACTTTAGTAACATGGGACTAGCTGAATTATTCAGGCATCACAGCGGGCAACCCTATGAAGAGCAGCTGCTATCTCCACCACTAAACTACAGGACCATGCAGGAGAGGCTCGTCCGTCTCCAACTCTCTAGGCCGCATGGTAGGCATATGTACATTTGTAGAGGACCAGTGTAGTTATGGGGTGTTTTCTACTCCTAATAATAAAGATGAAGGGTCCAGGTTTCTCTGTTTCTTTTTGCCTTGGCGAAAGAGTTCCTCACCAATACACCAATACAGTTGATACATAATCTGATGTGTGAGAACAGGACACACACATCATTCCCTATAGTCTCTTCCACCCTACTCGGTTAGGAGATTGCCTAAGGCTGTGCTTCATTTGCTTTTTCATTGTTTGTCTAAGGGCCAAGTTCCCACCTGTTTCCCAGAGAAAGTAAAACATGCAAAGTGGAAAGAAAGGATAAGAGCACAAATATGGAAGGATATTTCTGCAGTTATGAATTTGGTAGTGAAAGTAGGTCTTGTGTGAAACTTTACTCAAAAGGGCCTCAGATATATCCACAGTGACAAAAACCTTATCATGAAGTAAATATACGTTTTTCTTACAGTTATTTGTTTCGATATCTCACATGTTGGTTTCATCTGAATCTCAGAAGCTCGAGGAACCAATTACACAAGAGAGACAGAAAGGTTGAGTGGCAAATGAGGTGAGCCCCTCCCTTCACGATAAGGAGAAACTCGCCGTCCTCTGGTCATTCTCACCTCTTCCTCATGAAGAGTACTACTCTAAGCTCTCCTCAGCACAACTTGATCTGTTTTCCTGTTCAACTGTTCACAGTTGTCCTGCAAGGTTACACCACCGAGCACAAGTTTTTCAGCTCTCTTCTTCTGTGTTTGGGGACTTTACCGAAAGGAAAATTTTCGCTTTGGGTAAGAATGAGCTTTTCTGCTTTTTCTTCCATTTGCCTCCTGTGGTAGCTAGCGTCACACGGCTAGATACTGAAACTTGACTAGTGTAGCTGCAAGGCTAAGTTAACCTGGCTATCCTACCAACTAGCTTTTCTACCTGGAAGGGTAGAATTACTCTCTTTCTCGTTTATCTCAACCCACTACTGTGCCACGTTGACTAGACCGACTGTCCTAACTTCACTGCCTATCGGTCGAGAGTCACGCTTTTGTTTGTCGCAAGACTAACAAAGCACTAGCTTTGGCTTTGGCTAACATTGTGCTAACTAGCTTGGCTCCTCGCCCACGAGGCTAGCACTAGCTACGTTCACATTGTTAAAGGATTATCTTTTTCTGGCTAGCACTGTGCTAACTAGCTAGGCTATTAGCCCATGTGACGAACACCAGTTACGTTTCATTTTGTTCTCAGATTAGCAGTTTTTTAGCCATATCAGGCAAAGGCACGCACCCCCTGTATGTCGTTTTCTTGGGTCTCGTACACGCGCAGGCGGCGTTTGACGACCCCCAGTCATGCGTCCATTGTAGGTTTGAGCGGGGAGACTACCTCACAGACTCAGCTCTCATAGCCCGATGTCTTGGATGGCTACCCAGAGGACATTCATCTACTCCTCCAGGACTTGGCCCCGGAGACGAGGGAAGGGGACCTCATCATGGCGAGGACCTCCTCCAGGCAGCAGAGGAGGAAGAGGACATGGAGGCGCAATGCCTTACCTTTAGCCCTCTTCAGCAAATGTGTAGAGGCAGCTCTCACAGCCCTGAGAAACAAGGGGCTGAGAGTTTCCATCTACATAGATGGCTTGGCTCCCCATCCCGGGAGCAAGTGGTTAGAGACACAACATCCCTTGTAACCCACCTCTCTGAGTTAGGGTTCAAGATCAATCAGATAAAGAGCTGTTTAGTGCCAACAAGAATAGAATACCTAAACGTAATGCTGGATTCTCTCTCTTAACAGGCAACACTCTCGGAAGACAGTGCCTCTCCCTGGTTCACAGGAGGAGCGCTCGGTCAAGTTCAGAGCGTGCCTCTGAGTGCTGGGGTTGATGGGGTCCATCTCATTAGTATCTCTTGGCCTACTGAGGATGAGAGACTTCCAATGCTGGGTCCGCATGTCTCTTGGCTCTCTGACACTGGAAAGCCCCTCGATCTTCATTCCTGGCACTCCCCAAGGGCTAATGGCAATGAGGAAGGTGGTGACGACAGACGCGTCACTCGTGGGCTGGGGCGCAGTTCACGAGGGGAATGTAATAAGCTGAGTGTGGACTCCACAACTCCACATTGCTCACATAAATTGCCTCGAATTGCTGATAGCTGCCAGAGGCGTAGAAGCCCGATGAGCCGGCTGAGGTGTGGGAGCCCGATGAGCCAGCTGAGGCGTGGGAGCCTGACGATCCGGCTGAGGCGTGGGAGCCTGATGGGCCGCGTGAAGCATGACGTGGGGTGGGCGTCTGCCGAGCCAACCGGGCCAAGAAGACCTCTCGAGCCAGCTAAGGCGTGGAAGCCCAATGAGCTAGCTGGGGCATCCCTGGATCCATTAGCGACGGCACCTGGACCCGACGTCACCAACCAAAACAAAACCCCAAACCTCCCTGATACTTCCTTTAGTGGTGACAGTATTCTGTAAGGATCAGCGCTGGAGACGAGAGGTAGGTACAGGAAGTGAACATTTAATGAAACACGGAGATGAAACCGAACAGGAACCACATCTGGAAAGGGTGAAAATCATGACATCAATGCTGATACAGGGAACAAAGTGAGGAGCAGACCGATATAGAGGAGGTAATCAACAAAGTAATGGAGTCCAGGTGAGTCCAATATTGCGCAGCTGCACGTAATGATGGTGACAGGTGTGTGTAATGAAGGGCAGCCTGGCGCCCTCGAGCGCCAGAGAGGTGGAGCGGGAGCAGGCGTCACACATTGTATGGAAACAAGTGGTACATTTTTGAGAAATGGTGTGACCAAAAATAGATCATTCCTTACCGTTTTAGGCTTTTTGCAAGACCTTATAACAGAGGGAAGGCTCTCTCCACTGTTAATGTTTCTCTAGCCGCTATCTCAGCCTGTCCTAAAGGCTTCGACAATAACATGGTGGGAAAACAACCCTTGTTATGTCGTTTCATGAAGGGGTGCATTGCTTACATCTAGTTTCCAAGCCTTTAGTCCCATCATGGGATCTGTCTATTGTGATTGAGGCTATTTCACAGCAGCCTTTTGAGCCTCTGGAAATCATGGAGATTATATATCTCTCCTTTAAGACCTCTCCTTTAAGACCGCTTTACTGCAAAGCGAGTGAGTTATCTACATGCTCTGTCAGGTCACCATTGGTGCCTACAGTTTGCCCATGTTTTTTTTCAAGTTTTCATGTTGCCCAACCTTGCCTTTATGCCTAAGGTTAGCAGCAATTACAATTGTCTCGCCTTGGAACTTGTGGCTTTCCACCCCCGCCCTTCCCTTCTACTGAAGACGAGCGGCTCCACCGTTTATGTCCAGTACGCGCGTTGCGCATACACTTGGATATGAAGAGAGCTTTGCGCAAGCTCTACCAACTCTTTGTGTCCTGGGCACCTCCCTGCAAGAGGAGGCCCCTCTCTCGTCAACAGTTATCACATTGGATTGTGGAAGCTATTATTTTGGCCTGTAATAGCAAGGATTTACAGCCTTTACAACTCATTCCACAAGAGGTATGGCTAACTCTTGAGCATTGTTCAAGGGCATCTCCTTACAGGAGATGTATTATGCGGCTTGTTGGGCATCCCCTCGTAATTTTATGAAGTTCTACTGACTAGACATCACTGCACCTTTATTGACGTATACTGTCCCCGGTGTTTGGGCTTTTAAGGGTTGACATGTTGAGGCTGCATGTTGCAATACGGGAGTTGGCCATATCCACATATGAGATATCGGAATGAATAATTACTTAAGTAACCCAGGCTCTCTGATATTATGAGTGCGATATCTCACCGCAATCCCCTACTCGCAAAAGTGTGAGAAAGTTCGGCATGCTCGAGAATGACCAGAGGGCGGGCAAGTGGCTCCTTATAATGAGGGGATGGGCTCATTTACCACTCGACCCGTCTGTCTTCTTCGAGTTTCTGAGATTCAGGCGAATCCCACATGTGAAACATCTCACTCATAATATCAGAGAACCTGGGTTACAGAAGTATAATGTATTCCATTCAATATGTGTGTGGTGTGTGTACTTTTATGTGGGTGTGTATGTAGAGAGTAAACATTACATTGGGTTTACGACTTATGTGTCATTGAGTGTCTGAGACAGAGGCCCGCTGACCTCATTCGATGCTTTATGTGTAATCTCTTTCATACCCATACACACTGACAGAGGATAGTTTGGTTCCCCTGCTGGTGAACATGGCTGCAGAATGGGTATCAGTCTCATGTGAGCGTGACAACATTGTCTGTTACTGTACATGGTTAAGCCCAGACCACAGTTTGGTGAGTTAATCTGTAGTGGTAAAACACAGTGTTAAAGCCTTAAAGACAAATCACTAAAATATCCACTTAACCCCCCTCCCTCTGGTTCTCCTCCATAATCCCCTGTATAGACTAGACTGGTGGCTCCAGCCCTGACTCCCACTGACCACACCACTCAGACCAGCTGCCCTGTATAGTATGACATCTACATATGGTATACAGTAGGTGTATGGAGTATGTGCATTATTATACTCAATACTATTACATAGTTATTATACTATTTTGTCGACTTAAATTGTAGACATTTGATCTTTCTCTCACCCCTGCAACCCCCTCTCCTCCCAGATCTATGCTTCTGTCAGGCGTCTATTTGGGTGAGTGGAGAAGTACTGTAATCAGGTGTGTCTTTTGAGTGCTTCTAATGATTGAGACGAAAATGGTTGTGAGATGGAGGTAACTGTCGTTTTACCCCCTCACCAAACAACCCATTTACTCATCCTGGGTAAACCCACTGAAATATTTGTATGCCACATATTCTCTGAGAATTGAGTCAATTCACACTGTGTAACTGATTATGTTTCCTGTCTCACCCAATTGACCATAGAATTACATATCAAATATGTTGATTTTGCTTGATCCCATTGAGATGTTTATAGAATTCTGCTGTTATACTGTCTTCTACATATTACACTCCCATCTAGGCATTATACAGCCTCTGGCATGGATCCTACGAGGAAGAGGGGAGTGAGCCTGGTTTTCCTAACCATTCATTAGCTGTGTGAAGCATTTCAAAGGGAGATAGAGAATGATCAAGGGTTTCAGTGATATCTAACTGGCCATGGTGAAAACACAGAACTCTACCCCACCTAAAGAGAGAAGAAGAAGCTTGTCTTTACTGTGTGAGGAAACTAGATTCCCTCCCATTCCCCCTGTCATGCAAATACCTGGCCTCGCCAGCCCCCCCCCCTCCTCCATCCCCTGCGGCCAAATGAGGCAGGTTTCGGATTTAGGAGTGGCCTGCCCTGTGCAGGGGGAGAGCCTCAGACAATAGCCTTCCTCCATGCCACTGGGGAGTTAGTAGCAGTGTGGATGTGGCCCAGCCAGTAACGGCACAGTGTCCGTGTCTCATGGTTAAAACCATGTAACTCTGTCAAAGAATTCCCCCTATCCTCCCGTTGGGCTGAGCTGACAGGCTGCAACGTTTGTAATCATATCAGTCTGAAGACACGTACACGCTTGACCTTTTAGACCTGCAAGGGCCTGTGAAGACTGATATTTACCCACACGCACGTATAGCACCTCTCAGCGTTTCAATCATATGTACACAGACGCTTTTATTCTGCAATACTACCACGTTTGTGTATTACGTATGTGTGCAGTACTGATCATCTCTGTGCCCGCACCTCTCTGATTCAGAGGGGTTGGGTTAAATGCGGAAGACACTTTTCGGTTGAATGCATTCAATCAATCAAATGTATTTATAAAGCCCTTTTTAAAGGTGTCTTTATTGGGGCAACTGACTCGTTATGCCCTTTCTTTTATCTGAAATGTCTGAAAGTGTGTGTGGTGCAATCTGGGCAATGAGAAACCTATCCCTACATAGTAAGCCAACTTAAATAGAATAAGTAATAAATAATAATACAACAAAAAGAATGGATACAAGTATTTTTGCACAAGAACTCAGCCTGGAAGATCTAAAAGTAAAACCAAGTGAAACATTTATTTTTTTTTAAGTATGGGGAAAGATGGAACGTATGTGGTTTCTATAGGTAAGATGGTGACAGTGATTGAGAATGGGGTGAATAATGGGATATTCTTGATATATGAACTTTCCTTGCAATCAATCTCAAATCCTTTTTGTCTTATGAAATGTAAATGTGATGCATTGTATTGATGCAAATTGTATCTTTTAATAAAAAAAAAATAAAAAGCTGAATATACAGGATATTGGAGAGAAAATCTATAAAATAACAATACGTAGACTATTAAGTATGGAATATATATTTTTTTTTTGCAAAACAACTGTCTGAAAGAGAAAAACAACTGAAAGAAATGTATTTTCATTTAAAGCTAATTTTGTCCAAATAAATAAATAAATATGCATCGGCAGTAGATTATCCTACCCATTAAGCGGTAGATAGTAGTAGCCTGCATTAAACCCACTATGCTCTTTATTCATTTTACTTCCCATAATTCTCCTTGCCCGTAGAGGCTAAAATGAGGTCAGACACTCAGACCTAATGGTCTGCTACCCTGCCTTATTTTCTCATTACAAACTACTACTACCGCTGCTACAAAATCATTCATCTCTTTGGGACACGGCGATGATAGGAAGAAAACAACGGCTAATTATTGAATAACTCAACAACAAATTCATATTGTAGCCTATTGATACTAAATATAAGATCACGATCATATTTTAATTGCTTTTTAGAATACTGTGATATTATTTTGGCCCAGCAAAGTAAATAATCCAGAGCGATTGCGTTTTACATCACTTAAGAAGGCTTTGATATCATGGCTCCTCTTCCAGAATAACTCTGAAAATAATTGAGTACCCCCCAGCGAGGGGTGATATTTTCAAACACACCATCGCGTAGCAGAGCAGGCTCTTCCCCAGACAGCTGAATACAGGCCCCAGTGGATCAGCGGGAGGCTATTACTTGGGGCAGGGGTAGTGGGAGTACAGTTCTGTAACACTGCAGCACCACAAAAGTGCCCCGCTGTCCACCAGCAGCATATAACCAACATGACTGTGTCATTTACTGCAAATGACAGTTATTGCTCGTACAGTTATGTTATGTAGCAGTAACCATGTACCACCTATTTAATAGTCTCGTCACAGTACAGGCTCTTGTACATTGGCAGGGGGGCAGTCAGTGCTACCCTAGCATCCACTATACTACATTACACTCTACTACAACCCTAGTGATGATAATATGGCCGCCTTGTGAGCAGAGGCAGCGGATGGGGTTACCATGACAACCTGCAGTGATTCATTGCAGTATTCAGTCTGGCTAGGGGGGTTAGTTAACAGTCTTAGCAGCGAATCAAGGAAATTCTGATGAGCGCGACAAAGTTAGAGGATATTTTTCAACAAAGGTAAAGGGCAGTGAACAGTATGAACATACAGTATGAGGGCCAGGTTAGGTTGTCTCTTCCTCTCTGTAGTCTGTCACCTCCTCCAGGTGAGTTTGGTGGTGGTACGCTTGCAATGGCTGCCTGGCATTGTGATGCAATCATTTCCATGGGAATGTAGAATGTTCATTCAAATGAGACTAACTGATGGGTCTCCTGCAATGGAACGTATTTTTTGTAATAATAATAATAATCGTTTATTATATTTCTATAGCGCTTGTCATAGAATCTCGAAGCGCTTCAAGAGCAAAAAACAAAATTTTACCTTTATTTAACTAGGCAAGTCAGTTAAGAACAAATTCTTATTTTCAATGACGGCCTAGGAACAGTGGGTTAACTGCCTGTTCAGGGGCAGAACGACAGATTTGTACCTTGTCAGCTCGGGGATTTGAACTTGCAACCTTTCAGTTACTAGTCCAACGCTCTAACCACTAGGCTACCCTGTCGCCCCAATATGTAATGGAAGGTCAACCAATAGAGGCCAAGTCTTTGAATGCTGCATCCTCTGAAGATGGAGAGGGTCAGTTCATCGCTTGAGCAGAGAGAGTTGGTCATGTCAGTTGAGTTGATTCAACAAATCACAGCACAGATTGATGGGTACACTTCCTGCTTTTACTTCCTGCCAGTCCACCCATTATGCCATCGTTGACTTGAATGGGGACGGCTGTTCCATTCATTCTATTTCTATGGTTGTTAGCGATGTAGGCTTCTCTGACTCCTCCTACATGGTCTGTCACATTGTGGTGACCTAGTGACCCCCTCAGTGTTGTCATGATGTCATCCCTCATGCACTGTATCCTGGTGGCTGTGCTTCTGGCTGTTGGCAGTGTTCTGGCACTAGGTTTGAGGTGGTGGTGATGTTTTGGCTGTGGTGTGAAGTACTTTTGGCTGTTGTGCCCTTGCTGTGGACTTGGATGTGGTACAGCTGATATAGATTTGACTGCTGTGTGGCTGCTTTGTGGCTGATGTAGATTTCTTTGGCTGCTGTGTGGCTGCTGTGTGGCTGATCTAGATGTGGCTGCTGTGTGGCTGCTGTAGATTTGGCTGTGGAGGTTGTGGAGGCTGCTGACAGAGGATGCCCTGGTGACTCGTAGATCTCGTATAGCGGGCCAATTCCAGACAGCTGGTGCTCATTACTAAATGTCACCACAGAGGGAGATGGGCTCACTGAACTGTCTCATAGAGGATATGTATAGGTTTCATTACATAAACCTGATCGGCAGCTCTGTGATGTGAGTAATGTGTGTTGCAGGCTAACCTGTCCTGACCACAGCATTCACCACTCTCCTTCACCAAGACGCCGTGTCTCTAATAGGGCTGGTCTTCTGCTCCGTCAGGTCCTCTGGGCTCACAAGAGATCCTGTGTGAAATATAATGAGAATTGTACAGCTCAGTGGAAAGGGCCTAATACTGTACAGCGTATACACTGAGTGTACGAAACATTAGGAACACCTTTCTAGGGTTGAGTTGCACCCCCTTTGCTCTCAGAACAGCCTCAATTAGAGGCATGGACTCTACAATGTTCCGGAAAGCGTTCCACAGGGATGCTGGCCCATGTTGACTCCAATGCTTTCGACAGTTGTATCAAGTTGAATGGATGTCCTTTGGGTGGCGGACCATCCTTGATTCACGCGGGAAACTGTTGAGCGTGAAAAACCCAGTAGCTTTGCAGTTCTTGACACACTCAAACCATTGTGCCTGGCACCTACTACCATAAACCCATTCAAAGGCACTTCAATCTTTTGTCTTGCCCATTTACCCTCTGAATGGCACACATACACAATCCATGTCTCAATTGTCTCCAGGCTTAAAAATCCTTAAAAATCTCCTCCCTTTCATCGACATTGTTTTGAAGTGGACTTAACAATCAAGGCGGAATAAGATGGTTGTGGACGGAATTGCAGAATCTCCACAGGAGACCTTGGCGGAGTCTGAGGACAAAGTGAGGGAAAAGATTGTTGAGAAATTGAAGATAGACCACAGGAAGATTGAGGTGCAGCGTGCCCACACGATTGGAAAACCCACCACTTGTCCAGGTGATAGGCCCAGGCCAAAAGTGGTCAAGTTCCTGAGATTCAAGGACAAAGTAGCTGTTCTGGAAAGAGCCAAGAACTTGAGAGGAATGTACTGTATATCTTCCTTAACGAGGACTATCCTGAAGCTGTGCGCCAGAAGAGGAAAGAACTTCTCCCAGCCATGAAAGCTGTCAGAGCGCGTGAGGACATTGCTTACATCCGCTATGACAGGCTCATTGTCCACCCTCCCTCCCAGAAGCCTGGAAGGGATGAGAGAGCCAAGCCTATGGGTTCATAGCTTCAACCCTGCAGCACCCACCCACACACACACACCAATTGATTAATGGACTGCTGAATGTATATATATATATATATTTTATCTTGCTTTGTTTGCTCTTTTCCATATTATGTCTATCTCTGATAAGCTACCCAGGAAAGGGCTGAAAATAGGCCATATTAATTTATGTAGCCTTAGAAATTAGGTTAATGAAATCAATAACTTTATTACATCCAATATATTATCCATTTCTGAGACTCACTTAGATACTTCATTCGATGATACAGAAGTAGCAATATAACATCTATAGAAGAGACATAAATTATTATGGGGAGGTGTTGCTGTATGTATTCAGAGCCATATCCCTAATGCTTAGATAAGATCTTATGTCAAGTGTTATTGAAGTGTTGTGGTTGCAGGTTCACTTGGCACATCTAAAGCCTTTTCTTTTGTGGGTGTTGCTATAGGCCACCAAGTGCAAACAGTCAGTATCTAAATAAATAATATGTGTGAAATGCTTGATAGTGTATGTGATGTAAACAGAGATGTCTATTTTCTTGGGGACCTGAATATTGACTGGTTTTCATCAAGCTGTCCGCTCAAGTGGAAGCTTCTCACTCTAACCAGTGCCTGTAATCTGATTCAGGTTATTAATCAACCTACCAGGGTGTTTACAAACACTACAGGAACAAGATCATTCACATGTATCGATCAGATTTGTACTAATTCTGTAGAACTTTGTTCTAAAGCTGTATCCGTACCCATTGGATGCAGTGATCACAATATAGTGGCTATATCCAGGAAAGCCAAAGTTCCAACAGCTGGACCTAAAATAGTGTATACGAGATCATACAAAAGATTTTGCTGTGACTCTTATGTGGATGATGTTAAACATATTTGTTGGTCTGATGTGATTAATGAGGAGCATCCAGACGCTGCACTTGATGCATTTATGAAATTGCTTCTTCCAATGATTGATAAACATGCACCTGTTAAGAATCGAAGTGTTTGAACTGTCAAGGCTCCGTGGATTGATGAGGAATAGAAAAACTGTTTGGTTGAAAGAGATGGGGACAAAAGAAGTGGCTAAAAAGTATGGCTGCACATCTGACTGGCTGACTTACTACAAATTGAGACATTATGTGACTAAACTCAACAAAAAGAAGAAGAAACTGTATTATGAAGCCAAGATCAATTCTATAAAGAATGATGGAAATCAACTTTGGAGAACTGTAAATGAAATTATGGGCAGAAAGACAAACTCAACTCCATTTCATTGAATCAGATGGCTTATTCATCACAAAACCATTTGATTTTGGCAATTCTTTTAATTATTATTATTATTATTATTATTACTTCATTGACAAAGTGGGCAAACTTAGGCAGGAAATGCCAACAATTAACAGTGAACCATCGTGTTCCTGCATTTAAAAAAATAATTGCAAGTTTGAATTTTCTAAAGTTAGTGTGGGAGAGGTGGAAAAAGTTTTGTTATCAATCAATAATGACAAACCTCCTGGCATTGACAACTTAGATGGAAAGCTACTGAGGATGGTAGCTGACTCTATCTTGAATCTGAGCCTAGAGGAAAGTCTTTGTCCTCAGGCCTGGAGGGAAGCCAAAAGTCATTCTGCTACCCGAGAGTGGTAAAACGGCCTTTACTGGTTCTAACAGCAGACCTATAAGCTTGCTGCCAGCTCTTAGCAAACTGCTGGAAAAAATTGTCTTTGACCAAATACAATGCTATTTCTCTGTAAACAAATTAACAACAGACTTTCAGCATGCTTATATGGAAGGGCACTCAACATGTACTGCACTGACACAAATGATTGATGATTGGTTGAAAGAAATTGATAATAAGAAGATGGGAGCTGTACTGTTAGATTTCTGTGCAGTCTTTGATATTATTGACCATAACCTGTTGTTGAGAAAACATATGTGTCATAAAATCAAATCACATGTATTTATAAAGCCCTTCTTACATCAGCTGATATCTCAAAGTTCTGTACAGAAACCCAGCCTAAAACTCCAAACAGCAAGCAATGCAGGTGTATAAGCACGGTGGCTAGGAAAAACTCCCTAGAAAGGCCTAAACCTAGGAAGAAACCTAGAGAGGAACCAGGCTATGAGGGGTGGCCAGTCCTCTTCTGGCTGTGCTGGGTGGAGATTATAACAGAACATGGCCAAGATGTTCAAATGTTCATAAATGACCAGCATGGTCAAATAATAATAATCACAGTAGTTGTCGAGGGTGCAACAGGTCAGCACCTCAGGAGTAAATGTCAGTTGGCTTTTCATAGCCGATCATTGAGAGTATCTCTACCGCTCCTGCTGTCTCCAGGGGGTTAAAAACAGTAGGTCTGGGACAGGTAGCACGTCCGGTGAACAGGTCAGGGTTCCATAGCCGCAGGGAGAACAG
The DNA here is from genome assembly GCF_034236695.1 of Oncorhynchus nerka. NCBI lineage: Eukaryota > Metazoa > Chordata > Actinopteri > Salmoniformes > Salmonidae > Oncorhynchus > Oncorhynchus nerka. Next base: position 53,765,544 of record NC_088405.1, read on the forward strand.
TTGAAACTGGAGCAGCAGCACAGCCAGGTGGACTGGGGACATCAAGGAGTCATCATGCTAGGTAGTCCTGAGGCATGGTCCTAGGGCTCAGGTCCTCCGAGAGAGAGAAAGAAAGAAAGAGAGAAAGAGAGAATTAGGGAGAGCATACATAAATTCACACAGGACACCGGATAAGACAGGAAAAATACTCCAGATATAGCAGACTGACCCCAGCCCCCGACACATAAACTACCTCAGCATAAATACTGGAGGCTGAGACAGGAGGGGTCAGGAGACACTGTGGCCCCATCCGATGATACCCCCTGACAGGGCCACAGGCAGGATATAACCCCACCCACTTTGCCAAAGCACAGCCCCCACACCACTAGAGGGATATCTTCAACCACCAACTTACCATCCTGAGACAAGGCCGAGTATAGCCCACAAAGATCTCCACCACTGCACAACCCAAGGGGAGGCACCAACTCAGACAGAAGACCACGTCAGTCACTCAACCCACTCCACTGTCATGGCTTTTCAACCTCTGCCATATTGTGGATTCAGGGCTATCTATCTAATAGAACTCAACATTTAAAAAAATGGAAGCTTCTCTACTGTCAAACATGTAAAGTGTGGTGTAACGCAGGGAAGCTCTCTAAGCCCTCTACTCTTTTCTATATTTACCAATGACCTACCACTGGCATTAAACAAAGCATGTGTGTCCATGTATGCTGATGATTCAACCATATACTGTATGCATCAGCAACCACAGCTAATAAAGTCACTGAAATCCTTAACAAAGCGTTACAGTCTGTTTTGGAATGGGTGGCCAGTAATAAACTGGTCCTGAACATCTCTAAAACTAAGATCATTGTATTTGGTACAAATCATTCCCTACTGTAAGTTCTACACCTTAGCTGAATCTGGTAGTGAATGGTGGGCTGTTGAACAAGTTGAGGAGACTAAATTACTTGGTGTTACCTTAGATTGTAAACTGTCATGGCCAAAACATGTAAATTCAATGGTTGTAAAGATGGGGAGAGGACTGTCCGTAATAAAGAGATGCTCTGCTTTTTTGACACCACACTCCAAAAAGCAAGTCTTGCAGGCTTTAGTTTTGTCTTATCTTGATTATTGTCCAGTTGTGTGGTCAAGTGCTGCAACATAGTTAAGCTGCATCTGGCCCAGAACAGAGCAGCATGTCTTGCTCTTCATTGTAATCAGAGGGGGCTGATATAAATACTATGCATTCCAGTCTCTCTTGGTTAACAGTTGAGGGGAGACTGACTGCATCACTTCTTCTTATAAGAAACATGAATGTGTTGAAAATCCCAAATGGTTTGCATAGTCAACTTAGACACAGCTCTGACACACACATTTACCCCACCAGACATGGCACCAGGGGACTTTTCACAGTCCCCAAATGCAGAACAAATGTAAGAAAGTATACAATATTATATAGAGCCATTATTGCATGGAACTCTGTTCCATCTCATATTGCTCCAATAAACAGCAAGCCTGGTTACAAAAACCAGATAATGCAACGCCTCTCCCCTATTTGTCCTATTCAGTTTGTGTGTATGTATTGATATGTAGGCTACATGTGCCTTTTTGTAATAAAAAAAAATGGTATGTAGTTCTGTCCTTGAGCTGTTGTCTATTAATGTTCAGTATTATGTCATGTTCATGTTTTGTGTGTATCCCCAGGAAGAGTAGCTGCTGCTTTTGCAACAGCTAATGGGGATCTGGAAAAAAAATAACAAATACCCCAAAAAAAGGATCATAGCGTTCACCTGGATTCACCTGGTCAGTCTTTGTCATGGAAAGGTGTTTGTCATGTTTTGTACATTCGGTTGATTTGGCAGAATAATGTTGAATCAGTTCGATCGGTGCTGTATTGGAATCATTTAGTCATAATGGGAAATCAGGTGAAAGGGCTGTGTCTGTGGAGGACTGGAGGAACACTAGATTTGGTGTGTGTCCATCTGTAACACACAGTGTTTTCAGGGGGGTCATCAGTCTTGCTGAAGGTCACCCAATTCCTCTTTAGTCTCACATTCGGTCACTCCTGTCAAAGATGGGAAGAGGAAATTGGTTTGGTTTGAGTCACGACATCTTAGATAAATGTGATGTGAACAATACAGAATGTATCATACACAACTAAGAAATATAAAATGTGTGTGTTTTTTGTTGTTGTGTGTAATGATGTTATATGCTGCATATTTGGGTGACTGTCTTTCCCAGCACCAGGGGAGATGGTGTGATGTGCTGATAATTAGCTGGCAGTGTAGTGGTCTCATTCTCTGTAATGTGCCATGTTTTCACTGTTAGAGTAAAGAAGAGTCCTTATGTTGTGCACAGTGAGTTTTAGCCCCATGATACTTAGATAGAAATAGCTTTAGCACTTATTTTCTCATAGAAAACACATTCCCCAGAGCACGATGTAAACAATTCATTCTTGCTCTACTCTTATTTCATCAGAGAAAACTCTTATTTTGTCTCCATGCTGTCTGCTGCTGAAGAACACCTGTGTCGTCTTTCATGGAATCAAGCTGGGAACTGTCTCGTCACCAGCCATCTCTCAAAGGTACCCAACTCCCCATACCACATACCATACTCTTTCCCCTATAGACTTAACCCTCTCTTAGACCCTAAGTCAGTTAACCACATCTCACTTTTTGGAAAAACGGTTTGGTCAAGATAATTGTAATGCACCGCAGTACTGTCTTGTCTTGTCCGTCCGTCTGTCATTACTACAGAGGCAGTGCTGGGTTTGGTTACAGCTGGCTATAGGAGGTGACCATGTGGACAGAGGGTGATGAGAGCTTAGTAATTGAATCAATGAGAGAACCATTACTTTGGTTTCAGGCACAACCAACTGAGTGGGACTCCTGCATTATACCCTAATGAAAGTACATTTTGCTGTGTCCGTGTCATTTCCCTGGGAGTTGGATGGATTGATTGTAATCAATGTTATTATAATTCACGAGGGCGGTGCAGTTCACATCAATAAGCCCTGTCGCAACTGTACACGTGTGAACAAAAATGCATAGCGGATGGGAGTCTCAGTTGTGTAGTTTTAGTTTGATCATTTTAAAATAACCTTAGTTGAGACTGCACGGAGACAGACTAAATCCCCTTCATCTCTCTGCGTCAGTGTACTAAAATAAGTGTCTGAATGTTACTGTTAAATATAAATCAAACATGGGGTCCTGGTATTTTCTCTCTGCTGCTTAGATGAATCAGCTCTGTTTTTAGTCTTTCGAAATACTGTAGCTGGTTGTAAAAACAGAACCTAGTCAGTTAGTTTATTATTAGGTAGCAACCTAACCAGGATATAAGCGATGCAAATGATGTCACCGGGGTTTTCACTATGTCTATGTATCTCATTGTTGTCAGGATGATTGGGCTTATGCTCCAAAGAAAGCTCTTAGCTAGTTGACTTAATTGTCTACGTAAATCGATCGCCGAAGCCATAGACGAAAAGCAGACTTTGAAAATACATTCCCTTCTCAATATCTATATTTAGAATCCATTTTTGTAGGTATGGATTTAGTCTGCTGCAGCTTATGTGTGATGTCAGTTATATTCCAATCACGTGAAGCCATACATAAACCTCAGCCTATTTTACCATGCTGTCGTTTTGTATAATAAATCCTCAAAATGTTCTTCATTCATATAATTAAACCCATACTTTCTGGGATTCTGATTCTTTCTGGGATTCTGATATTTCACCAAATCACAATTTCTCCTCCACGCCCACAATGATCAATATAAATGATAAGGCCATCGTGGGGATATGTTCTATTATGTCACACTAGAGGAGGTTTCCATAAGGCATCAGAAGGAAGAGGGGTCCTCCTCAAGACCTCTGTCCTCCATTTGAGTGAACACTGTCACAGCACAGCCATGTTATTAGTCTTCAATGAGGAATCGACGTTACACAGGTTGTCACGACAACCAGCTGTGATTCAGAGTGCCTGGGATAGGTCTCCACCTCCAGCAAGAAGCACTAGCCTTGAGATCTGAGCAGATGCTGAGCCAGCCAGCCAATCACAGGTGAGCAAGGGGAAAAAGATGACATCATAGGCAAATTAGGGCAAATGGAGTGAGTCTGTGGTTTGTCATCACCGCCCATCCAGGAAGTCCGAGAGAGAGAAATTATTATCTACCTAATTATTATGTAATTATTACCTGCTTCACTTGCTTTTGGCAATGTTAACATATGTTTCCCATGCCAATAAAGCACCTTAAATTGATTTGAATTGATAAAGAGACTGGTGAGGCTGCAAAGAGAGAAAGCACAGTCTACATTAGCTGCCTTCCTCTGTCTGGGGGACAACTACAGTCCATTATGGTTATAGACCATACGACTGGCAGGGTCCAGGAACTGTAAGGGAACTGTAAATAAAATAGTCAACACATTTATGCAGCATGATATTGATAGCATTTAAATGAAACCTGATATTGTGAAACTATTTCCAACTGAGTGTTAATCAATGCAGGTTTAATTCTTGCCGTAAGAAATAACACAGAAATAATTGGTATCGTTACTGTATGTCTATATGTAATGTGCACACTTCTGGGAAGTAGCACATGTAAGTAAAGTTAGAGCTAGCAAAACAAGGAGGAAAATGTTTTAGCCATTCAGACTTGAGAGTGGTAGATAAAAAGAGATAGATATTGAAATATAATCCACCCTTCCTCCTGTCTCTCGCTGAGCTAGTTTGGTCTGTGAAACAAAATACCAACTGTGTCTGCCTCTCTCGCTCTGCCTCCTCCCCCCTAGAGCTGCAGCCTTCATTAATATGCCACCTCCCAGCCAATGGACTGAGCAAGGCGGATGACATCATGAGCTAGGGAACAGTGAGCAGCCAGTGAAGCGTCCAGCCTGCCGAACAAGGCTGAGTTTAGGGTCAGGAACCGGTCTGACAAGAGAATGGCAATCCTGCCTGTAAACTGTCAATAGGACTTAACAGTTAAGGATGAACCTACCAGAACACTGGATCCAAAGGCGACACACCGAACAAGAGAATGTCAAGACATATTTCAGGTAATCCCTTCTCTGTGTATGCGATAGGATATGTGGATATGAGAAGGAGTTGGGCTGTGCATGTAAGGGGTGCTTTGTAGCCTTATTTCCTTCATCCCTGCATTCTGCCTTGCTAGAAAGGAGGAGGAGGAGAAGGCAGCTGTGTTTATCTACGTTGTGTCTTATCACAGAGAGAGAGGAAATGGATGCCTGCATCTGTGTGGATTGGCTTTCAATGCCATTACTGGCCAGCTCAATGTTATCAACCTGCCATCCCCTCCCTCCTTTCCTGGATTTTATGGACCCCACCACCCTTGTGTTTCCAAAAAAGCATCTTTGTTGATGTGAGAGCCTGAATCGGTGGCGTCTGTTAGAGCCGTGAGTGTGTGTGTGTGTTTGTGTTTGTGTGTGTGTGTGTGTGTGTATTTGTGTGTGTATTTGTGTGTGTGTGTGTGTGCCAGCCCTGTAGCAAAGCAGCAGCTGCAGTGGCAACACGGTAACAAAAAGAGGAAATGCTATTTTGGGTGCTAACGTGCGAGGCTGTTAGAGGCTTTGCGAGGCTGTGCGAAGCTGTGCGAAGCTGGCGGATGGATCTGAGCCGTAGAAGCTGTGGACGGGGATGGGGAGTGATGGATGGTTATTATGTGCAAAGGGATGGCCCTTTGTTATCTCTGGGCTATTGCCTCTCGCCCCACTGTTTTAGAGAGGTTGTTTTTTTAGATTATGGATTTTTTTTCCTCTTTCCACACATAGACACAGAGAGCTGTGTGTGATGAGGCTCTGTCTGTCTCCTGCTTTAAACATGTATGTGTGGAGTTCTTTCATGGCGGCCCTGCCGGCTGTGGTGACACAGGGAGATATACAGCGCCTGGTCACCTGACGGGGATGGGGGCGGGGGGCTGCTCCTGTGGGAGCTGAGCGATCCTGCCTCAGTGAGGGAGGGAGTGGGATTGGGTCAGTCAGTCATCTATCCATTCTATCCTTCACAATCGGCTGCTGTTCATTTACACGCTGGTGTCAGGGCAAGATAGAGTAGGGCTGAGAGGACGGGTGAGAGATTCCACCTCTTCCTGGACGCACAGTCATCCCCATGTTTGTGTGAAGCACAACCTTCTGGGAAAGCTGTTCTCTTTAAAAAAGGATGCTGGGAAGGCATCTGGGTGACAGTGGAGTAAGGAAGAGGAGGATGTGGGAATGGGTGCTAATCCATGTGTGTGTATGTGTATGTGTGTGTGTGTTGGGCTGTAGTGTTGATGCAGACATCAGGAGTGTTACATCTATTCAATATCCACCCGAACACCTGCTCCATCTCTCTCTGCTCCTCACTGACAACAATTACACAGAACTAGAACAACCTCTAACCCTCACATACCCTCATTGTTGCTATCAGCATGGCCCATAAAATTAGGAACCACTTCAGCTTTTAAGAGGAGCTCTTATTTTTTTGTGTGTGTGAAAGTTCTCTCATCACAAGTAAACATAGATCCAGCGGGCCATTCTAATTCCCTCTGTTTTCTTTAACCTATTCATGTAGAGCCATATAAACACTATGATTATACTAGCTGTTTATCTACAGTATCATCTAGTGAAACTGAAGACCTCTTGTCACAGTTGTCCTTAGGTGGTTGCTGGGTGACAGAGAGTGACAGACAGAGTGACAGACAGACAGAGTGACAGACAGACAGAGTGACAGACAGACAGAGTGACACAGACAGACAGACAGACAGACAGACAGACAGACAGACAGACAGACAGACAGACAGACAGACAGACAGACAGACAGACAGACAGACAGACAGACAGACAGACAGACAGACAGACAGACAGACAGGTACTATGGTGTTAAATGCTGAGCTGTAGTCGATGAACAGCATTCTCACATAGGTATTCCTCTTGTCCAGATGGGTTAGGGCAGTGTGCAGTGTGGTTGCGATTGAGTCGTCTGTGGACCTATTGGGGCGGTAAACAAATTAGAGTGGATCTAGGGTATCAGGTAGGGTGGAGGTGATATGGTCCTTGACTCGTCTCTCAAAGCACTTCATGATGTCGGAAGTGAGTGCTACGGGGCGGTAGTCGTTTTGCTCAGTTACCTTAGCTTTCTTGGGAACAGGAACAATGGTGACCCTCTTGAAGAATGTGGGAACAGCAGACTGGGATAAGGCTTGATTGAATATGTCCGTAAACACACCAGCCAGCTGGTCTGCGCATGCTCTGAGAACACGGCTGGGGATGCCGTCTGGGCCTGCAGCCTTGCGAGGGTTAACACGTTTAAATGTTTTACTCACGTCGGCTGCAGTGAAGGAGAGTCCGCAGGTTTTGGTAGCAGGCCGTGTCAGTGGCACTGTATTGTCCTCAAAGCGAGCAAAGAAGTTGTTTAGTCTGTCTGGGAGCAAGACATCCTGGTCAGCGACGGGGCTGGTTTTCTTTTTGTAATCCGTGATTGACTGTAGACTCTGCCACATACCTCTTGTGTCTGAGCCGTTGAATTGCGACTCTACTTTGTCTCTACACTGACGCTTAGCTTGTTTGATTGCCTTGCGGAGAGAATAGCTACACTGTTTGTATTCGGTCATGTTTCCGGTCACCTTGCCCTGGTTAAAAGCAGTGGTTCGCACTTTCAGTTTCGCGCGAATGCTGCCATTAATCCACGGTTTCTGGTTTGGGAATGTTTTAATAGTTGCTGTGGGTACGACATCGCCGATGCACTTGCTAATCACCGATGCACATGCTAATAAACTCGCTCACCGAATCAGCATATTCATCAATGTTGTTGTTTGACGCAATGCGGATCATATCCCAATCCACGTGATCGAAGCAATCTTGAAGCGTGGAATCAGATTGGTTGGAACAGCGTTGAACAGACCTGAGCGCGGGAGCTTCCTATTTTAGTCTCTGTCTACAGGCAGGGAGCAATAAAATGGAGTTGTGGTCAGCTTTTCCGAAAGGAGGGTGTAATTGTGTAAAGGCAGTGATGTAGTGCTGTGTTCCAAACAAAACAACTGCAAGTGTGCTTGCTGTATTTCCTCAACGGCACCGCTAGGAGAGCTCATAAAAGCACCTTATGGTTGCTGACTCTTCTTTGAGTTATAAAAGTGAATTGGAATTACTTAGGAACTGTGCACACCATCACAAATTGTTCTGAAATCATGTCTGTAGTTAGTAACAGATACAATTAGGATTCCTGAAACCTTTTGTTGAAATATAATTGGATCTCTGACAAATTAAGCTTATTGATTACACCCAAATTGTCTGTTTTAATTTATAGGATTCAGATAATATTCAATAAATATAGTACCCAACATCCTATTTGGACTAAACTTCTTCCTACCAATGAGTAAGACATGAGGAATCCCCCCCAAAAATGTCAAAAGCCACCCACTTGCCCCTAACACCCCATGCCGATCCCACCACAACAACCAGTATACAGTATCAGTATATTTGACAAGCAGTATGAAGCTGTGGCTTGGAGAATTGCTTCTCCATACTATGTCATGTATTCCTTGTGAATCTGGTGATGTTTTTTCGCTTGCATTATTTGCCATATAGAGTGAACGTACCAGGTATTGACCACTAAATGCAGCTGTTTCTGCTATACCGCCACAATATTTGATCCATTGTGCTGGTCTCTTGTCTTTATTAAATAGATCACAACATTCCCTTTGCAACCTTGGGTAGAAAAACAATAGATTTGTCTCATTATGAAAATAAATGGTATGGTCCTCCTCACAATTCAAGCCATTCCTCCATGAAATGACATGCAACTTTTCACAAGCTCTAGTATGTCAATGCTTTATATTTTACCCTAGTGTGAATAAATCCAAAAGCCATGGCTAATAATAATTTGTTCGACTGGTGTAGATCTGAATAATCATGCAAGAGCATGGCTTTCCTTTGCAGAGTAGAAGGATAAACAGTGATGAGGGGAGATGTTGTGTGTGTGTGCACATGTGTGCACGTGTGTGACAGTGAGGGCTGTCATTATTGAAGAGTAGGACTGTGCGTGGTGCTGCTGAGGCTTATCCCCACAGGAGGGAGGCTGTGTAAACGGGGGGCTTGATGAGGAGTCCACTGACAGTTTCTGCTTTGTGCTCAAGCCCAGGCTAATGATCACTGAGCAGCAGTGTCTATCTCCATCCAAATAAACACAACTTCTCCTGACACCAGAATAACAAGGCCCAGTGTTGCAGCTATACAAAAAGGTCCACTCTCTGGCTCAGGATGCAACACCTGTGATTGGATAAGGAGGTTGCAGGATACCTGTGATTGGATGAGGAGGTTGCAGCACAAGAATGGTGGTGGTTAAGGAGGCAGAAGAGAGGACACTGGCTGTTCACTTCACTTCCCCAGTGCAGCTCAATGTGTCTCACCCTCATTGACTCCTCACACCTCCAGGCCTGACTGAACACATTAACCACATACTGTATGCTCCTCGTGACTTAAGACACAATTAATTCAGTAGTCTCTCGGACCAACAGAGGCAACCAGATTTAGATCAGAACATATCACATTTTTTTAGGTCAGTTATACGAGTGAAATAAGAGATGAGATCAGAATAGGAGCCGTGTGTATATTAGCCTGAACTAGTCTATTCATAAACAAACAACAGGTTTGTCCGACCTAGCCTACTGGTTGGCTGTCACCTGGCTGTTTGTCCAATCAGGGTTGTGATGTGTGTGTGTGTGCTGTATAGCGCTGTGTTCAGTTCGCTGTGCTACCTCAGGACAGGACAGTATGGCGGTTGGTCGGTGAATGTAACCCAACACATGGGGCTTCTCTTACATCACCTCAGCCAACTGCTTACAAAAGCTCCAGAAGACCCAGCGCCTTGTGTCTGCCTGCTGCCTGTCAGCTGGCCATCTGAAATGTGATATTACATACAAATAGGCCTACAACCGTCTGCTTAGGATAGTAACGTAAAGCCTTATAACCCTCTGGTGCTGACGACTGTTGGGCAGTGGGCAATGTGCTCTGCCAGAGTGGAGTAGGTTAGTAACGCTTTGAGCAGAGTGTAATAGTGAAATGGCCTAGTCTTAAGAAGTGTGCTGTGCCCCCAGTGTTGTAGTATAGTGTGCTGTGCTCCAGTGTTGTAGTGTGTGGAGCTGTAGTGTTGTGTTGTGGTGCTAGGTGATATCAGGGCCATGGTCTGTGTACTGGATTAGCATGGAGGATTGAGAGCCATCTGGCCATTTTGCCCGAGAGAGGTGGGGGTGGAGGGAGGGTGTAGGAAGCACACTCACACACTGACACATTGACCCCCCCCCCCATCTTCATGCTCTCTGTCTGTTGCTGGTTGTTGGTGTGTGTTCACGTGCATGTCTGGGTGTGTTTATGGTTTGTTGTACATTCATCTACAGTACCTACCTGCCACCCCTCATTGTGTCATGCAAACATGGACTGTAGGCACTATGGTGTCTTTGAGGACAGGGCCAGTTCAGTAAAGATCAGTCATCGGCCGCCATGGGAACCTGTTTTAACTATAACCAATATCACATTTTACTAGACCACATCGGCTACACTGTGGTCAGACTCACAGCCTGCAAGGAGAGGACAGTTTTCACAGCACCTCACAGATGTAACCATGCCACCATCAGACTACTAGCTAACCATGCTATTCCGAAAGCTCCCTTTTCATTTCAAAATCTACAATGATTGTTTCCTCTCATCGTGGTATTACGGGGAGGACTGGTGGCAGAGAAAAGTGGTGCTGGCCAATGACAGTATGGGGTTAATGAAGTATCAGCCCCAATATGTTCCTGTACTACAGCAGGCCCGATGACTGACTGACTGACTGACTGACTGACTGACTGACTATGATGGCTTATATGGCGAGAGAGGGAAAGACTCCCATTAGCTTTAGGTCCACTCCACAAGACCTACTTTCATCCACCGACTGCCGTGCCATGTGATTATATATACTACTACCACTAATAATAGACACAGCAACACAACACATAGCACTCAAAATACCACAACGGTACTACTTTTAAGGTAACTTCTGTTACTAATACTGACATAAGACATATTAACACCTCGTTCGTTTAAAATGTGACGTTTCTAAACCGTAGCTAGCTCGTTGGTTAAGTAAGCGATAATCAACGAGGGGCTATGCGTGCTATGGAAAACAATGAACGGCTTGGACCACAAAGCGCTAGCAGAGTGGAACTGACATTACGCTGAGTTGCATTATTGTCCAGAGAACGCATAGAGCCCCAAGTTGATTATCCCTTTTATACCATGGCTATAATTTAACACATTTGCCACTAGGAATGTGTTCATTTGCCAGTAGAAATGTTCAACATCCACTGAAGTAGCAAGCCATTTTAATATAGCTACAGTAGTTGCCTTGGTAACCAAACAAACAGACTTGTTAGTTTAGCTAGCTAACCAAACCATCAATCTTACCTTGCTATTATGATAATCTAATTCAACAATACCAATAATGTTTTCAATTCTATTTTTTGATTTCAAAAGCAGCCCAAAGAAAACATGTAAGAATGAACTATAGCCATTGAATTCTACCGTGCCAATATACCGTGCATTATAGCAAAATAATGCACACTCTAGAATGCCCTTCAAACCAATCACAAAGCATTATTTAGCAGCGGATAGAAAATCAAGCCATGGCACTGGCAAATGTCATGACCGTTTACTCACATACAAGTTACACCAGGTCCATATTTAATCCATTTGGCATATGATTATCTCTTTGTAATCCCAACATGAGGGGAATACAACAGCATGATCACTCATAAAAATCCAGTAGGATAGTGCATGCAAATGTGAACCGTGTATCTGGGACATACTGTATGTATTCATATTCAAAAATGTAATATTCTCACTTTATGGTCCTCTGTAGCTCAACTGAGCATAAAGTGAGAATATTACATAGAGCATGGTGTTTGGAACGCCAGGATAGTAGGTAAAAAAAAAATACAGGAACCTTCCCGCTAGCCATGATTGGCTGAGATGATGGATTAGCTTTCCATGCCATGTAGCATGCTTCTGTCTATAACATGAGCTGTATGTGTGGATAATCCTGTCTACCGCGCCTTTTTTTGAAAGATATCATAAAGAACTGAAAAAGGTTTGGTTACTGCTCTCAACATTGCTGCCCTGAAGTTAATAACGCTATCGACAAAGCTCAGTGGGAAAACGCTGTGATGGACTACTTTCTGGAGGATGATAGTGCCACGCTGACTCTCTCTGACTATGAAAATGAATCAAAGAGGAAATCCCTGATTTAGGTAAAAACATTTTCATTGAACCAGACATTGTAAGTGAAAAAACGGTGTCGTTGTGATGAAAGAAGTTGACCACGTTTTGAAATCAGTGGAATGCCCAGTGGAAGCAGAGAGATGAATGCCAAATGCGGATAGAGTTCTAAGAGGACACAGAAAGAAGACTACTATATAAAACAACTTTTTCTGGATAACATCTTCAAACTAAGGGCAACCATGGCAGAGGGAGAAGCGTTCATCCATATATATGGGTAAGAGTCTAGCTACATTTTCAGATATTATAGTTTCTAATTTTGTCAGAAAGTCATTTCCATTGCAAGTTAAAGCGTACTGTTAGCTTGCTCGCTAGCTAACTTCTGCTTGTGGCTCTTTAGCTAATGTAACTGTATCTTGTGCATGTGACAAATACACTTTAGATTTTATGTGTGTTTACCAGAGACGGTAATGTGAAGAACAACATGACCTGCACCAAAGTCAGATTAGGATATAGGCCAAGGACTAGATCAAGTTTATTTTTACTACTACTTTTTGCTAGTACTTTCAATCATTTTTGTCTTGAAATCTTTAGTTGTTTACTACACTGTGAATCCTTAAAGAGATGGGTGGGGCTAAGGCTTAAGAGGGTGTGAATGATGCTGAATGTGTGTAAACAAAGAAGAGCTCTCCAGTAGGTGTACCAAAACATTCACAAAGTTTATTAACTTTCAAAGCATAATTACTTTCTCATTGTTCCCCAACTGCAGTGTTTGATATACCATTTTCTAGCTTAGAGTCTCTAATTTTATCCAATGTAAAAAACACAATTTAAAATTTTGCTACATAGGACCAAATCCAGGTGGTGAGTCACATATTAGATTGGCGGTCATTTACCAACATTTCGATTAGAAATTCAACTTAACTGAATTGGCTGGGCTCCTAGTCAGACTCAGGAGGCATGAATACCATCTACCACTTCCGAGTATATCACTCGCTAACGTTCAGTCCCTGGAAAATAAAGTAGATGAGCTCAGGTCGAGGATCTCCTTCCAGAGACACCAGGGACTGTCCCCGTCCATTCAGCCAGTGGGGTTCACCGCAGACAGGATGAAAGAACTCTACAGGGGAAAGGAAAGGTGGAGGTGTATGTTGCATGATTAACTACTCATGGTGTGATAGTGATAACGTATAGACATTCTAGTTATTTTGTTCTACCAATCTGGAATACCTCACCATCAAATGCACCCTCCAGGTGTCAGTACGAAGCCGAGGAAGTTTACAGAGGTTACATGGAAGGTGCTCTTTTCAGTCTTCACATAAAGGTTATGGTCAAGGAGCTGTTGAAGAACCTTTTGCACGTGCTGTATGTGTTCCTTCAGGGAGTTGGAGTAAATCAGGATGCCATCAATGTAGACAATGAGAAAGCAGTTGAACATATCCTTGAAAACCTCATTCATAAAGGATTGGAAGATGGCATGACCAGGTATTCGTAGTGCCCTCGAGTGGTGATACAGGCAGTCTTCCATTCGTCGCCTTCAAGTATACGGACAAGGTTATATGCACTTCGCAGGTTGAGTTTAGTATAGATGTTAGCGCGACCCATTTGTTTAAGGGTCGCTAGAATCAGAGGAAGAGGGAAACGGTTCTTGACCGTGACGTCATTCGAGGAACGATAATCAATACATGGACGAAGACCACCATCCTTTTTTCCCAACGAAGAAGAAGCTGGATGCAGCCGGGGAAGAAGGACAAATGAAACCGTTTGGATGATTCATCAATGTAGTTCTCCATTGCCTCATTTTCCATGATAGATAGGGGCTAAACACGGCCCTTCGGTGGGGACACTCCAGGGAGTAAGTCAATAGCACAGTCTCCTGGGCGATGTGGTGGCAGAGTGGAGGCCTTGATTTTGCTGAAGACATTGCTGTACTGGGCGTATTCAGACGGTATGGTGGGCGGCACTGCCGAGGTAGAGTCCTCAATGGTGGTGGCTCTGCAGGGTAGGCTGAGACAACTGGAGAAGCAGGTAGAAGAACAGGACAGTAGTTTACCTTGTTGCCACGAGATGGCAGGGTTGTGACGACAAAGCCAGGGGTGTCCGAGGATGAGTGGCTGTTTGGGGGATGAGAGTTCCATGAGTTGAATGGTTTTGGTGTGGAAGACTCCAATCTGGAGGGTGACTCTCTGTGTCAGGTGCGTGATAAAGCCCGTGCCCAATGGCTGCCTGTCCAGGGTGTTAACCCTTAAGGGAGGAGTGACAGATCATTGTCAGGCTCTTGTACTAGCTGGTGATCGATACAATTACCTGCTGCTCCCGAATCTATCAAGCCTTCTATGTACTTAGTAACCCCCTTCACGGTTATCAATACTGTGACGGAGAATTGCTTCTGGGAGATATTTAGAAATAAGGACACGCACCTGCATGGCAGCGGGGGGACCTTTATCATCTCTCTGTGGGGGACGAACATGGCAATGGCTGAGTAGATGATCTTTCCCTCCACAATATAGGCAGAGCCCTCTTTGGATCTGCTTTTGACGTTCGATACACGGGAGAAGAGCGGGGCCCAACTGCATGGGCTCTGGAAGACTCGGACAGAGTCATGGAAAGAGAAGGTTTCAGGTTCATGGGTGGCAGAGTTCTTTGGCAATGAGGTGGTCGATGGAGATGGACATACGAATGTATTGATTTAAATCCTGAAGGTCACCTCTACAGGCCAGCTCCACCTGAAGTTCCCTGTTGAGCCCTCTTCAGTAGACAGTAAGTAAAGTAGCCTCATTCCATCCACTCCTTGCAGCCATGTTGAGGAACTCGAGGGCAGACTCGGCAGCGGAATTACGTTCTTGTTGAAGTTCTACGAGGAGGTCTCCTATAGGACGACCAGAGGGAGAGTGATCGAATACCTCTTTGAAGAGGGTGTGGAAATGGGTCTCGGATCCGAGTTCTGTGCTGTTGGCAATCTATATGGCGTTGGCCCAATCGAGGGCTTTGCCTGTGAGTAGAGACACAACAAAATCCACCCTACTCTTGTCGGTGGCGAAGTTAGTGGGTTGAGCTCATTGTATTTGCTGCATTGCATCAGAAATCCCTGACATTTCCCAGGTGAACCGTCATATTGTCCAGGCATAGGTATGAACGAAGGAGGGCTATGAGTTACGATACCTGGCATCGGAGGAGTAGAGATGTCAAAGCTCCTCTTGCTGGGTTAGGCGCCGCTGTAGCGTCGCTGATTCCATTCCATTATTGGGTGAGGTATTCGGTACTCAACACTCAGAGAGAAAAAGGTGTAGATTCACGCGCAGAGCGCGGCATATGTTTATTGAGCCTTCGCAGAAGGCAGGAATCATGGTCACAGGCAGGCAATGGTCAAACACAGGTATGCAGTCAAAAACAAACAATACCTCACAACCATACAAACAGAAAGAACTGAACTAAGTAGGGAGCTGATGAGACTAGGTGAGAAACGAACACAGGTTAAATAAATGAACAGAAATTAAAGACAGGGCTACGTTCCAGAACACAAAGAAACAGGGCTATGTTCAAGAACACAAAGAAAAAGAACAAAAAGGTAGACTAAGAAAGGAAAAGCAGATGCATATACTATATTCCTGGCATGAGTAGCAGGGCGCTGAAATGTTGCGCGATTTTTAACAGAATGTTCAAAAAAGTAGAGGGTCGACTTAAGAGGTTAATAAGGGAAATATAAGGATAGCGCTACCGAAGTTCTATCACATCTCCTGTGCTACTCGCTCATCGAGAACTTTGGACCATTGCTACTCCCTCTTCCAGGACGGCTAAAAGGCCCTCCCCACCCTCCCTTTGGCAAATCAGATCATGCCTCTATTTTGCTCCTCCCCTCCTATTGGCAGAAACTTAAACAGGATTTACCCGTGGTAAGGAATGCTCAACATTGATCTGACCAATCAGAATCTATGCTTCAAGATTGTTTTGATCACATGAACTGGGAAATGTTCAGGGTTGCCTCTGAGAATAGTATTGACAAATACACTGACTAAGGGATAGAGTTCATCAGGAAGCGCATAGAGGATTTATTCCCACTGTGACGATTAGAACTTATCCAAACCAAAGACCGTAAATAGATGGCCACATTCGCACAAAACTGAAAGTGCGAACTACCATGGCAAGGTGACTGGGAACATGGACTTGTACAAACAGATCAGCTATGCCCTCCGTAAGGCAATCAAAGAGGCAAAGCGACAGTACAGGGTCAAAGTGAAATCCCAATTTAACAGCTCAGGCATGAGTTCTATTTGAACCATCTTCCCTGTCCCTGCTGAAGAAAAGCAGGCCCAAACCATGATGCCACCACCATGTTTGACAGTGGGGATGGTGTGTTCAGGGTGATGAGCTGTGTTGCTTTTACGCCAAACATAACGTTTTGCATTGTTGCCAAAAAGTTCAATTTTGGTTTCATCTGACCAGAGCACCTTCTTCCACATGTTTGGTGTGTCTCCCAGGTGGCTTGTGGCAAACTTTAAACTTTCTTGCCACTCTTCCATAAAGGCCAGATTTGTGCAATATACGACTGATTGTTGTCCTATGGACAGAGTCTCCCACCTCAGCTGTAGATCTCTGCAGTTCATCCAGAGTGATCATGGGCCTCTTGGCTGCATCTCTGATCAGTCTTCTCCTTGTATGAGCTGAAAGTTTAGAGGGACGGCCAGGTCTTGGTAGATTTGCAGTGGTCTGATACTCCTTCCATTTCAATATTATCGCTTGCACAGTGCTCCTTGGGATGTTTAAAGCTTGGGAAATATTTTTGTATCCAAATCCGGCTTTAAACTTCTTCACAACAGTATCTCGGACCTGCCTGGTGTGTTCCTTGTTCTTCATGATGCTCTCTGCGCTTTTAACGGACCTCTGAGACTATCACAGTGCAGGTGCATTTATACAGAGACTTGATTACACACAGGTGGATTGTATTTATCATCATTAGTCATTTAGGTCAACATTGGATCATTCAGAGATCCTCACTGAACTTCTGGAGAGAGTTTGCTGCACTGAAAGTAAAGGGGCTGAATAATTTTGCACGCCCAATTTTTCAGTTTTTGATTTGTTAAAAAAGTTTGAAATATCCAATAAATGTCGTTCCACTTCATGATTGTGTCCCACTTTTATATCTTTATGTTTGAAGCCTGAAATGTGGCAAAAGGTCGCAAAGTTCAAGGGGGCCGAATACTTTCGCAAGGCACTGTATATATATATGTGTTTATCTATATTCCAGACTTTTATTTTGTATTGTTAGGTATTACTGCACTGTTCGAGCTTGGAACATAAGCATTTTGCTGCACCTGTGATAACATCTGCAAAATATGTGTATGCGACCAATACATTTTAATTTGATTTGATTGATTTAGTAGCCCCACAGCTCTCGGTTCATGGTCTGTGAGCAGACAAGGGTTGGATACAAATCCCATATAGCTAGGTCTGTTCTATCAATCAACACACACTATGAAAGTTGGTGTCGCTATATTGAAATGAGACCCCTTGAAAGCTGTATTCTTTCAACACCATAGCCAATTGTATAGGCAATCTACCAAGTATGTTCACAGTGTGCTAAGAACACTGAATAATGTGTAGGGTCTTAGAAAACCATAGAATAACCCACTCCTCCAAGAGGTACCGTAGGACTGTAATCGCTCGCTCGCACGCGCGCTCGCACACCCACTCACTCACTGGCCAAGATAAAGCAAAGCAGTGCGACAAAAAACAACAACACAGAGTTACACATGGGATAAACAAACGTACAGTCAATAACACAATAGAAAAATATGTGTACAGTGTACAGTGCAAATGTAGAAGAGTAGGGAGGTAAGGCAATAAATAGGCCATAGTGGCGAAATAATAACAATGTAGCATTAACACTGCTGGAGTGATAGATGTGCAGATGATGATGTGCAAGTAGAGATACTGGGGTGCAAAAGTGCAAAAAGAAAAATAACGATATGGTTACGACGCAGTCAATTGGCACCGGAGAACTGGAAGGAAAGGCGGCCAAAGTAAGTGTTGGCTTTGGGGATGACCAGTGAAATATACCTGCTGGAGTGTGTGCTACGGGTGAGTGTTGCAATGGTGACCAGTGAGCTGAGATAAGGTGGGGCTTTACCTAGCAAAGACTTATAGATGACCTGGAGCCAGTGGGTTTGGCGACGAATGTGTAGTGAGGGCCAGCCAACGAGAGCATACAGTTCGCAGTGCTGGGTAGTATATGGGGCTTTGGTGACAAAATGGATCGTATTGTGATAGACTACATCCAGTTTGCTGAGTAGAGTGTTGGAGGCTATTTTGTAAATGACATCGCCGAAGTCAAGGATCGGTAGGATAGTCAGTTTTACGAGGGTATGTTTGGCAGCATGAGTGAAGGATGTTTTGTTGCGAAATAGGGAGCCGATTCTAGATTTAATTTTGGATTGGAGATGCTTAATGTGAATCTGGAAGGAGAGTTTACAGTCTAACCAGACACCTATGTATTTGTAGTTGTCCACATATTCTAAGTCAGAACTGTCCAGAGTAGTGATGCTAGTCGGGCGGAGTGTGTGCCGGCAGCAATCGGCAAGCTGAGAGAGGGGCCTAGCTCGAGGCTAGCTCCAGGCTAACTGGTGCTTGCTTCGGGACAGAGACGTTAGCCAGGAGTAGCCACTCGGATAGCAGCTAGCTAGCTGAGATGATCCGGTGTAAGGGTTCTTCCAGCTCTTACGAAATCATCCCCCTCCAAATGAATCTCCTCTCTGTGAATACCTACTCCCTAAACAGCTGTTTGTGTGAATACCAGTATGACGAGTGTACAGTACTACCCATGGAAAGAGATCACTTTAACACAACTGACCCAGAAGAAATGGCAGGAATGATTTTCCTGTTATTATTTTATTATTTTGTGGAAAATGATTTTGAGCGGTCATTGAGTATAGACACAATACTTCTATGTCTTTTTAGTTAATTTTGCATCAGATGAGCAAGTGGAACACTTCCAGTTGGTCAGCTGGTTAGGGTTATCGCTAAGATTAATACTCCACTTGCTTTGTAGTGAATGACCTTGGGATTCACTGGGATCTCAGAGTAAGAAGAGTTAATCACACACACACACACACACACACACACACACACACACACACACACCACATCCCACCTGCCACCTGTTCTGAGCTGCAGTTGAACTGTGGCTCATTGTGAATCTAATGGAGGTCTAGCGGCTGTATGCAAAGCAGGCCCAGTATCCCAGCAGCACCTAGAGGAGGGGGGGACTCAGGAAGGAATTATGGGAGGAGGTGGAGCTTCTAGGGAGAAAGACTGATATATCAGTCAGAGGAACAGAAAGACAGATTATACAGAATCAGAATCACATGGAGTCAATTATCTATTACATTTCTAAGGGAATTGAATGAAAGAAGTTTAAATCTAAGAGCTTTCTTGTTCACGTACATTTCCCTTTTACATGATTATCTCTACATTATGGACATGAGGTAGCATTTACTGTACAAAAATAAATACAACTATAGCCTATAGTTTGTACCCAGTGGATCAGTGTGGACCTCCGAGAGTTTTGGAGCTCTCTACCTTGAGACTGGTCCCTCTATTGGCCCTGGCTCCATCAAAGAGAGCCGTTGTTGTCAGCTGATCCCAGGACTGTTTTCTCTCTGTCTGTTTAAGTGAAGAGGAGGATAAAATAATCTTTTCATTCCTTCAATGACTTCTGTTTCCGTGGTGACCTTGACAGGGAAATCACGCGAGAGGTGAGGGTTTGGGCTTTAAAGAGATGACATCTGCTGTGGTTTGGCCTGTGTGTGGTGGTCTGCTCTCCACTGTGATCAGGGTCTGTGCTGTGCGCCCTCCCCTGTGCTGTGAGGAGAGAGCGTATGGAGAACAAGGCTGTTGTTTTGACGCGTCATTTTATAGGCTTTGAAGTAACGCGTGTCCGAATACTAATGTACAAAATTACAATAGGGATTTATTGTCGTCCAACATTTTCAGAGCTACGTAAAAGCAATCAGAAATACTCCAATTCTGCACAGCTAGTCATCCTAGTCTCAAGAGGTGATGATTGGTTATTCTAACAGCTCCCCCCTGTAACAGAGCAGAACTGGATCTGCCTCTTCAACGTCCACAACAGACCCCATTCCCCAGTTGGCCTGCACCCCCCCCATGAGCCATGAGCCTGAGCCAGATCTAGAGGCTGAGCCTGCCTATCCTGCTCAGTGAGGCTCAACTTAGGCAGGCTCCTACAGCCAGCCCTCCCCCATTCCTCATCCACATCACTGGGCCAGCTCTAAATCACAGTCCTTCTACAGCTCCTCCTGCTTTAGCCGGGGGAACTTCAGCATTAATGTTTGATCAGAGCCAAAGAGCAGGGAAAATAACAGCTCTTCATGGATATAGTAATAGTTGCATAGGAAACATCCCCAGTAATATCTGGGATAATGGTGGGCCGTGTACTGTATAGCCAGTAGGCAGTGGTGTGTGTGCTGGCTCCCTGTGGCTTTCTTGACACGTGTACAGTCCTGTTTCTGTCAAGACGGCATATTCTAATGTGGCAACCGTAATGCAAGCCCTGCCGAGCAAGAAGAGGAAGGGCAATTTAAGGCACGTTAGCCTCATGTCCCCGTTGCTACTTTTCTGCCTTTTTTTCCCCACAGCTTGTGGTCTTAAATTGGCATCATGGTATCATTTTGACGATGCTGCGTATGATGAATAATCCAACCAGAATACTTAAAAAAAAAAAAAGAAGTATTGCGCTATTTATTGATGAATCACAGAGTCTCTTGATGACAGAGCGATTCTGTTTTCCCTCCTGGGCAGTTGACATATTTAAGCATTACAAAAACCTCTTGTTATCTAACCCTACCATCGTGTACATAGAAAAAAAGAGTGTTGTTTGTTGATTGCCGGTGCTGTTGTTTTTTTTTATGTTGGATGGGATCAGAGATGGAGAGACAGTAGATGCTCCTTAGGGGCAGTGCACTCATACAGTGAAAAGTACACTAACTGCCTCCCTGCCTGTCAGTCTGCTGACATTGCCCAATAAATAGGTCAGTGTTTTACCCTACAGTCAGTGAAGGATAAGGAATGTATGGGCGCCTGTGATATGTCCATCTTTAGCTGTCCCTGTGGACACTGACCACTCAGCAGTACTAAAGCATCCATTAGTCATGTGACTAGCCAGAGGGCCACACCCATGGGGGAGGGAAAAGAAGGGAACTTCCTGCAGTCAACCTGCTGATGACATCATACGTGTACAGCAGAGATATAGTTAACTAACAGTGCAAATGCTTTTACTTTCTATGTACTTATCCTTTCACTTCTAGTGCATTGATTCTAGCTCCCAGTATTTACAGTATAGTGTATTGTGCGTTCCCTGATGAATAGATAGAGTACTCATTGAGTATGCTTGATATTACAGACCCCAATGCCTGCTGTTGTTGACACAAATCATCATATTCATGAATATGCCCCCGTGGCCTACACGCAGGTGTAGTCTTGATGATGTAGTCCTTGCAGAGGACCATGAGTCAGAGGTGCCATCGATGAAGCCCTGTGCTGTGGCCCTGTGGTCCTGTCTGTCTGTGGAGGAATAATGGGATGCATTCGCAAGTGCCCTGTGCTGTGGCCCTGTGGTCCTGTCTGTCTGTGGAGGAATAATGGGATGCATTCGCAAGTGTTGTTTCAATGACCTGCGGGCAGAAAGCTTTGAACTTCCTTTCACTTTGATTGGCTGACCAGATAAGGAACCTGATTGGTCTGTGTTATTACTGTAATGGTCACATAAGGCCTGCGCCTGGGCGCTGGATATGAACTACAGTACAACACTGCTCTATAATAGTGACCTAATGAAAAGCACAACTGTTTTACCACAAGGTAGTGTAGACGGTCTCTCAACATGGCGCCTGTTTTTACGTAACAAGGGCCATGACTGATGACATCATGGTAACCACAGGATTGATCTCTTTCTCAGAGGTAGGCTATTGAGTCTAGCATGGAATATTTAATGATTAACAGGACAGAGATACAGGCCCTTAAGTTCCTCCAGGAACGAAGAGGATCAAGTAAATAAGGTAGGTTAGAGACATTGGAAATCAGTAGATCTTTTCTGATCAAAGATACCGGGTAGCGTTGTGATCAATCTAACGCCGTACTCTAAGCTGTTCCCAGATAGTGTGCAGGGTAAGCATGCTGCAGGTCGGGAGACAGACAGTCCTCTATTCTGTAAAAGTGAAACTAACGACCTCTCACTCCTCGTGGGGAGAGTAACACAATCTAACAGAAGCCCTCGTGTGCATTCAGGTATATCCAGAAAAACTGCTTCAGATGGGGAATATACTGTAGCGTGACTCACCACACCCAAACAAGTGTAGGAACTAGCTTTGTGTTGACTGTTTCAGTCCCACCCATATAAAAAAAGACTATTGTTTACTAAATAACAAACTATAGTATATGCTAGTATATACTGCAGTGTTTTTACATTGCTGTAGTATTTACTATAGTGTTTTTGTTTTACTATCTTTGACACAGAACTGGGGCTTCCTCCTTGAGGAAACCTACTGGACATATACTAAAAGAGGACATTTCCATAACCTGTAGGCAACACAATATATGGTCAATACTTGGCATGTAGGTTTCTCACTCATGGGGGGTACAAATTGGGGAGAGAAATGGGTGGGGTATATGCAAATGAAATATGAGCATATCGACACAGTCTGTACTATAGTATTCTACAGTATACTACAGTTTACGAATTCTATAGTAGGCCTGAGTACTATATTATCGAGGCTTACTACAGTGTGTAGGATAATATGTTGCTGTTTACTACTGAATTCTACAGTAAGTTCTACACATGATCGAGGGATACTACATTGTGCAGTATAGTATTCTACAGTATACTACAATTTACTAAAGTTTACTACAGAATTCTATAGTAAGTCATGCACATGATCGAGGGATACTATAGTGTGTAGTATACTACAGTTTACTGCAGAATTCTATAGTAAATACTGTTGTATTCTATAGTAAACTGTAGTATTCTTTTCATGTGGGCAGGGACACGGCTACTTTAGTGTCTTATCACTGAAAACACACCCTCTCTCTCACTCACTTACACACACATATACTGTACATACACACACTGCAGCACTTATCTGCTTTATAAGGTGGAGTCAGCCCATCTCCCCACACTGTGAGTGAACCACCTCTGTCTACCTCTCTGACAGACATAAATCAGGGGGTTTCTCATGGGAATGATCTGACTTAAATCTAACAAACTGTTTTCCCATGCTGAGGCTTGATGATGTAACAAACTCTCCACAAACATTTAGATAAAGGCTTCTAATCCACACACACTCAAGCGCGCATGCACACACACTACAGTAGAGATGGGCGCGGTTAATTGAATATCTGGATATATGAACGTATTTTAGTGATCAATTACTTGGGGGTGGCAGGTAGCCTAGTGGTTAGGGCTTTGGACTAGTAACCCGCAAGGTTGCTAGATCAAATCCCCGAGCTGACAAGGTCAAAATCTGTTGTTCTGCCCCTGCCTTGTTAACCCGCTGTTCCTAAGTTGTCATTAGGCCTATTTTAAGAACGCAAAACACTCACCAGAAAACCTTGTTACAGAATCAGTTCCATCATGGTGAAAATATTACTTCTCTTTCACTGTTGCTGTTAACCAAACCACTGGAGAAAAGCAGCATCTGTTTACCTCTGCCATTCATCGAGAGTCAATAGCAATTACTATCCGGATGACTTAAAAAAATTATCATATTAGTCGAATAATCAAATAATATAAAATCTGCATCCATACCACGCATAGGCACACGCACACGCACACACACGCACTTCAAATGGGAAACCTGGAACAAGATGGCGCCAACGATGGTTGCCCTGTTGCTAGCTCCCAACCAACGTCGCAGGCTTTTGTTTATTTTAGTGTTATTTTTTACTTTAATTGAACAGAAAGGTTCCAGTGTTATGTCCTATGAATGACAATAACTTATGGACATCAGATCGAGGATAACTCACCACAAGTTTGAATTTCCGAAGCTGGATCCTTTGTCTGGATTACCCGAAGCAGTTCCTTTCATCACTGGAGCCCTTTTTCCAAGAAGATGCAGCCGGAGAAGGGTAAGGCGAGCTTTAGTACTAGTCCGATTTAAGTTAAAAGGGTAAACCACCCTCCGCTTCCTAGTATATTACTTGCTAATGTACAGTCTCTGGAAAATAAAGTTTGCAAGCTCAGAGTGCCGATTACCTACCAGATAAATACAAGAGACTAACTTAACTGCCTCACATAGACTTGGATTTTGGGGGAGGGGCCTTTATCAGGCTATACAGCCATCAGGGTTTTCCAGACATCGCACGGACTAGGAAAAATTACTTTGCGGGAAAAACAAAGGCGGAGGAGTATGTTAAAATCAACAACTCATAGTGCGATTGTAGGAATGTACAAAGCCCTTAAGAGTTTCTGTTCCCCTGACCTGGAGTACCTCACGATCAAATGCCAACCCCATTATCTCCTGAAAAAAGGCACCTGTGGTATGGTCTGTACAACGCTGGTCGGACCAATCGGAATCCATGCTACAAGACTGTTTTGTTCATGTGGACAGGGATATGTTCCGGGCCGCCTCTGGGAATAACATCAACAAATACACTGATTCTGTCTCTGGGTTCATCAGAAAGTGCATAGAAGATGTTGTTCCTATAGTGACGATTAGAATATACCCAAACCAAAATCCTTGGATAGATAGCAGCATTCGCACAAAACTGAAAGCAAGAATCAACGCATTTAACCACGGCAAGGTGACTGGAAACATGGACGGAGTACAAACAGACCACCTATGACCTCCACAAGACAATCAACAAGGCAAAAATACAGTACAGGGAGAAAGTGGAGTCGCAATTCAATGGCTGAGACATGAGACGTATGTGGCAGGGACTTCAGAGTGTCACTGATTATAAAGGGAAAAACAGCACACCTTTTTCCCACGCTTCGAGGAAAACAACACAGAGCTGTTGGACCCCGCTGCTCAAGAGGACTGCGGGCTTCCGATCTCTGTAGCTGACGTGAGTAGGACCTTCAAGCGTGTTAACCCTCGCAAGGCTGCTGGTCCAGACGGCATCCCAAGCCACACTCTCAGAGCATGCACAGACCAGCTGGCTGGAATGTTTATGGACATTTTCAACCTCTCCCTATCCCAGTCTGTCATCCCCACTTGCTTCAAGATGGCCACCATTGTTCCTATGCCCAAGCATGCAAAGGTAACTGAACTAAATGACTATCGCCCTCACACATTCACTTCTGTCATCATGAAGTGCTTTGAAAGGCTAATCAAGGACCATATCACCTCCACCTCCATTGAACCACTGCAATTTGTATACCGCCCCAACAGATCCACGGACAACACAATCGCCATTGCACTGCACACCGCCCTATCCCACTTGGACAAGAGGAATACCTATGTGAGAATCCTGTTTATAGACTATAGCTCAGCTTTTAACACCGTAGTGTTCTCTAAACAGGTCACTAAGCTTAGGGCCTTGGGTCTGAACTCCTCCCTGTGCCATTGGGTCCTAGATTTCCTGAGGGTCGGCAACAACACCTCCGCCACACTGATCCTCAACACGGGGGCCCCACAGGGGCGTCTGCTCAGCCCCATCCTGTACTCCCTGTTCACCCATGACTGCGTGGCCAAGCACGACTCCAACTCATCAAGTTTGCTAACGACACGGCAGTGTTAGGCCTGATTAGCAACAACAAAGAGACAGTCTATAGGGAGGAGGTGAGAGCCCTGTCGGAGTGGTGCCAGGAAAATAACCTCTCCCTCAACATCAACAAAATTAAGGACCTGACCGTGGACTACAGGAGACAGAAGAGGAAGCATGCTCCCATCCACATTGATGGACCACAGTGGATAGGGTCAAAAGCTTCAAAGTTCCTCGGTGTGTGTATCACTGAGGACCTGGAATGGTCTCACCACACCGACAGCGTGGTGAGGACAACAGCGCCCCTAGAACTTCAGTCAGCTGAAGAAATTTGGCATAACCCCAGGACCTTCACGAGCGTCTACAGATTCTGTTGGGCTGCATCACTGCCTGATATGGAAACTGCACCACCCTCAACTGCATTGCTCTGTGCGGTCAGCCCAACGCATCATCGGGGGCACGATGCCTGCCCTCTAGGACATTTACAGCACAAAGGAAGGCCAAAAAGATCATTAAGGACCAAAGCCACAGACTGTTTACTTTGCTACGGTCTGACAGACGGAGTCAGTACAGATGCATCAATGCCAAGGCCGAGAGACAAAAAAACTGCTTCTATTACCAGACCATCAGACTGTTGAACAGCTTCTATTACCAGGCCATCAGACTGTTGAACAGCTTCTATTACCATCAGACTGTTGAACAGCTTCTTTTACCATCAGACTGTTGAACAGCTTCTATCACCAGGCCATCAGACTGTTGAACAGCTTCTACTACCAGGCCGTCAGACTGTTGAACATTTACATTTACATTTAAGTCATTTAGCAGACGCTCTTATCCAGAGCGACTTACAAATTGGTGCTTTCACCTTATGACATCCAGTGGAACAGCCACTTTACAATAGTGCATCTAGGTCTTTTAAGGGGGGTGAGAAGGATTACTTTATCCTATCCTAGGTATTCCTTAAAGAGGTGAGGTTTCAGGTGTCTCCGGAAGGTGGTGATTGACTCCGCTGTCCTGGCGTCGTGAGGGAGTTTGTTCCACCATTGGGGGGCCAGAGCAGCGAACAGTTTTGACTGGGCTGAGCGGGAACTGTACTTCCTCAGTGGTAGGGAGGCGAGCAGGCCAGAGGTGGATGAACGCAGTGCCCTTGTTTGGGTGTAGGGCCTGATCAGAGCCTGGAGGTACTGAGGTGCCGTTCCCCTCACAGCTCCGTAGGCAAGCACCATGGTCTTGTAGCGGATGCGAGCTTCAACTGGAAGCCAGTGGAGAGAGCGGAGGAGCGGGGTGACGTGAGAGAACTTGGGAAGGTTGAACACCAGACGGGCTGCGGCGTTCTGGATGAGTTGTAGGGGTTTAATGGCACAGGCAGGGAGCCCAGCCAACAGCGAGTTGCAGTAATCCAGACGGGAGATGACAAGTGCCTGGATTAGGACCTGCGCCGCTTCCTGTGTGAGGCAGGGTCGTACTCTGCGGATGTTGTAGAGCATGAACCTACAGGAACGGGCCACCGCCTTGATGTTATTTGAGAACGACAGGGTGTTGTCCAGGATCACGCCAAGGTTCTTAGCGCTCTGGGACGAGGACACAATGGAGTTGTCAACCGTGATGGCGAGATCATGGAACGGGCAGTCCTTCCCCGGGAGGAAGAGCAGCTCCGTCTTGCCGAGGTTCAGCTTGAGGTGATGATCCGTCATCCACACTGATATGTCTGCCAGACATGCAGAGATGCGATTCGCCACCTGGTCGTCAGAAGGGGGAAAGGAGAAGATTAATTGTGTGTCGTCTTCATAGCAATGATAGGAGAGACCATGTGAGGTTATGACAGAGCCAAGTGACTTGGTGTATAGCGAGAATAGGAGAGGGCCTAGAACAGAGCCCTGGGGGACACCAGTGGTGAGAGCACGTGGTGAGGAGACGGATTCTCGCCACGCCACCTGTCAGGTAGGACGCAATCCAAGCGTGGGCCGCGCCGGAGATGCCCAACTCGGAGAGGGTGGAGAGGAGGATCTGATGGTTCACAGTATCGAAGGCAGCCGATAGGTCTAGAAGGATGAGAGCAGAGGAGAGAGAGTTAGCTTTAGCAGTGCGGAGCGCCTCCGTGATACAGAGAAGAGCAGTCTCAGTTGAATGACTAGTCTTGAAACCTGACTGATTTGGATCAAGAAGGTCATTCTGAGAGAGATAGCGGGAGAGCTGGCCAAGGACGGCACGTTCAAGAGTTTTGGAGAGAAAAGAAAGAAGGGATACTGGTCTGTAGTTGTTGACATCGGAGGGATCGAGTGTAGGTTTTTTCAGAAGGGGTGCAACTCTCGCTCTCTTGAAGACGGGAGGGACGTCTACTACCAGGCCATCAGACTGTTGAACAGCTTCTATTACCAGGCCATCAGACTGTTGAACAGCTTCTATTACCATCAGACTGTTGAACAGCTTCTATCACCAGACCATCAGACTGTTGAACAGCTTCTATCACCAGACCATCAGACTGTTGAACAGCTTCTATTACCATCATACTGTTGAACAGCTTCTATCACCAGACCATCAGACTGTTGAACAGCTTCTACTACCAGGCTGTCAGACTGTTGAACAGCTTCTACTACCAGGCCATCAGACTGTTGAACAGCTTCTATTACCAGGCCATCAGACTGTTGAACAGCTTCTATTACCATCAGACTGTTGAACAGCTTCTATTACCAGGCCATCAGACTGTTGAACAGCTTCTTTTACCATCAGACTGTTGAACAGCTTCTATTACCAGGCCATCAGACTGTTGAACAGCTTCTATCACCAGGCCATCAGACTGTTGAACAGCTTCTATCACCAGACCATCAGACTGTTGAACAGCTTCTACTACCAGACCATCAGACTGTTCAACAGCGATTACTAGCCGTCTACCAGGTGATGCACACAACACTCACTCACAAGAAACACACACAAGCTGTCACACACACTTCATACTCACAAACACACACACATACACACTCACCCACTCACACACAGCAAACACTGCTGTCCCATGTCATAGAGACATTGAACCACTGGACACTTCCCGTTTCACAATGTTTCACAAAAACTGTATTCCTGCAACGCTTGTGATTGTTTTCACATTTCATTTATGCCCTTTCTTGCACTATGATTTTTTTTGGCGCACCATGATGTTCTGATAAACATCTATTTTTTGGGGGATTCAAGACTCAGTTTTGGATTTATTCAATTTTTCGACAGTGTGCAGGTCTCCATCTCTTTCAATACTGTATTCCCGACATCGCTCATTCTAATGTTTATACTACTGTACTTTGTATTTAGCTACACTGCTTTTACACACTGCATATACTGGATTCTATTAATATACATATAATTCTTAGTATTGTCATGCCCTGGCCATACAGAGGCTTTTATTCTCTATTTTGGTTAGGCCAGGGTGTGACTAAGGTGGGCATTCTAGTTTCTTTATTTCTATGTTTTCTATTTCTTTGTGTTTGGCCGGGTGTGGTTCGCAATCAGAGACAGCTGTCTATCGTTGTCTCTGATTGAGAACCATACTTAGGTAGCCCTTTTTCCCACCTGTCTTTGTGGGAAGTTGACTTTGTTTTCGTGCACGTAGCCTTTGAGCGTCACGGTTTTTAAAATGTATTTTTTAGATTTTATTGTTTTGTTCGGTGTCATTTTGATTAAATAAAAGAAAATGTACACTCACCACGCTGCACCTTGGTCCTCTCCTTTCAACGGCTGTGACAAGTATATCTGGTGTAAATTCACCCTCTGTATGTGCATATAGATTGCATTTTGATTCATGTTACAGTGCTAATATCTGGTTTGTTAATTGGATTCGTCCCGACGTTCATTCTTCATTTCTTGTTGTACTTTATTTTTCTTTTTTTTGTTACATTTAAAATGATTTGTGAACTTGTTTGACGTTTTACTGTATTTTTAGGCGCTAGTAACATCAGCATTTCGCCGCACCAGCTATAACATCTGCTAAGCTGTATACGCGACCGACAAGCTTCGATTTGATTTGACACACACAGACATTTGCAAGTGGTCCGGGCGTGAATCCTGTGCTGCCTGGTGGCCTTTGTTCACTAATGTAGGTCTCCAGTCTAAGAGGCTGCGTGGCCCTGAGACTGTTGGACTGTAAATCACATGATGGGCCTCCAGGGCGAGGCTGTGAAAAGAGCCTAAGATGGAGGATGGAAGGATTGAGGATGAGGGAGGGGATGAGAGATATGAACATGTAGCCCAGCGCTCACTCTCCATATCCCGGTTGCGATTTCACAGTCGAACAAAGTCATTGGACACCATTCGCACCATTCCAGCGCCAGACAGCTCATTAGCTCGCGTCCTTCTAACAGCCTGAGAAGAATGTGCTGTCTCTTGAAGGTTGCGCTTCCTTGACTTTCACTTGGTTACATTGGCAGAGGGAATTACCCTAATTTAACTGAATCTGTAGCTGTTTTCCTCATCTCAAACTGTAGTCAACAGGGTTCAGGTTGACAATGGGTATACTGTATTGAGCCTAACCTTAACTTGCACAGATGAATCCCCATAGATTCTTCCAGATGGCTATCCCATCTTTATCCGGGAGCCCTCTCCACATGACCTAAATAGGTCAATGTTTCTGATGTAGTTGGAATCCCTAACTAGGGGTGTGTTCTACTGCAAGCTGCAGATCTGTCTCACTGTCCTGTATGCTGCTGCCATTCCTAGAGGGCCTACTGTTTACTATGCGGAGCATGCTCCTGTCACTCTCATGATATTACCCTGGTCCTGATGCTCCAGGAGAGGGCTTCAAAAGCCCACAGCTGCAATAACAATGTAAGAGCAGCAGAGAAAAATAAGAAACTCTGTTGGAGCCTCTGCTTCATATTATATTACTGCCCTAACCTAGGCCCTACCCTTACTGGGCCCTACCCTTACTGGGCCCTACCCTTGCTGCAGCTGAGCAGACATGCCCTATAACACACATTCTAAATCGCTGGCCCAAACGTCCGCCTCACACATTCACATTTAGGTACAGAGATGCCTGAGAGGATGTTGTGTGACAGGCACAGCAATGTAACGGAACACAATGTGACATACACTGCGAATGGCGAGATATGTTTCTGAAACATGTTTCGTCGTGGGCCTACATAAAACATCGATCGATTTGAACGTCAAGTGTGTTTTAATAACTGGAAGCGTCTGTTTGTACTGAGGCCTGGTTGAAGCTCTGATGATCAGGTTTACACATGGAAAATACTGTACAGGCTGCAACTGCAATAGTACAGTAGTCCAGGGTTTTACATCAGGGATGTAACGGTTTGACTATGCTGAGGACTAAATTGTCTGTTTACAGATGCTTCCTAATGAAGTCAGATGTGTACTGGTGGATTTATCTCCCCCTAGATGAATATAAGTCGATGGGCTGCAGTCTCCATACTATACACTTTCTTGTCAGTTTCTCTCCATCATCTCAGCGGACGATGATCTCAGCAAAGATCTGTAATCTACTTGGAGCTTCTGTCGAATGTAGTCATTTAGAACATGGTTTTATAGCTAGATGTTTTCCAGTCGGTAAATCTTGTGATTGGATTGTTTTTTCCTCTGGCACGCGGCAGATCTAAAACATTACACAGAGTAGTTCCTGAACACAGAGGCCTTCCTTCAAGAAGAATATTAGGAACCAGAGAGTGAAACTATGACAGGAAATTGTAGGTCTAAGTAAAGACAGATCATGGGATCTTGTGCCCCCCCTGGAGCACAGAGAGAGCCCTTCTTGTGACCCGTGGAGATTTAAAACACGCTGGCTAGAGGCTGCTCATGCCGCTACTGACAGCGAACATTACACAGTGAGGGGGAGACAGACAGCCATCCAAAGACTATTACCTTGTAGAGTTTTGTTGAACTCCTGACAAAGTCTTACAGCATTTGTACTCAAGTTCAAAACCATTACAACATTCCTCACATTTCTTGATTCAGTTATTTGGAATGAATGTTTAAAAAAAAAGAAAAGTGGGATGGATGTTGATCTGTTTAAATCCTGCAGTGTGCAGAGGGAGTGGTGGATTTTGAGTATATTTTGATATCTCAGGGGAGAGCCTGTAGGCATGGCTCTCTTCTCTCTTTCCACTTTGATCCTAAGAATCGCTTACTTTATTTTCTATCATAGCCTCATGCTAAACGTCCCTCTCTCTTGTTTTTCCCCTTCGTCCTAGGATACTGTGAGTGTTACTAAAGATGTCCGATAGTGTCGATATTGAAGAGAAACCGCCAGCCCCTCCCTTGAGAATGAACAGTAGTTCCCGAGACTCTTCGTCAGTGAATCACGGCTCCAAACCTCTCCCAATGGCTCCCGAAGAGAAGAACAAGAAGGTTCGCCTGCGCTCCATCTTCCCTGGAGGAGACAAGAGTGAGTAGACATCTGCATCACCCTTTACTATAGTATAGAACTAGGGCCCTGAGTATGTCCTGACCACGTCACCTAAATATGAATAACTAGGCCTGGAGTTCTTGTGGGTTTCCACGAAACCCGAGACATTCTCACTGGCTCACGAGGTCAAGTGGAAACAAGGAACCCATTGATCAGTGATCTAGTCACACCACTGTTTTATTAGGGTTAGGAGCCCTCTCTGAGCTATGCAATTTGGGATATGGGTATTGTATTTATTTTTAGCTCTGCCCTCGGCAAAAAAGTGAAACAATCTCAGTTATATAAAAGTTGCTAGAGTCATATAATCCTTGTAAAAACAGTTCTTATTCAAAAAATATTGAAAATCGCTGTTCAAGAATAATGACACCGATTTCAACGTACAGTCCATTCGGAAAGTATTCAGACCCCTTGACCATTTCTACATTTTGTTAGGTTACAGCCTTATTCTAAAATGTATTAAATTGTTTTTTCAATCGACACACAATACCCCATAATGACAAAGCAAAAACAGTTTTTTATTAAAAATGTAAAACAAAAAAATTACATTTATATACAGTACCAGTCAAAAGTTTGGACACACTCATTCTTACTCATTCAAGGGTTTTTCTTTATTTTTACTATTTTCTACATTGTAGAGTAATAGTGAAGGCATCAAAACTATGAAATAACACATATGGAATCATGTAGTGACCAAAAAGTATTAAACATATCAAAATCTATTTTATATTTGAGATTCTTCAAAGTAGCCACCCTTTGCCTTGACAGCTTTGCACACTCTTGACATTCTCTCAACCAGATTCATGAGGTCACCTGGAATGCATTTCAAATAACAGGGGTGCCTTGTTGAAAGTTAATTTGTGGAATTTCTTTCCTTCTTAATGCATTTGAGACAATCAGTTGTGTTGTGGCAAGGTAGGGGTGGTATACAGAAGATAGCTATATTTGGTTAAGGCCAAGTCCATATTATCTCAAATAAGAAAAGAGAAACAACAGTCCATCATTACTTTAAGACATGAAGGTCAGTCAATTCGGAAAATGTCAAGAACTTTGAACGTTTCTTCAAGTGCAGTCGCAAAAACCATCAAGCGCTATGATGAAACTGGCTCTCATGAGGACCACCACAGGAAAGGAAGACCCAGAGTTACCTCTGCTGCAGAGGATAAGCTCATCTGAGTTACCAGCCTCAGAAATTGCAGCAAATAAATGCTTCACAGAGTTAAAGTAACAGACACATCTCAACAGCAACTGTTCAGAGGAGACTGTGTGAATCAGGACTTCATGGACGAATTGCTGCAAAGAAACTACTACTGAAGGACACCAATAATAAGAATAGATTTGCTTGGGTCTAGAAACACAAGCAATAGACATTAGACCGGTGGAAATCTGTCCTTTGGTCTGATGAGTCCAAATGTGAGATTTTTGGTTCCAACCATCGTGTCTTTGAGAGACGCAGAGTAGGCGAACAGATGATCTCCGCATGTGTGTTCCCACCATGAAGCACGGGGGAGGAGGTGTGATGGTGAGGGGGTGCTTTGCTGGTGACACTGTCTGTGATTTATTTAGAATTCAAGGCACACTTACCCAGCATGGCTGCCACAGCATTCTGCAGCGATTTGCCATCCCATCTGGTTTGGGCTTAGTGGGACTATAATTTATTTTTCAACAGAACAATGACCCAACCCACCCCCAGGCTGTGTAAGGGCTATTTGACCAAGAAGGAAAGTGATGGAGTGCTGTATCAGATGACCTGGCCTCCACAATCACCCAACCTCAACCCAATTGAGATGGTTTGGGATGAGTTAAAATCAAACGTTTTGTCACATGCGCCGAATACAATAAGTGTAGACCTTAACGTGAAACGCTTACTTACAAGCCCTTAACCAACAGTGCAGTTCAAGAAGAGCTAAGAAAATATTGACCAAATAAACTAAAGTAAAACAATTATAATTAAGAGTAACACAATTACATAACAATAATGAGGCTATATACAGGGGGTACCGGTACCGAGTCAGTGTGCGAGGGTACAGGATAGTTGAGGTAATTTGTACATGTAGGTAGGGGTGAAGTGACTATGTATAGATAATATACAGCGAGTAGCAGCAGTGTACAGTACAACAAACAAATGGAGGTGTGGGGTGGTCAATGTAATAGTCCGGTGGCCATTTGATTAATTGTTCAGCAGTCTTATGGCTTAGGGTTAGAAGCTGTTAAGGATCCTTTTGGTCCTAGACTTGGCGCTCCGGTACCGCTTGCCATACGGTTGCAGAGAAAACAGACTATGACTTGGGTGACTGGAGTCTCTGACAATTTTATGGGCTTTCCACTGACTATTATATAGGTCCTGGATGGCAGGAAGCTTGGCCCCAGAGATGTAATGGGTCGTACGCACTACCCTCTGTAGCGCCTTACGGTCAGATGCCGAGCAGTTTCCTTACCAGGCGGTGATGGAACCGGTCAGGATGCTCTCGATGGTGCAGCTGTAGAACTTTTTGAGGATCTGGGGACCCATACCAAATCCTTTTAGTCTCCTGAGGGGGAAAAGGTTTTGTCGTGCCCTCTTCACAACTGTCTTGGTGTGTTTGGACCATGATAGTTTGTTGGTGATGTGGACACCAAGGAACTTGAAACTCTCGACCCGCTCCACTACATTCCCATTGATGTTAATGAGGGCCTGTTCGGACCGCCTTTTCCTGTAGTCCACGATCAGCTCCTTTGTCTGGCTCACATTGAGGGAGAGGTTGTTGTCCTGGCACCACACTGCCAGTTCTCTGACCTCCTCCCTATAGACTGTTTCATTGTTGTCGGTGTTTAGTCATCGTTGACGGTGTTAAGGTGTTTAATCCCAGGGTCCTTAGCTTAGTGATGAGCTTCATGGGCACTATGGTGTTGAACGTTGAGCTGTAGTCAATGGACAGCATTCTCACATAGGTTTTCCTTTTGTCCAGGTGGGAAAGGGCAGTGTGGAGTGCGATTGAGATTGCGTCATCCGTGGATCTGTTTGGGCGGTATACGAATTGGAGTGGGTCTAGGTTATCCAGGAGGATGCTGTTGATGTGAGGCATGACCAACCTATCAAAGCACTTCATGGCTACCGATGTGAGTGCTAAGGGGCGGTAATCATTTAGGCAGGTTACCTTCGCTTCCTTGGGCACAGGGACTATGGTGGTCTGCTTGAAACATGTAGGTATTACATACTCAGTCAGGGAGAGGTTGAAAATGTCAATGAAGACACTTGCCATTTGGACCGCAGAATGAAGGAAAAGCAGCCAACAAGTGCTCAGCATATGTGGGAACTCCTTCAATACGGTTGGAAAAGCATTCCAGGTGAAACTGGTTGACAGAATGCCAAGAGTGTGCAAAGCTATCATCAAGGAAAAGGGTGGCTACTTTGAAGAATCTGAAATATATAATATATTTTGATTTGTTTAACACCTTTTTGGTTACTACATGATTCCATATGTGTTATGTCATAGTTTTGTTGTCTTCATTATTATTCTACAGTGTAGAAAATTGTGAAAGTAAAGAAAAACCCTTGAATGAGTAGGAGTGTCCAAACCTTTGACTGGTACTGTAAGTATTCAGACCCTTTACTCAGTACTTTGTTGAAGCAACTTTGGCAGCGATTACAGCCTTGAGCCTTCTTGGGTATGACATTACAAGCTTTCCTGTATTTGGGGAGTTTCTCCCATTCTTCTCTGCAGATCCTCTCAAGCTCTGTCAAGTTGGATGGGGAGCGTTGCTGCACAGCTATAGTCAGGTCTCTCCAGAGATGTTCGATTGGGTTCAAGTCCAAGCTCTGTCTGGGCCACTCAAGGACATTCAGAGACTTGTTCAGAAGCAGCTCCTGCGTTGTCTTGGCTGTGTGCTTAGGGTTGTTGTCCTGTTGGAATGTGAACCTTTGCCCCCAGTTGGAGGTACGCACTCTGGAGCAGGTTTTCATCAAGGATCTCTCTGTACTTTGCTCCGTTCATCCTTCCCTCAATCCTGACTAGTCTCCCAGTCCCTGCAGCTGAAAAACATTCCCACAGCATGATGCTGCCACCACCATGCTTCACCGTAGGGATGGTGCCAGGTTTCCTCCAGACCTGATGCTTGGCATTCAGGCCAAAGAGTTCAATCTTGGTTTCATCAGACCAGAGAATCTTGTTTCTCATTGTCTGAGAGTCTTTAGGTGCCTTATGGCAAACTCCAAGCGGGCTGTCATGTGCCTATTACTGAGGAGTGGGTTCCGTCTGGCCACTTTACCATAAAGACCTGATTGGTGGAGGGCTGCAGAGATGGTTGTTCTTCTGGAAGGTTCTCGCATCTCCACATAGGAACTCTAGAGCTCTGTCAGAGTGACTATCGGGTTCTTGGTCACCTGCCTGACAAAGGCACTTCTCCACCGATTGATCAGTTTGGTTAGGCGGCCAGCTCTAGGAAGAATCTTGGTGGTTCCAAACTTCTTCCATTTAAGAATGATAGAGGCAACACTGTTCCTGGGGACCTTCAATGCTGCAGAAATGTTTTGGTACCCTTCCCCAGATCTGTGTCTTGACACATTCCTGTCTCTGAGCTCTATGAACAATTCTTTCAACCTCATGGCTTGGTTTTTGCTCTAACATGCACTGTTAACTGTGGGACCTTATATAGACAGGTGTGTGCCTTTCCAAATAATGTCCAATCATTTTAATTTACCACAGGTGGACTCCAATCAAGTTGTAGAAACATCTCAAGGATGATCAATGGAAACAGGATGCACCTGAGCTCAATTTCGAGTCTCATGGCAATGGGTGTGTTTTTATTTTTTATAAATGTGCAAACATTTCTAAAATCCAGTTTTTGCTTTGTCATTATGGGGTGATGTGTGTAGATTGCTGAGGATTAAAAAAAACATCCATTTTAGAATACGGCTGTAACAAAATGTGGAAAAAGTCAAGGGGTCTGAATACTTTCCGAAGGCACTGTATCATCTCTTTAAAATCCTTGTCCCTGTATTAGAAATAGATCTGCACGTTCTTTTGTTCCTCCGTGCAGCGAACAAGAAGAAGGAGAAGGAGCGTCCTGAGATCTCCCTGCCCTCAGACTTTGAGCACACCATCCATGTTGGTTTTGATGCTGTTACAGGGGAGTTCACTGTAAGTTTCACTCTCAGTGTCAAATGGTTTTTGTCGTATGTACAGGATACACGTGGTATATCACCGTCTAACGAATTGCTTACTTGCAGGTTCCTTCTCGACAACGCAACAACAATAAGAACTAATAAAAGATACGAATACGAACATAAAGTAAATGACTTATTAGAATAGAATAAACATTTTAGCATAAGTATATTACAGGAAGGCACAATTTATAGTCCAATAGTACATCTTTAAGTGACAGATCAAGGTATTTCCAGTGCATATATTTATACAGTATATCACAGACAAGGAAGGTGTCTAGTAGTACACCCGTATCACCCGTATTACCACTACTTGTTAACTATAACCCAGACATGAAAAGGTGTGCAGTGGCGGTAGCAATGAGGTCAAAGAGTGGATCTAACCCCTGACCTATGACCTGTGACCTCTCTCCCCCAGGGCATCCCAGAGCAGTGGGCACGCCTCCTTCAGACCTCCAACATCACCAAGCTGGAGCAGAAGAAGAACCCTCAGGCCGTGCTGGACGTGCTCAAGTTCTACGACTCCAAAGAGACGGTCAACAACCAGAAATACATGAGTTTCACCTCCGGAGGTGAGAACACACAAACACACAATGCCCAGATCATCTCGCTGTCTTACGTTTTCTGAATAAAATTTAAAAAATGTGCTACTGAGCAAAAGCTTTGACTATTTATTGGAGAGTCTACATGCGGATCTGTCAGCGTGTTGTCACTGTTAGAGAATTGGACGTCGGGCAATGATTCCTTTCTCTTTCAGACAAATCCGCACATGGATACATAGCAGTCAACACTCTGGTAAGTGCTCACCCATTTCAAACATGTCCCTTTCCTCTCAACAACTAATTAGCCCACATTTATTGAAGGAGAAACAAATATGAGCTTGCACGCGTTGTAGTATTCTCTCCTCAGACGTAGAGTGCTGTGGAGCTTTTGTAAGGACTGTAAGCGAAGACTGTCTATTATCATTACCCTGACCTCACACGACTGTCTCAGAGTCTAAACGTCCCTTTGGAAATCAGCCTAACGACTCTCTCTGGGCTGCCACAATGGCTCAGTTTATTTGAATAATGAACCGTTTTGTCATATTTCATATATTTTGAAAACCATTGTCCCTATAGGCCCTTGAACGGGTAGTTGTGTACGGGTGACTGGAACCAATCTCCTCACTGTATGATAGCTAGACTGGTAAGTTCTAGTCGGAACTAGAAGCACAAGCATTTCGCTACACTCGCATTAACATCTGCGAACCCGTGTGTATGTGACCAATACAATTTGATTTGATTTGGGGGGGGGGGGGGAGTTGCTATTGACAAAATATTCTTTGGACAGTTTCATTGGTGGACTGAGAAAGAAGACTCAGATGGTCATGTGCACTCACCTGCATTTAGTCTTTCTGTCTGTTGGCACTTTACCCCTGGCTTGGGTGTGAGGAGTCTGAGCACGGAGACCCTTCCCTCTATTATGGTTTTGTTATGTCTGGAGAAGGCTGTTGTTCCCAGGCAGTGGTGCCGGGCCTGTTGACTCCCAGCCCTCTTGAGGGTCCTGACGAAGTGTTGATAGAGCAGGTCCGTAAGGAGCCGGTTCCTGAGCCTGGCAGTGGGTACCACGCCTCTCAATCGCTCAGCCCTCTGATATATGTAATAACACGGTGGTGTTAAGTTTACAGTCCCGAAGCGAAAGGTTCTGCCACTAATATCACTGTAGCGATCACCTTGGCATCTCCACTCCCCAAAACATGATTTGTGTCTCTTCACCCATGGAAATCTCTCCTCAGTATGTGAGGATCCATTCATCTGTGTTAGATGTTGATGATGTCATTTATTCCCCACCACTCCGTAGCGGTCCCCTGCCCTCTGCCCTCTCCCGTCCCGCTGTAGTCCAGTCCTTTGCTCTGTAATGTCGTGTGGGTCTGTGTTCAGTAAATCCTCCCATTTTCAACCTTCAACTTCAGAACCGACTGCTGTCGTCTGGGCCTCCTGTCAGCCATAGAACCTGCAGCGCATTATTTGACAAGGTAACTCCTCCATATTACTTTCTACATACCTCTACATTGGCTATACTCTAAATTGAACCATTTTGAACTCTTAATGTTGTTGATGCTAGATTTGCCTAATTATCCAGGCTCCATTGGAGGAAAATGAACAGGACTTACCAATGAACATGACTTGCCATCCGCAAATGTTTGAGATGTTAGAGACATCGTCGTTCTCTATATTTAACTTGAATCTGGCTACATTTCGTAATGTAATGGATGCATCTCTATTTCACCACTTGGCTGTAAGCATTTCCCTTAACCAATTCCAAATGGCCCATCCTTTAACTGCAGGGGCTGTGAGGCGCATGCCTGAGAGGGCTGTGACGATACTCACATTCCTGCACGTCTGATCCCATGTGCACCACGTAGCCAATATGTCTCTGCTTTAATAGTCCATCGGCTGTTTGGATCTGGCCGCATGGCCCAGTAGAAACCTGCTAGCCTAGCGCTACTTACCATTAGCCAGCTAGCCTCTCATCTCCTCTGCCCGCCTTCAGCTCTATCTGTTGTGTCTCTCGGGCTCTTCTCAGAACACTGACCCTTCGTATCCCCCCCCATGGCAGGGCTTAAACCAGACCACCTTCCACTGCCAAACGAAGGACTGCTGGCTTGCCACCATTGCATAGCCTGCAGCTAGTCACCACTACTGCTATGCTGTGCTGCTTTGGCTGTTCTTTGCCATCTTACATTGCATACTCAGGCTAGAGATGGATGAAATCTATCCCACCTTTACAGAACAGGTTCACCCAGATGATGGTGTTTATGATGGCGTACAGTACAGAGGGGAGAGACATGAGAAAATCATTTACAGAGGAGCAAATAGGGATAGGGAGGGGCCTTTGCATGGCTCTTTCACCACCATCATAGTTGGTATTGTGGCCTAGCGTACTGTAAGACTGGATGATATTTTTAGTGGCTCCTGGTTGGAGTTGGAGTGTTGGGTCAGGGGTTGTTTTGCATGTTTGGTTCTCCAGGTCCAACCGTATGCTGTATTATGCAGTTCTATGAGCTGACGTGGAAATACATCACGACAGAGTTTATCGGGGTGGCAGGGTAGCCTAGTGGTTAGAGCGTTGGACTAGTAACCGGAAGGTTGCAAGTTCAAATCCCCGAGCTGACAAGGTACAAATCTGTCGTTCTGCCCCTGAAAAGGCAGTTAACCCACTGTTCTTAGGCCATCATTGAAAATAAGAGTTTGTTCTTAACTGACTTGCCTAGTAAAATAAAATAAAAAATCCCCGTTAGCCTTGTTGTAGCATGTTTTCTCATTTGAACTTTTCTTAACTCTCGTTTTAACTCTGTTTTTAACTCTCATTTTAACTCTGCTTTTGCTGTAAAATTATTTACTCTCAAACCTCACCCTCTACAACCCCCCCAACCCCACCCAAATCCCATCCATGCCATACCCCACTCTCTTGTCTTTTCTCTTTCTGGTACATACCTCAGCCCGTAAGCCATTCTAGTAGCTATCCTCTCCAGGTTTAAGCAAG
This sequence comes from Oncorhynchus nerka, assembly GCF_034236695.1. NCBI lineage: Eukaryota > Metazoa > Chordata > Actinopteri > Salmoniformes > Salmonidae > Oncorhynchus > Oncorhynchus nerka. The sequence continues at coordinate 53,806,548 of NC_088405.1, forward strand.
CTGATCATGTCAAATAACTACATTCCTAATTACACGTGTCAAATCCATTACAATCTTTCTGTTTTACCCCATCCTAGTTCACAGCCGAGCACCCTGTTGTAATAGAAGGTGTTTATAGTGAGCTTGGACATGCTTCATTACATGGACCATTAGGAGTCCCTGGACTAACCATTGACAGTAATGCAGGTGAAGCGGTCTGTCCCAGCGGTGTCAGATTGTCACAGTCCAACGTACGACAGACCTCCTCACTGACCCCTTGTTTTACCCCTCAGGGTGCAAAGACATCCACAGAGCCCCCGATAGCGCCCCCTGTGTCAGAGGAGGAGGAGGAGGAGGAGGAAGAAGAGGAGGAGGATGACGATGATGACAATGAGCTTCCGCCCGTCATCGCACCTCGACCTGAGCACACTAAATCTGTGAGTCACACTGAGGTTATGAAAGATGACTTAAAACCTTGTTACAGATCTAGACAGACTTACAGTCTTACTATCTCAACAACTCAACTCACTACAGAGCTGTAGAGTGTTCATGTTTCCCTGCTCCTCTCTGACTGTGTCTGTGTCCTGCTCCTCTCTGACTGTGACTGTGTCCTACTCCTCTCTGACCGTGACTGTGTCCTGATCCTCTCTGACCGTGTCTGTGTCCTGATCCTCTCTGACCGTGACTGTGTCCTACTGCTCTCTGACTGTGGCTGTGTCCTGCTCCTCTCTGACCGTGACTGTGTCCTGATCCTCTCTGACCGTGACTGTGTCCTACTCCTCTTAGACCGTGACTGTGTCCTGCTCCTCTCTGACTGTGACTGTGTCCTGATCCTCTCTGACCGTGACTGTGTCCTACTCCTCTCTGACCGTGACTGTGTCCTGCACCTCTCTGACCGTGACTGTGTCCTGCTCCTCTCTGACCGTGACTGTGTCCTACTCCTCTCTGACCGTGACTGTGTCCTGCACCTCTCTGACCGTGACTGTGTCCTGATCCTCTCTGACCGTGACTGTGTCCTACTCCTCTCTGACCGTGACTGTGTCCTGCACCTCTCTGACCGTGACTGTGTCCTGCTCCTCTCTGACCGTGACTGTGTCCTGCTCCTCTCTGACCGTGACTGTGTCCTACTCCTCTCTGACCGTGACTGTGTCCTGCTCCTCTCCTCTCTGACCGTGACTGTGTCCTGCTCCTCTCTGACTGTGACTGTGTCCTACTCCTCTCTGACCGTGACTGTGTCCTACTCCTCTCTGACCGTGACTGTGTCCTACTCCTCTCTGACTGTGACTGTGTCCTACTCCTCTCTGACCGTGACTGTGTCCTACTCCTCTCTGACCGTGACTGTGTCCTACTCCTCTCTGGCCGTGACTGTGTCCTACTCCTCTCTGACCGTGACTGTGTCCTGCTCCTCTCTGACCGTGACTGTGTCCTACTCCTCTCTGGCCGTGACTGTGTCCTACTCCTCTCTGGCCGTGACTGTGTCCTACTCCTCTCTGACCGTGACTGTGTCCTGCTCCTCTTTGACTGTGACTGTGTCCTCCTCCTCTGCGTACAGATATACACCCGCTCTGTCATCGAGCCCTTGGCGCCTCCCGCCCCTGTGAAGGAGGTCACAACCCCGCCGGAGTCCCAGGTCTTGCCAGAGAACACATCCAGCACTCTGTACCGCAACACCGACCGGCAGAAGAAGAAGTCCAAGATGACAGACGAGGAGATTCTGGAGCGACTGAGTATGTTGTCTCTTTGTGGACCTATGGAGCATGGAGAGTCCCATAGAGAGTGTGCTGTAACTGTACCGTGTTGTGTGTCTAGGTCTCCAAACCCATCCTACTGCAGTGATTAGTGTGGGCTGCTCAGTAAGCCAGAGATTACAGCCTTAGGATGGCCAAGCGCCCCTCCGTAGTCTGAGTGCTGCAGTGTCTGCCTGTGTCCCTGTCCAAAAACATCAGCAGTGCTCTACTGAGCAGGCCAACCGCATGCAGCAGTGTATTTGGCTGCAGTACGATGCCCCACAGCAGGCCACATCCCTGAGTGGCGTGGGCAGAGGAGTGTGTGTGTAATGCAGGGTTGCCTTCCCCATGGTCGTGCTGTGTGTGTGTGTGTGTGTGTGTGTGTGTGTGTGTGTGTGTGTGTGTGTGTGTGTGTGTGTGTGTGTGTGTGTGTGTGTGTGTGTGTCTCAGCCTGACCTAGACCCCCTATTGTCATGCTCTCACACCCTCTACACTCTCCACTAATCACCTCTCTCTGTCCTCCCAGGGAGCATTGTGAGTGTGGGGGACCCCAAAAAGAAGTACACACGCTTTGAGAAAATAGGACAAGGGTAAGTCCACCTTCAATCCAAATCCACCAGCTACTTACTTTCTCTTATTGGACCAAAGTAGTCTTTGGTAGTCAGCCCAGCGTCTTTGGTAGTCAGCCCAGCGTCTTTGGTAGTCATCCCGGCTGAAAGAAATAAAGACTAAGTCTCACTCAGAAGTGACCAGAGACAGAGAGGAGAGAAAGAACGAAGGGTCTGAGAGAGAATAGAGAGAAGTAGAGAGGGAATCAGAATTGTATCTAGGCTTGGCTGCGGGCCAGATGAGCTCAGCCTGCGCTCTCTCTCTCTCTCTCTCTCTCTCTCTCTCTCTCTCTCTCTCCTTCTCTCTCTGAGAGAGCTGGAGTTTCGGGTGAGCTTAGCCCTGATATCACCACTCCCTCCACCTCAGTCCTGAACACAACAACAGCAGCTTCCAGCTCCCTCCAGCACTGCAGAGGCACTCTGTTTGTCTGTGTAGCCTCATCTAACACACCCCTAAGGGCTCCCCTGATCAATGTGGGTGGTAATGACAGACAATCTACACACACCGTCTATAAATGAAAACAGCTGTGCAAAAAGATAAAAACACTACTCTGTGGTTACACACAGATTCCTCTGATTGAATCGACCGGAAAAATGTTATCTAATGATGTGAGCTGTTAACCAACCTGGAGATTGATCACAAGACTATTCCTGAGGAGTCAATAATTAGTATGGATTGGTTGCACAGCTACATAACAGAGTGTTCGTTACCTGGCCTGCTGCATGGTATCAGTGTCTGGGCCAGGGCCAGGGACTGGGCCTGGGACTGGTCCTGGGCTGGGCCTGGGCCTGGGACTGGGCCTGCCTCCACGAGAGCTGACTGGACCAAACATGAATACTCTTTCATTATTCATACACTCTCACAATGCAATACACTGGTGTAGCGTGACAGTCTCAGGGATGGATGGAGGGAGGGGTGGAGGGAGGGAGGGGTGGAGGGAGGGAGGGATGGAGGGAGGGGTGGAGGAGGGAGGGATGGAGGGAGGGGTGGAGGGAGGGAGGGGTGGAGGAAGGGAGGGATGGAGGGAGGGGTGGAGGGAGGGAAGGATGGAGGGAGGGGTGGAGGGAGGGAAGGATGGAGGGAGGGGTGGAGGGAGGGAGGGAGGGGTGGAGGGAGGGAGGGAGGGGTGGAGGGAGGGGTGGAGGGAGGGAGAAGAGGGCAAGGAGAACAGAGTGAGGGAGAGAAGTGGGGAGAGAGAGAGATGTGTGACTTGACCCAAGCTCTGACTTGTCACTTGTGAAATCAGTCTTCCACTTCATTCTGTCTAATAATAACTTAATAACATGAACTTTATTTGTATAGCACTTTTCAATGCAGGTAACAAAGTGCTTCACGTCATAAAATAATAATATAAAAGTACTAACAAAGACAGGAGGAAGGAGACCGAAAGAAGAATCATACATTAAAAGCAGCTTTATAAAAGTTCAAATCTTATGAAGACTTCAGCAGGGATTTAAAGAGGCACTGAATCTACAAGCCTGATCTCCTCTGGCATACCATTCCAAAGTCTAGGGGCCCTAATGGCAAATGCCTGGTCTCCTTTCCTTTTCAATCTAAACTTTGGAGTGGTCAACAGTAGCCCTGCCAGAGGATCTCAGGCTGTGTCCTGGCTCGTAGGAAGATTAAAGATCAGAGATATAGGATGAGGCTAAACCGAGTCTAGCCTTAAACGTGATTAATAACATTTCATCTATTTTAAAAGTGACTGATCGCCGGGGCACAGAAGCTAAAATAAGTGTGAGACGGTTACATTTTCTGGGGCAGAACTGCAGCATTTTGAACTAACGGTAGATGATGGAACGAGTTCTGACTGAGGACATGTATGCAAAGAGTTACAGTACTCTAGTCGTGAGGGGGAAAAAGCATCTAGCTATAACTTACTCCGGATCAGTGACTGAATGAAAATACTTGACTCTAGTTATATTTCTTAGAGGATAAAAAGCAGGACCGGAGGACCTTTTTAACATCCAGTTTGAGGTTTAGGTAAAGGGTCAAAGACGACACCAAGGTCTTTGGCCATACGCTTTACATCGGTAGACAAATCACCAAGGTTCTTTACAATCTGGGTTCTAGCAAGGTGGGGGGGACAAATAAAACAACCTCTGATTTCTTATCACTCAGCTGGAGAAAATGGTCAGACATCCAACATTTGATGTCAGCAAGACCCTTGTGGAGGGTAGCTATGCTAGCTTAGCCGCTGGGTTTGATTAGTAAATAAAGCTATGTGCCATCCGCACAGCAGTGAAACGGAATGTAATGATTGCAGATTATGTCACCAAGGGGAAGCCTGTACAGGGGGAAAACGATGGGGCCCAGAATTTAACACTGGGGGACACCATAGTGATTCGCTTCTGGGGATGAGACTGAACCACCCATGCTCGCTGAGAAATGTCTGCCTCATAAATATGACCTTAACCTGTCAAGGTCAATGCTGGAGATTCCCAACCACCTCTCCAGCCAACAAATATGTTATCCAAAAGAGCTAGAATGGAGCATTCACCGGCATCGACAGCCCACAGAAAGTCATTGCGAAACTGTCAATAAAGCCGTTTCCGTGCTGTGAAGTGAACTGGAATTCCTGTCTGGAATTTTTCAAGTAAGTTGTTCATGCTCAAATAAGCCACCAATTGCTTGAAAGCAACATCTAAAATCGTGGATTAAAACAAATCAGTTTAGAGATGGGTCTATAATTACTCAGTGAGGAGGGTTCTAGATTGGGCTTTTTAAGGAGAGGTTGGACCAGGGCAGTTTTTAAATAGGCTGGAATGGAGCCAGAGGTCAGGGAGCTATTTACAATAGACAGAATGTTGGGGCCAACAGTAGGCATAACCTTTTTTTAGTAGTCTAGTAGGGATCATGTCCAAGGGGCAGGAGGAGGTCTACATGTGTGCTACAGTATCAAGGAGGGACTCAAAGTATATTTGCTCAAAGGAGCAAAAGGAAGCCGTAGACAGTCTCAGAGTAGTTGCCTCAAGTGCCTCCTGACAGGAAATGGTGTTATGGCGTCGGCTACTGTCATTCTGGGATGAATCTTAAAAACTGTTCGCAGAGGTCAGGGGATGCTGGCATTCTCTGCCTGTGTCTGCCTCAATGCTGAGACTTCAGTGGAAACAGACAGCTTCTCCCACGTGGCAGAATTGAGTGGGAAAAGTCGCTAAATGCTATCAAAACCGAAGAAACTCCCCGAAGGCAGCCTAAAATGTAGCTGAATTTGTCGCTAGCCTCTTTTTGGAGGGGTCTGAAAACTCTCTAAATATAGCGGGAAAAGTCGTTAAATTGACAACACTGATCATTTTTCAAATGAACTCTCAATATGCCAACATTTCATTCAAACAATGCCAATCCACAGCCAAACACTGGCTGGAATCAGTTGATGATAGGACTTAGACAAGTTGTAAATGCAACATGTACTGCTATTGTATCAGATAATAGCACTGACAGCTTTCCAAGAAAACTCGATCTGAGACACTTATGGTCTGTTTAAATATATTTTAGAGGCTATTTATACTAAACATTTGTATAACACCTCTATAAACTATATTTATAATTATATGACAATATTTTAGGTTGACAATAATTATATTACACGTATTCCACATGCCTATTTTTCTACATAAGTGAAGTCTGGATTATGCCTCTAACCAATTAGACTGGTTTGGATTTCTCCCTGATCAATATGGCTGCCATTTTCACCCCATTATGGAACTTTGAGTGTTTATAACATAGCCCCTCTAGTAATTTAATAGGATCTCTATTGGTTAGACTGCCATGGTGCACTGGTAAAGTCAATGCAGAGGAAACTAGGTTGAAGTTCATGGTGTATAACCAAACATTAAACCAGACCCCTGGCAGGAGACTCAGTCTGTTCCTGGTTATATTCCACCATGGGACTGTGTTATATTCCTTCACCATGGGACTTTGTTATATTCCTTCACCATGGGACTGTGTTTTATATTCCTTCACCATGGGACTGTGTTTTATATTCCTTCACCATGGGACTGTGTTATATTCCTTCACCATGGGACTGTGTTATATTCCTTCACCATGGGACTGTGTTTTATATTCCTTCACCATGGGACTGTGTTTTATATTCCTTCACCATGGGACTGTGTTATATTCCTTCACCATGGGACTGTGTTATATTCCTTCACCATGGGACTGTGTTTTATATTCCTTCACCATGGGTCTGTGTTTTATATTCCTTCACCATGGGACTGTGTTTTATATTCCTTCACCATGGGACTGTTTTATATTCCTTCACCATGGGACTGTGTTATATTCCTTCACCATGGGACTGTGTTATATTCCTTCACCATGGGACTGTGTTTTATATTCCTTCACCATGGGACTGTGTTTTATATTCCTTCACCATGGGACTGTGTTTTATATTCCTTCACCATGGGACTGTGTTTTATATTCCTTCACCATGGGACTGTGTTTTATATTCCTTCACCATGGGACTGTGTTATATTCCTTCACCATGGGACTGTGTTATATTCCTTCACCATGGGACTGTGTTTTATATTCCTTCACCATGGGACTATGTTATATTCCTTCACCATGGGACTGTGTGTTATATTCCTTCACCATGGGACTGTGTTTTATATTCCTTCACCATGGGACTGTGTTTTATATTCCTTCACCATGTGATTGTGTTATATTCCTTCACCATGGGACTGTGTTTTATATTCCTTCACCATGGGCCTGTGTTATATTCCTTCACCATGGGACTGTGTTATATTCCTTCACCATGGGACTGTGTTATATTCCTTCACCATGGGACTGTGTTATATTCCTTCACCATGGGACTGTGTGTTATATTCCTTCACCATGGGACTGTGTTATATTCCTTCACCATGGGACTGTGTTTTATATTCCTTCACCATGGGACTGTGTGTTATATTCCTTCACCATGGGACTATGTTATATTCCTTCACCATGGGACTATGTTATATTCCTTCACCATGGGACTATGTTATATTCCTTCACCATGGGACTGTGTGTTATATTCCTTCACCATGGGACTATGTTATATTCCTTCACCATGGGACTGTGTTATATTCCTTCACCATGGGACTATGTTATATTCCTTCACCATGGGACTGTGTTTTATATTCCTTCACCATGGGACTGTGTTTTATATTCCTTCACCATGGGACTATGTTATATTCCTTCACCATGGGACTGTGTAATAGTCCCTTGGAGCTGATTCAGAAATGGAAGCATCGTAAAAACATGGGCAGTGGTTCTGCCCTCCAGCACTCAGAGGTGTAAAATGTCAGGGCAGAGAGAGGGACATTTTTGGATAGAGGTGCAGATTACTGTACCCGAGCCAGGGGTGCCAAACACACAGAGCTTTTATCAGCTTACTGTAATCTTTGTCTGGCTAATTCAAAGGCTGCTCAGGCTACTATAGAGGGAATATCAAATCTGTGATTCCACTGGAGCCTCAATACCCCTGTGGCACAGGGATCAGAATAACACATCATTTACGCACAATATATATATACTGTATATGTTACAGAACATACACTTTAAAATGAGTAATAATGTACATGTTAAAAAGTGCACTTTAAATACACTGTACACTTGGCAGAGTAGGTTCACATGCCATTCTTGAACTGTATGCATTACAGAGTTGGTGAACATCGTAGAGGAATGGGCACGCCACATCAAGTGTCCCGATCGTCGTTGTAAGCATAATCAGACCAAAGCGCAGCGTGATATCGGTTCGACATCTTTCTATTATAAGAGAACTGAACAAAAAAACAATAAAGAATACACGACATGTGAAGCTCATGCAGTGCTCACAGGCAGCTACACAAAAACAAGATCCCACAAAACACAGTGGGGAAATGGCTGCCTAAATATGATCCCCAATCAGAGACAACAATTGGGAACCATTCCAGGCCAACATAGAAATAAACACACTAGATCACCCACCCTAGTCACACCCCGACCTAAACAAAATAGAGAATAAAAAGGCTCTCTATGGTCAGGGCGTGACAGTACCCCCCCCCCCCCCCCCCCCCCAAAAAAAAAGGTGCGGACTATGGCCGCAATACCTGACTCTATAGGGGAGGGTCCGGGTGGGCGTTTAGCGTTTGGCGGCTCCACGCACTAGGCCTCCAGTGAGTCTTCCCAGTCAGGTGCGTCCTGTGCCTGCTCCCCGCATTTGCCCGGAGGTGTGTGTCACCAGTCCGGTGCCACCTGTGCCGACCACACGCATCAGGCCTCCAGTGCGTCTCCCCAGTTCAGAGCTTCCGGCGACGGTTCCCAGTCCAGAGCTTCCGGTGACAGTTCCCAGTCCAGAGCTTCCGGTGACAGTTCCCAGTCCAGAACTTCCGGCAACGTTTCACAGTCCAGAACCTCCTGGGACGGTCCACAGTCCGGAACCTCCTGAGACGGTCCACAGTCCGGAATCTCCTGAGACGGTCCACAGTCTGGAACCTCCTGAGACGGTCCACAGTCTGGAACCTCCTGAGACGGTCCACAGTCCGGAATCTCCTGAGACGGTCCACAGTCTGGAACCTCCTGAGACGGTCCACAGTCCGGAATCTCCTGAGACGGTCCACAGTCCGGAATCTCCTGAGACGGTCCACAGTCGGGAACCTCCTGAGACGGTCCACAGTCTGGAACCTCCTGAGACGGTCCACAGTCCGGAACCTCCTGAGACGGTCCACAGTCCGGAATCTCCTGAGACGGTCCACAGTCCGGAATCTCCTGAGACGGTCCACAGTCCGGAATCTCCTGAGACGGTCCACAGTCCGGAATCTCCTGAGACGGTCCACAGTCCGGAATCTCCTGAGACGGTCCACAGTCCGGAATCTCCTGAGACGGTCCACAGTCCGGAATCTCCTGAGACGGTCCACAGTCCGGAATCTCCTGAGACGGTCCACAGTCCGGAACCTCCTGAGATGGTCCACGGTCCGGAATCTCCTGCGACGATCCACTGTCCGGAACCTCCTGCGACGGTCCACGGTCCAGAACATCCAGCTCCAGGACAGGAGCCTTCCTCTGCGCCGATGCCCAGTCCGAGCACGGCGTCCAGTCCAGCTTCAAGGCAGGAGCCTTCCTCTGCGGCGATGTCCAGTCCAAACACGGCATCCAGTCCAGCTCCATGGCAGGAGCTCTCCTCTGCACCGATGCCCAGTCCAGACATGGCATCCAGTCCCGCTCCATGGCAGGAGTCTTCCTTTACACCGACGTCCAGGCCAGGGCCGGTGTCCAGTCTCGCTCCAATGCAGGGAGCCTCCCTCGGCGTCTAGGTCCAGGCCAGGCACAGTGTTCAGCCTGGGTCCATGGCTGGATCCGCAGGATGAGCGGGTTCTTCGTCCCGCACCAGAGCCGCCACCAAAGATGGTGGATCTGCGAGCTTAGCGGGTTCTTCATCCCGCACCAGAGCCGCCCCCCGATGCTAGCGGATCCGCGGGATGAGAGGGTTCTTTGTCCTGCACCAGAGCTGCCACCGACACTAGACACCCCCCCTAACCCTCCCTTTTGGTTTCAGGTTTTGCGGCCGGAGTCCGCACCTTTGGGGGGAGGGGGGTACTGTCACGTCCTGACCATAGAGAGTCCTTATTTTATATGGTGGAGTAGGTCAGGGCGTGACTGGGGGGTTAGTCTAGTTTATATTTTCTATGTGGGGTTCTAGTTTTGTTTTTGTTGGTGTTTGGTGCTTGTGTTTGGTATGATTCCCAATTAGAGGCAGCTGGCTATCGTTGTCTCTAATTGGGGTTCATATTTAAGTAGCATTTTTCCACCTGTGTTGTGGGGGATATTGTTTATGTGTAGTTGCATGTCAGCACTCCATGGTCGTCACGGTTCGTTTACTCTTTATTGTTTTGTTGTGTGGTTCACTTATTTCTAATAAAAGATGTGGAACCCAGATCACGCTGCACGTTGGTTCGAGTATGATTCCAACGATCGTGACACCAAGGTTATTATAGTAAACTAAAACAGAAACTAAAACAAAAACTAAGTTCAAGAAAAAACAATTTAGTGAACTGAAATAAAATAATTAACAAACTCAAATCAAATGTTATTGGTCACATACACATATTTAGCAGATGTTATTGCGCGTGTAGCAAAATGCTTGTGTTCCTAGCTCCAACAGTGCAGTACAAATACTGCTACACTGAAACTATTATAATTTTGTTTCTCCAAAACAATAGAAAATAAAATGAAAACCAATGTGAATTATGTTCAGTTTTAGTTTTTTTTTTTCAATTGTGGGGCAAAGATCTAATGGGATTTTCAATCTACTTAATCTGGTGGGCAGCCAAATGATGGCCATGTTTCAAAAAGACCTAGCTTGGGCATCACTTTCACTCGCTATCACTAGCTAATGGGAAAAAATGACTATGTATCAAACTTGACTCTTCTTTACATGTCCTACTAAAGTTACCCCTAGAGTTGATTGACACACCCAGTTAGCATAGAACAAAAATCCCCATCAAAGTCCATCTGTTTAAGCCAATGTTGGCCTTCAGCATCTGCGGTGCAAGGTGGCAAAGTTACAGCAGTGTCTGTCAAACCAGGAAACATGCTGAAAATCGCTCTTCTCACATAAATGTCTGCAGAATCTGAACGGTTTGGGCTAGAAACAAGTATAACCTAACCTGAGCTCTCAAGAACCCAATGCCACACAGCCATAGGGTTATCCTTTGAACTGGTAATAATCAATGCAATACGGTTTTGGAAATTTCAGAAATTCTATACTGAGCAAAAACAACATGCAATAATATCAACCATTTTTATTGAGTTACAGTTCATCTAAGGACATCAGACAATTGAAATAAATTCAGTAGGCCCTAATCTATGGATTTAACATGACTGGGAATACAGATATGCATCTACTGGTCACAGATACCTTTAAAACAAAAGGTAGGGGCGTGGATCAGAAAACCAGTCAGTATCTGGTGTGACCACCATTTTCCTCATGCAACGTGACACATCTACTTCGCATAGAGTTGATCAGGCTGTCGCTTGTGGAATGTTTTCCCAGTCCTCTTCAACGGCTGTGTGATGTTGCTGGATATTGGCGGGAACTGGAACACGATGTCGTACACGTCTACCCAGAACATCCCAAACGTGCTCAACGAGTGACATGTCTGGTGAGTCTGCAGGCCATGGAAGAACTGGGACATTTTTCAGCTTCCAGGAATTGTGTACAGATCCTTGCGACATGGGGCTGTGTATTATCATGCTGAAACATGAGGTGATGACGGCGGATGAATAGCACGACAATGGGCCTCAGGATCTCGTCACGGTATCTCTGCGCATTAATTGCCATCGATAAAATGCAATTGTGTTCGTGGTTCGTAGCTTACGCCTGTCCATACCATAACCCCACCGCCACCATGGGGCACTGGTCACAGCGTTGACATCAGCAAACTACTCGCCAACACAACGCTATACACGTGGTCTGCAGTTGTGAGGCCGGTTGGACGTACTGCCAGATTCTCTCAAATTATGTTGGAGGAGGCTTATGGTAGAGAAATTAACATTACATTCTCTGTCAACAGCTCGGATGGACATTAATGCAGTCAGCATTCCAATTGCACACCCCTGTCAAAACTTGAGACATATGTGGCATTGTGTTGTGTGACAAAACTGCACATTTTGAGAGAAATCATATTTGTGTGCATACGGAAAATGTCTGGGATATTTTATTTCAGCTCATGAAACATGGGGCCAACAGTTTACATACATATTTTGTTCAGTAAACTTTCATATCCCCCCAAAATGATTTAATAAATACAAAAGATACACTTCATGTGAGACATTTTAGATTCCCACGGAGGTGTTTTGTGTTGCACTTCCCGACCGAATGGAAACTCTGGAGGGAACCAAAAAAAACATCTGCTCGAAGCTGTGTTACACAAAAAAAACATCTGCTCGAAGCTGTGTTACACAAAAAAAACATCTGCTCGAAGCTGTGTTACACAAAAAAAACATCTGCTCGAAGCTGTGTTACACAAAAAAAACATCTGCTCGAAGCTGTGTTACACAAAAAAACATCTGCTCGAAGCTGTGTTACACAAAAAAACATCTGCTCGAAGCTGTGTTACACAAAAAAAACATCTGCTCGAAGCTGTGTTACACAAAAAAAACATCTGCTCGAAGCTGTGTTACACAAAAAAAACATCTGCTCGAAGCTGTGTTACACAAAAAAAAACATCTGCTCGAAGCTGTGTTACACAAAAAAAAAACATCTGCTCGAAGCTGTGTTACACAAAAAAAAACATCTGCTCGAAGCTGTGTTACACAAAAAAAACATCTGCTCGAAGCTGTGTTACACAAAAAAACATCTGTTCGAAGCTGTGTTACACAAAAAAAAACATCTGCTCGAAGCTGTGTTACACAAAAAAAACATCTGCTCGAAGCTGTGTTACACAAAAAAAAACATCTGCTCGAAGCTGTGTTACACAAAAAAAACATCTGCTCGAAGCTGTGTTACACAAAAAAAACATCTGCTCGAAGCTGTGTTACACAAAAAAAAACATCTGCTCGAAGCTGTGTTACACAAAAAAAACATCTGCTCGAAGCTGTGTTACACAAAAAAAACATCTGCTCGAAGCTGTGTTACACAAAAAAAACTGTGGAAATCAAACAGCTAACAGCAGGTACATCTTTTTTATTTTTAAAGTTGATTTTGTATGATAACTTTTGTGCTCAAGTTTAGTGTTCTAGGTTTCCAAAACTGTATCGCAATCAAGGATAAATTGTTTGTAGAGCATTTCACAATTGACCAAATCACCTCAGCTAATCAAAAGGGACGTGGAAGGACTGAGTCATGAGAAGGGCTAACCTAACTATGACTTGACCCCTCACCTTATGTATTACTGACCCACAGTTTGCAAGAAGCGACATCAAAACAATTATACAACCCAAATAGCTCCTAGCCTCCCACACATCCTTTCTGAAACTAAACAATATAAAAACAAAATATAAATGTTTGTATTTGACCTTAATTTAACGAGGCGGCCTACCAAAAGACAAAAGGCCTGCTGCGGGGATAGGGGCCTGGGATTAAAAAAATAAAACATTTATACAATATAAATATAGGACAAAACACACATCACGACAAGAGAGACAACACAACACTACATGAAGAGAGACCTAAGACAACAACATATGAAGGCAGCAACACATGACAACACAGCATGGTAGCAACACAACATAACAACAACATGGTAGCAACACAACATGGTAGCAGCACAAAAACTTTGGCACAAACATTATTGGACACAGACAACAGCACAAAAGGCAAGAAGGTAGAGACAACAATACATCACACAAAGCAGCCACAACTGTCAGTAAGAGTGTCCATGATTGAGTCTTTGATAAAACTGTCCAGTTTGAGTGTTTGTTGCAGCTCGTTCCAGTCACTAGCTGCAGCAAACTGAAAAGAGGAGAGACCCAGGGATGTGTGTGCTTTAACAGACCTTTAACAGAATGTGACTGGCAGAACATGCGTTGTATGTGGAGGATGAGGGGTGCAGTAGATATCTCATCAACCAGTGGGTCTTGTGACGGGTATACAGAGATGACCAGTTTACAGAGGAGCATAGAGTGCAGTGATGTGTCTTATAAGGAGCATTGGTGGCAAATCTGATGGCCGAATGGTAAAGAACATCTAGCCGCTCGAGAGCACCCTTACCTGCCGATCTATAAATTATGTCTCTGTAATCTAGCATGGTTAGGATGGTTATCTGAATCAGGGTTAGTTTGGTAGCTGGGGTGAAAGAGGAGCGATTACGATAGAGGAAACCAAGTCTAGATCTTCAGCCTGCAGCTTTGGTATGTGCTGAGAGAAGGACAGTGCACCGTCTAGCCATACTCCCAAGTACTTGTATGAGGTGACTATACAAGTATGAGGTAGTAATAACACCTGTGGGAGGAGGGGCATTCTTCTTACCAAACCAGTAGGCCTTTGTTTTGGAGGTGTTCAGAACAAGGTTAAGGGTAGAGAAAGCTTGTTGGAGACTAAGAAAGCTTTGTTGCAGAGCATTTAACACAACATCCAGGGAGGGGCCAGCTGAGTATAAGACTGTATCATCTGCATATAAATGAATGAGAGAGCTTCCTACTGCCTGAGCTATGTTGTTGATGTAAATTGAGAAGAGCGTGGTGCCTAGGATCGAGCCTTGGGGTACTCCCTTGGTGACAGGCTGAGACAGCAGATTTTCTGACTTTATACACTGCACTCTTTGAAAGAAGTAGTTAACAAATATAAACAAATATAAACTTGCAAATCAGGTCTGAAAACATACTGAAATTAAACTGAATTCTAAATAAAAATCAAAAAAATTATAGAAATAAAAAACTATAATAACCTTGCTTCACACACACTTCACATGCAACTCAGACCCACCACTCATAGCAGAATGAGCTCTTGACATTATCCACATATGCAAGTGGTATAATGTGTACATTATATACTGTAGGGACATAACCCCTGCAAGACATTTATAGAAATCACAGAGGAAAGGTAACTTTATTGACAGGTTTATGACTTGTATTAGTTATTACTGACCCACAAGCATTAGTGTTGCCTTTTCAATGGCCAATCATCAATGCTGCCCTCTGGTGGTCAAATGAAATGGTACCTGATCATCTATGGAAAACAGCAATTGAACTGCTTGCATTCAAAGACATTATGTAATAGTTTTCTTTAAGATTATTGTGTTAATAAAACAAGGAAGTGTCCTCCAGGCGCTGGAGAGTTGCATAACTCTAATATTATGGAGATAGATACCGTGGAGGGACATGTTTTGGATGGATAGCTTGTGTGCACCATGATCTGTTCTATCTCCTTGCACGAGGACTTGTTTCTATGTGGAACTAATGCATTGTTCTCTTGTTTCCTCAGGGCATCTGGCACTGTATACACAGCCATTGACATTGCTACTGGCCAGGAGGTAAACTAACTTAACTCCCGCCGTCCCTTCAGAAAAACATCCACATCTTACGTGTCTGTCTGTCACCCTGATTAGCCATCTCTTCGGGCTAATCACAGTAGCTGTGTAGTCTGCCGGAAGAGCACCGAAAGCACCATCTAATGTCTTGTCTGTGGTTGTGCCTCTGTTAGGTGGCCATCAAGCAGATGAACCTCCAGCAGCAGCCCAAGAAGGAGCTCATCATCAATGAGATCCTGGTGATGAGGGAAAACAAAAACCCCAACATAGTCAACTACCTGGACAGGTGACCTTCATAGCCATGGTTACTGATGGGGAAAACTGCAAGTATAGCAGATACTGTAAATATGACAATTTCGTGCACTACTATACTTGAAGGTAGACTCAGCGAAATGGCATTGACCACGAGCAGCACCGTAGCTATTGGGATGAGCGATATTCAAGACCTCACTCTCACACAGTCACACACATTATCTGCGCATGTGCACGGGTTCGCCCTCACGCGGTTAGAGCGCGGTAGCCAGGGCACCAACACAGAGGAGAGGTTAAGCTTCAAGCTCCAGTGCTCTTAGTTGATACGGACATCGACCCACTTTGCTGTTTACTTTCTGGATCCTACCTTTAACCTCTCTGTCCTCCTCTGTCTGCAGTTACCTGGTAGGGGATGAGCTGTGGGTAGTGATGGAGTACCTGGCTGGAGGCTCACTGACTGATGTCGTGACTGAGACCTGCATGGACGAGGGCCAGATCGCTGCAGTCTGCAGAGAGGTAAGAGACCAGCCCACAAATACCCCCTAGTGACTTGAGCTGAGCCCCTTCTGACCACTAGCCTAGGCATTTCCTCTGATCCAGATGTGTGTCTGTGTCCCCACTCTCTACAGTGTCTGCAGGCTCTGGACTTTCTGCACTCCAACCAGGTGATCCACAGAGACATCAAGAGTGACAACATCCTGCTGGGCATGGACGGCTCGGTCAAGCTCAGTAAGTCATCTCACTAGTAAGGGACAGGCAGGAGGGACCAGGGTGGAAGGATAATTGGATGTTGCGGTAGAGAGTCGTGTGGGGAGTGGTGGGGTTGAAGAAGCCGTGTCTGACATGTTCCTCTCTCCCTAAAGCCGACTTCGGGTTCTGTGCCCAGATCACCCCAGAGCAGAACAAGCGCAGCACCATGGTGGGCACGCCCTACTGGATGGCACCCGAGGTGGTGACCCGCAAGGCCTACGGGCCCAAGGTGGACATCTGGTCCCTGGGTATCATGGCCATAGAGATGGTGGAGGGTGAACCTCCCTACCTGAATGAGAACCCTCTCAGAGTAAGACACATTATCTACAGTTCACACACATCCAGGGATATACTGGAGCTATTTGATCAGTAAGGGCCAATAACTGATTGGCCCTCTCCACCCCTCTCTCCCATCCCCTCAGGCGCTGTACCTTATCGCCACCAACGGGACTCCAGAGCTCCAGAACCCTGAGCGATTGACCTCCGTGTTCAGAGACTTCCTCAACCGTTGCCTGGAGATGGACGTGGACCGCAGAGGCTCAGCCAAGGAGCTCCTCCAGGTACTGACCACCATGTTAACCCCAACCTGCCCACACTGACCACTAACATAAGCCAAACCTTAACCTGACCACTCTAACATAACCCAAACTCGACCACACTGACCAGTCTACCCCTACATTACTAACATACTGCTCTAACCTTGAATCACAGTCTGTAGAGCTTTCCCCTCATTACTGTTCTTCGCTTGTGTTCTTTGCAGCATTCGTTCCTGAAGTTAGCCAAGCCCCTGTCCAGCCTGAGCCCCCTGATTGTTGCAGCCAAGGAAGCCATCAAGAACAGCAGCCGCTAGGAGGCACTGTGTGTCCACACACAGAGCTGGACCCTGCTCCATGGGGTTGTGAGACAGGCAGCACAGGGATAAACAGTAACCAACCCCCCTGCTGCCTCATACAGAGGATGGACAGCTGGCCTACAGGGCCTCTCAGCGGCCGAGATGCTGCTACTGAATCACCTTCCTGCCTCCTCTTTTAGTCCGCCAGCATTCTGTACATGTGGAGCAGTCCATCGGTACTGTGTAAGTGTGTGTGTGTGTGTAAGTGTGTGTGTGTGTGTGTGTGTGTATGTAAGCTTGTGTGTGTGTAAGGGTGTGTGTGTGTAAGTGTGTGTGTCCTGTGAGGGGAGTAGATGCTCCATAACAAAAACACAAAAAAAGAGAAAATACAAAGAAAAAACTTGTGCTCCTTTTCAAGAGGGAGAGATCCAGGAAGCACTGAGAGCTTGTGATTCCTTCCCTTTCCCTTTCCTTCCCTTTCTGTCCAGCGATCACCTCGGTTCCCTTTTCTTCTAGGTCTTTCCGATAAGGCCTCTCCTGCATTGAACATTTTACATGAGAGACAGACTCTGGGACTCGGGAACCGACATATGCCTGCATGACTTTGGCTCTGTGTAACCAACTTGCAACCTGCTCATCCTCTGCAGGTGTGTGTGTGTGTGTGTGTGTGTGTGTGTGTGTGTGTGTGTGTGTGTGTGTGTGTGTGTGTGCGTGTGTGTGTGTGCGTGCGTGCGTGCGTGCGTGCGTGCGTGCGTGCGTGCGTGTGTGTGTGTGTGTTTTGCAAGCCATTTGGCTTACTCCAGGACATAGCTGTAATTCCTTGGATACCCTAAACTTCCTAGATGTTCAGAGATCTGACATAGAGAATGGCTGGGCCAAGGCTGTAGTGGAGGCTGATTCAATCACTACTGCCTCTCGGATGGGCCACTTCACTTTTCCAAAGTCAAAAGCTTTGAAAACATTTTCCAATTCTTCAAGTTCAAGTATGAAACCCATGTTATGGACTTACTACCTGTAGTTAGTTAAAATCGCTTTAGTAAATTAATTTATTTGTAATTGTTTGTCCAGAGTCCATTTCCAATCAGAACGTCTGAGACGCGTGGTCCGTTAGAAAGATTCTGAAGGTGTCACAATCTATTGCAGGACTCTAGACTGGACAGACTAGACTGGACAGGACAGACTAGACTGGACAGACTAGACTGGACAGCCTAGACTGGACAGACTAGACAGGACAGGACAGACTAGACTGGACAGACTAGACTGGACAGACTAGACTGGACAGACTAGACTGGACAGACTAGACAGGACAGGACAGACTAGACTGGACAGACTAGACTGGACAGATTAGACTGGACAGACTAGACAGGACAGACTAGACTGGACAGACTAGACTGGACAGACTAGACAGGACAGACTAGACTGGACAGACTAGACTGGACAGACTAGACAGGACAGACTAGACAGGACAGACTAGACTGGACAGACTAGACAGGACAGACTAGACTGGACAGACTAGACTGTATTAGTGTCTATGTGGGCATAGCCTACCAACAAAAATGAGCTTGAAAATATTTTTCAGTTTGCCAATGTTACCATTTGTTTCACATCAGTGAGCCTTACTTTTGCTTTAACCTCTGATCTGTGAATTTACCTAAATGTATCTGAAGCAGAAGCCATTTGTTCAAATGAGCACAATCCCTGAGTTAGTGCACATGTTCATCTGTTTGTCTGTCTGTCTGTCTGTCTGTCTGTCTGTCTGTCTGTCTGTCTGTCTGTCTGTCTGTCTCTGTCTGTCTGTCTGTCTCTCTCTCTGTCTCTCTCTCTGTCTCTCTCTCTGTCTCTCTCTCTGTCTGTCTGTCGGTCTCTCTCTCTCTCTCTCTCTCTCTGTCTTTGTCCATCCATGAGGAGTGTATATATAGTTTTTTTAATGGGATGCCGTTCTTTAGCTTCCTCAGCGTGAGTTAAGACTCATTACTCCAGTGTCTTGTCGCAGCTAAACTTTCCTAAGTACTGTGTGAGTTTAGTTGTATCTGTTTCTATGCGTTTCCGTGAGTTTTTGCTGTGTGGCCGCAGATTGGTGGGTGTTAGTTAATCATTTGTCCATGAAAATGTTTTTAGATTGATGACTGAGTGCCATTCTATAATTGTAACCTGTCTTTACGGACCCTTGAAAACAAGAGGATCACATTCCCCTTCACTCTGCCATTCCTACCATCCCATAGCAGAGGCTATTGGACAAGTACTCTGAAAAGCTCTCTCCCTACATAAATATGATTGATTCTTAAAAGCTTACTTATAACCATCCCTGTGACATTCTCTGCCTGTTTCATAGTAGCCACAGTTTCCCTTAGGACTGTACTGAAGTCCAGACCTGGGACAGAGAGAGTAGGAGACAGGATAGACACTTGTCCTCGTGTTGTGTCTATATCCCTGGTAGATTTTTTTTGTGTGTGTGTGTGTGTGTGTGTGTGTGTGTGTGTGTGTGTGTGTGTGTGTGTGTGTGTGTGTGTGTGTGTGTGTGTGTGTGTGTGTGTGTGTGTGTGTGTGTGTGTGTGTGTGTGTGTGTGTGTGTGTGTGTGTGTATGAATGGGAGTGTAAGCAAGCATGAGTGGCTGTGTGTACACGTGTGTGTGTTTGTAAGCGAGAGAGCTACCTCAGCACTAGATGCCACTCCTGTTGTCCACCTTAACTCAGACGGTGAGGTGCAGGGTAGCTGCTCACTCGTACCACCACTGTAGGCTAAACGTACTGTAGAAATGCAGGAGAGCCATTGCAAGGAGGACATGGCCGATTTCATGCATGGGAAGCAACACATGTTAATTCATTTTCCAAGTAGGCTAACATTGTTAGAATATGTGTGTATGTATGTAAATAAGATGGAAAAAATGCAATGACAATATTCAGGTTGCTCTATAGTAGGCCTCTGTATTTGTAAATGGTTTGCACCCTGGAAATTGAACATGAAAATAAACATTGTCTAAACACTCCTGGATGGAACAATCCTGCTTGGGCTGTGTCAGACAGTACTCCACCTGGACACAGTGCCATTGGAAGCAGTCCTGTCTGTCTCCAGCACGCCCATGGAGCCTGTCTGTCTGTCCGGAACACGACTGCTGAGTGTGCCTGTGGCTGAGAGTATCAGGGACCTCACAGAGACCATCTGCCCTGTGACCTTTGGTCTCACCTATGTACCTGAACTATGAGCACAAAGATGAACTCTGGGACAGCTAGCGGCCCCCCCGGCCTGCCCCACCCCGCCCCGCCGGTCCGCTCCTCTTCTGCGGTCGCTCCTGTACATTCCTCTCTTTTGAATGTGTAAACCTGTACACGTGGTGTGAAAATTCCTCTATAAATGTGTATCAAGAGAATGGAACAAAGACAAAAAAAGCGTTTCTTTTTAAATGATTCCTATTATTATTCTACTATTATTATCATGTGGGTGTGTTAACCGCTGATTTGTCTGGTAAACCTCAGCAGGCCCCCATCTTTGGAAACAGACAGATGAGATAAAGCGAC
Organism: Oncorhynchus nerka; assembly: GCF_034236695.1. Classification (NCBI taxonomy): domain Eukaryota; kingdom Metazoa; phylum Chordata; class Actinopteri; order Salmoniformes; family Salmonidae; genus Oncorhynchus; species Oncorhynchus nerka. The sequence continues at coordinate 53,827,136 of NC_088405.1, forward strand.
AGGGGAAAACTAAGGTTTCGGATAAGCTATTTTTAATTGTGGTTAATTAAAGCTATAGACTTTTTTAAATTATGAATTGTGCATGGCTGTGTCTTGAGTGTAAAACAACAAAATACTGCAGTTTGGGAACTGGACTGAAATCAAATAAAAAATTAAAACATCATTGTGAATTAACTTTTTGAATAGATGTACTTTGACCTTTTAGTAGGGATTACCTGGCAAATCATTTTGAGCAAGGGGAGTACGGTAGTTTAGACACATGCAGTATACCCTTTAGACATTTCAAGTTGCTCAGTAGAAGGATACAAATTGATGACCATAGTCCAAAACTTACTGTACATTCAGGTTATTCAAGACTTTACAACATTGTGTAGCAAAAACTGAAACCTTTTTTGTCTGTTTCTCAACAATATCAAGAGGCACATACATTTGTATATGATAACAAACATGTTATTAAAATGTATATGTTGCATCATTTTGTATACAGATACAACATGTGTATCACTTCAATTAGCTATTTTTGTTTCATAGTGTTTAGTATAAAATTGCATTTTGTCTTGCTTCATGCTGCTTTTTTCACATTCATTCACCTTTCAAAAAGGCAAAACTTGTCTCTTTACAAAACACAAAGTAATGTACTCCGGAAGGCTTGAAGGTTCTTCTTGGTCCATGCCAGTCCTTAAAAGAATTGATAGTCATTCTGACAACCAAAATGATGTCTTGTAGTGATAAGCTCCTGTCCAAAGTCTCCTTCTGGCGTTGTTATTGCAAGGAAGAGGTGACAGAGTCTTGTATACATTGTCAATGTGACCCAGGTAGTAGTCAGCTGATCCAGGTCACATCTCTGTGAGCTCGGTGCAGGTGACGATGCGGAGGGTGATGGAGCCAGGCATCTCGTCAGCCATGGCTCTGCCTCTTTTCCTTAGCTGGAGCCTCTGGGGTTTGGTGGAGTCTTTTAACGAGCCTGTCAGAACCACCTGGCCCAAGAACTGGTCCTTCACAGCGTTACTATTCCACACCTGGGGAAGAGGACAAGTAGGGAGGGGTGGACCAGGTAAGACCAAAGCATGAAAACTACACTTAACACTAAGGACATCAAATGTACCAATTCATGAATCACTTTATCTTTAGTTCCCAGTGGTATTTATGGCATTTGACACCTCTATATCTTACCTCCACAGTGATTGGCTTCCTGGGCTTCTTTCTGTAGAAGATGGCTCTGGTCTCAAACACCGGGTCCAGGGTGTCTGCCTTAACTGTTGACCGGACTGAGCGGCCCTCACAGGACACAATCACATATGGATCTGCACCTGCACAATGACACAGTATGAACCAGCCATAAGGTCATGCTGAGTAAACTCTGATAATGTCTATTTCTGACTTGTGTTTCCCTGTAATGTATAGTATTCATTAGAGGTTGTGGAGCGTTCCCTAACCCCCTGTGCCATCCTGGTTTTCCAGCCCCTCTGCTCCATGGATGTAGATCTGGGACACAACATGGGGGTAGCCAGTGACTGCACTCCAACACCTCATCCTGGGCTTGTGTTCTGTTAGCTCTCTGAGAGATAAAGAGAGATCATCACATACCTTTAAAGTACTGCTAAAAACTGCATCGACATCATACTAAAGTGTGTCATTACATCTAAATTGGGGCTCTTAGCTATGCCACAGGTCTAGTTCCAGTACCTGCATCCTGAGTCTACATCGGTGTAAACGCGCAGCATGAACTCTCCCAGAATCTCTGGTTTTAAGGTGGAGGGGATGATGATGTAGCGACCCTTGGGGAGCGTGACCCTCGTGAACACCGTGCGGGCGTTGATGTACTTCGACGTTTGCACGCTCGTCTGGGTGATGATGTTATGCATGCGGTACTTTCTGTTGAGTTCCACCTTAAATCAGAAGAAACCATTTCTCACCATGATTGTTCCGCCAATGTTTGTTATTTCAGCTGGAACAGATTGAAACGCTAAATCAATGGTAACACTTCATTTGAATTATTACTTATTATTACAGTGTGCTTACATGTGTAATTACACTGTAACAAGTATTGTAGTTAATTGTAATAATTCATTGTTACACTGTAGTAACAACATGTATCTGGTGGTAATTGCAGTCTGTGATTACAGGGGTGTAACAATGAATGTTTGTTACCATAGCATCCCAATGCACCATATTTCAGCCTGCACAAACCACATGATAAACAATATTTTAAATTGTTAAATCATTTAATTGTGCATTTGACAATGGGTCAAGAACACACTTCTCCAGCTTACCAATAACCATCGAAGGTGAGCATTTGCCCAATGTATGGCATCATGTCAAAATTGTGAACATAGTACCCCATGGTGACAGTGGGGTTATGGTATGGGCTGGCATAAGCTATGGACGACGAACACAATTGCATTTTATCAATGGCAATTTGAATGCACAAGGTCCCGAGGCCCATTCTCGTGCCGTTCTTCTGCCGCCATCACCTCGTGTTTCAGCATGATAATGCACTGCCCCGTGTCGCAAGGATCTGTACACAATTCCTGGAAGCTGAAAATGTCCCAGTTCTTCAAAGGCCTGCATGCTCACCAGACATGTCACCCATTGAGCATGTTCGGGATGCTCTGTATCGATGTGTACGACAGCGTGTTCCAGTTCCGGCCAATATCCAGCAACTTCACACAGGCATTGAAGAGTGGGACAACATTCCACAGGACACAATCAACAGCCTGATCAACTACAGTATATGCGAAGGAGATGTCGCGCTGCATGAAACAAATGGTGGTCACACCAGATACTGACTGGTTTAATGATCCACTCTCCTACTTTTTTTAAAGGTACTGTATCAGTGACCAACAGATGCATTTCTGTATTCCCAGTCATGTGAAATCCATAGATTGGGGGCCTTATGAATTTATTTCAATTGACTGTTTTCCTTATATGAACTGTAACTCAGTAAAATATTTTAAATTATTGCATGTTGCATTTATATTGTTGTCCAGTATAGTTACCATGTACAGAATATACTTTCCATGCAATCTGTAAATTTTGGGGGAATTACATGTAGCTAGCACACCACCTAATTGTCTATTCTTGACTAATTAGCTAGCTAACTACCTAAAGCTGGAAAATATGCTATGATCACTATTCACTAGCTAACTAGATAGCCAACATTAGCTGGGCTCAATGGTCTTATCTTCCCTGAACCTTGTCCTCAGGGTAGCCATACCCTAAGGGTATTACGTGAGACTCACCCAGCATGTTAACATTAGCTTGCTGGCGAACTACTTGTGTCGACACAAGCACTATTATTGCTAGCTGGATAACACTAGCTAGGTAGCTAACTAGGCCTAACTAGCTACAGTGCCTTCAGAAGGTATTCAAACCCCTTGACTTATTTCACATTTCGTTGTGTTACAGCCTGATTTCAAAATGTATTGATCATCTACACACAATACCCCGTAATGACAAAGTTAAAACATGACTTTAGAATATTTTGGAAATGTATTGACAATGAAATACAGAAATATCTCATTTACATAATTATTCACAGTCGAGTCAATACTTGTAGACGCAGTTGGGGGTCTTTCTGGGTAAATCTCTAAGAGCTTTCCACACCTGGATGAATGATTGTTGATCATTGCTAGACAACCATTTTCAGGTCTTGGCATAGATTTTCAAGTAGTTTTAAGTCAAAACTGTAACCCCCCGCACTCTGGAATATTCACTGTCTTCTTGGTAAGCACCTCGTGTAGATTTGGCCTTGTGTTTTAGGTTATTTTCCTGCTGAAAGGTGAATTAGTCTCCCAGAGTCTGGTGGAATGCAGACTGAACCAGGTTTTCTTCTAGGATTTTGCCTGCTCTTAGCTCCATTCTGTTTCTTTTTCATCCTGAAAAACTCCCCAGTCCTTACCGAATACAAGCATACTCATAACATGATGCAGCCACCACTATGCTTTAAAATGTGTTTTATTGGATTTGTCCCAAACATAACACTTTGTATTCAGGACAAAAAGTTAATTGCTTTGCCACATTTTCTGCAGTATTACTTTAGTTCCTTGTTGCTAACAGAATGCATGTTTTTTTTAACATTTTATTCCGTACAAGCTTCCTTCTTTTCCCTCTGTCAATTAGGTTAGTATTGTGGAGTAACTACAATGTTATTGATCCAGCCTCAGTTCTCCTGTCACAGCCATTAAACTCTGTAACAGTTTTAAAGTCACCGTTGGCCTGCTAGTGAAATCCCTGAGTGGTTTCCTTCCTCTCCTGCAACTGAGTTAGGAAGGATACCTGTATCTTTGTAGTGACTGGGTGTATTGAAGACCATCCAAAGTGTAATTAATAACCTCGCCATGCTCAATGGACATTCAATGTCTGTTTTAAATATTGTACCCATGTACCAATAGGTGCCCTTTGTAAAGCATTGGAAAACCTCCCTGTGGTTGAATCTGCGTTTGAAATTCACTGCTCGACTGAGGGAGCTTACAGATAATTGTACGTGTGGGGTACAGAGATGAGTTAATCATTAAAAAATCATATTAAACACTATTATTGCACACAGTGTCTATACAACTTATTATGTGACTTGTACGCAACATTTTACTCCTGAACTGATTTAAGCTTGCCATAACAAAGAGGTTGAATACTTATTGACTCGAGACATTTCAGCTTTTCACTTTTGTAATTCATTTGTAAAAATGTTGAAAAAACATAATTACACTTTGACATTATGGGGTGTTGTGTGTGGACCAGTGACAAAAAAAGCTCATTAATAAATTTTAAATTCAGGCTGTAACACAACAAAATGCGGAAAAAGTCAAGGGGTGTGAATACTTTCTGAAGGCACTATATACTATATATGCCTAAACTATAGAAATGATGATGATAATTGGGGGTAATGTAGAGCGTCTATGCTAAATTGTCATACGTTCTTCTTCTCTACCACAGATTCCCACAAGGTATCAGACTCCAGGATGGGAAAGGAGATGATGAAGATGAAGACAGTCAGACGGAGTTGTCGATTTCTATTGTTACTTGTAATGTTAAAAATAGCTAGCTATCTAGGCTACTCACCATATTATATAAGCTTCAGATTTGAAAAACCACTAGAATAGTTATTTTTCTGTTATTGAGTAGGCCTATAGCTTTGTTTAATCTAAATAATCAAAGTATTAATCTAACAATAAAAATCCTTATTATTTTGTTGCAGTAAAGTTGACTAAAGTAAAAGCTCATCTTTTGTTTGTAAGTATTTTTACTTGATAACGGGTAATGAGTAATTATAGTTACCTATGAGCAATTTCTATATAAAGTTACACTTCACTTTAAATAGCAAAATCCTGTGTAACAACTAGGCCAACTTTGTACTCATGAACAGGGGCGCAACGTCCACTGGGGACGGGGGGACACCTTCTGAAATTGCATTTTTTAAGATCCTTGATCATGTACTGTATACAGTGCATTCAGAAAGTATTCAGACCCCTTGACTTTTTCAACATTTTGTTACGTTAAAGCCTTACTCTAAAATGGATTCAATTATATTTTCCCTTTATCAATGTACACACAATACCCTATAATGACAAAGCAAAAACAGGTTTTTATCAATTTTAGCAAATTTATAAAAATGAAAACTTAATATCACATTTACATAAGTATTCAGACCCTTTACTCAGTACTTTGTTGAAGCATATTTGTCAGTGAATACATCCTTGAGTCTTTTTGGGTATGACACTACAAGCTTAGCACACCTGTATTTGGGGAGTTTCTCCCATTCTTCTCTACAGATCCTCTCAAGCTCTGTCAGGTTGGATGGGGAGCGTCTGGCTGGGCCACTCAAGGACATTCAGAGAACTTGTCCCAAAGCCACTCCTGCGTTGTCCTGTCTGTGTGCTTAGGGTCGTTGTCCTGTTGGAAGGTGAACCTTCGCCCCAGTCTGAGGCCTCTCTGTACTTTGCTCCGTTCATCTTTCCCTCGATCGTGACTAGTCTTCCAGTCCCTGATGCTGAAAAACATCCCCACAGTTTGATGCTGCCACCACCATACTTCAGCTTAGGGATGGTGCCAGGTTTCCTCCAGACATGACGCTTGGCATTCTGACCAAATAGTTCAATCTTGGTTTCATCAGACCAGAGAATCTTGTTTCTAATGGTCTGAAAGTCCTTTAGGTGCCTTTTGGCAAACTTCAAGCGGGCTGTCATGTGCCTTTTACTTAGGAGTGGCTTCTGTCTAGCCACTCTACCATAAAGGCCTGATTGGTGGAGTGCTGCAGAGACGGTTGTCCTTCTGGAAGGCTCTCCCATCTCCACAAAGGAACTCTGAAGCTCTGTCAGAGCGACCATTGGGTTCTTGGTCACCTCCCAAGATTGCTCAGTTTGGTCGGGCGGCCAGGTCTAGGAAAGAGTCTTGATGGTTCCAAACTTCTTCCATTTAAGAATGATGGAGGCCACTGTGTTCTTGGGGATCTTCAATGCTGCAGAAATGTTTTGGTACCCTTCCCCAGATCTGTGCCTCGACACAATCCTGTATCGGAGCTCTACGAACAATCCCTTCCACCTCATGGCTTGATTTTTCCGCTGACATGCACTGTCAACTGTGGGACCTTATATAGACAGGTGTGTGCCTTTCCAAATCATGTCCAATCACTTGAATTTACAACAGGTGGACTCCAATCAAGTTGTAGAAACATCTCAAGGATGATCAATGGAAACAGGATGCACCTGAGCTCAATACTGAGTCTCATAGCAACGGATCTGAATACTTATGTAAATAGGGTATTCCTGTTTTTTAAAAATAAATTTACAAACGTTTTTAAAAACCTGTTTTCGCTTTGTCATTATGGGGTATTTTGTGGAGCTTGATGAGGGAAAACATACCCATATGGTAGACCCCAGTCAGTGAGGTTGACCTATATCTTATCTGTTTTAGTCAACTCAATCAAGTAACAATTAACTGCAATACTGCAAAGTGATTAACAAATCATTTCGTGATTACAGGTCTCGTAGGAAGTTCTTGTCCCAGGCATGAACTGGCCAATGTGGCCATTATTGTAAACACCCACTGGCTGATTTGCTGTTTGTTCAACGGATGAAGAGAGAAAAGGGAAATTCCATTGATTTAGCCAAATTCTTGTACAGATGGGGAAGCCAAACATGTAGCACAGAGAACTTCTCCTCTAAAATAAACTGCAGTTGGACCAACGCCCCACGCCCCAGACATACACCCTGTCCTTTGGACAAACCCTCACTGACCCAGTCTCTCACCCCAGTCCCACTGCAGTCAATGTAAGAGGGTGTTAATATGAACTACCTTGAAGACGGTGAAGCCAAGGGTGAGGTTCTCTCCTTGACCGATACGTCTGTGGATCTTCATGTCTCTCTGCTGTAGGGAGATCAGAACCTCATCCATCTCCTTGGTCATGTCAAACAGGTACTGGGGGTTCTGTAGGAAGGTCTGTTTGTAGTTCATGCAGCCACCACAGCGGTTGTGCAGGGGCTCTGAATGCTTGGTCCAACTCCCGAAATGCACCACTTCGTGCCATGTCTTGTGGATGGTGAGCAGAGAGGTGTTGATGAGATGACACACATCTGCATCCGTGAAGTACTTACACCAGTCTGTAAACGCCATCCTATGGAGATAACACATAGAGAGAGAGACACAAATTAAGACTGGTAGATACCATAAAACTTCAATCAAACGCAGTCTCTTTTGATAGCTGGGCAACAGCACACATTTCAGCAAATAAACACCGGTTTCAAATAAATGCTAGGTCTAAATGAATTGTTAACTAGGTTTCCATGGATTATCATGATTTTTTTTAGGTTTAATGTTTTATTTGTTACAATAAATAATTCAGGAATGAATTGAAATAATTATGGAAATCTGTTTTTACACAGATGATTAATTATATTGACCAGATACTCAAGTGGCAGCTCTAACAATGAAAATAAGTGTCTTCAAAAATGGAAGGCAGCCAGGAGGAGTCAAGATCAGGTGGGACCATTCTAGCCAATGAGAGGGCAGATATGTGTGTGAACAACTAATCTAACGTAGAACACATAAAGGTAACCCCTGAAACCAGATCTCCTACATACATACTGGTATTGACAAGTAGAAGAAAAAATTGTTGAGGGAAGTTCTGTTCTGCACTGTTCAACCAATCCAGTAACTGTGGAGGAGATAAGATGGAGTGTCGCCTTGTTAACGTTCCAAAGTGGAAATCGTGTCACAGGCTCTTTTTCCATTTCACCTGAAAACTGTAACATCCGGTTATTGAGGACTCGGCAGAGGCTCGTGAACATCAGGCACAACTTAGATGTAAAGTGCTTTTTCTCAAAGTTGCCGGGATGTCACGTGTCCTACTTATATCAGCACACTCGTAACAACCTAAGCATTACAAACAGTAGTTATTCCTCCGCAAGGCAATCAAACAAGCTAAGCGTCAGTATAGAGACAAAGTAGAGTCGCAATTCAATGGCTCAGACACGAGAGGTATGTGGCAGGGTCTACAGTCAATCACAGACTACAAAAAGAAAACCAGCCCTGTCGCGGACACCGATGTCTTGCTCCCAGACAAACTAAACAACTTCTTTGCTCGCTTTGAGGGCAATACAGTGCCACCGACACGGCCCGCTACCAAGACCTATGGGCTTTCCTTCACCGCAGCCAACGTGAGTAAAACATTTAAATGTGTTAAACCTCGCAAGGCTGCCGGCCCAGACAGCATCCCTAGCCTCGTCCTCAGGGCATGCGCAGACCAGCTGGCTGGTGTGTTTACGGACATATTCAATCAATTCCTATCCCAGTCTGCTGTTCCCACATGCTTCAAGAGGGCCACCATTGTTCCTGTTCCCAAGAAAGCTAAGGTAACTGAGCTAAACGACTATCGCCCCCCGTAGCACTCATTTCCGTCATCATGAAGTGCTTTGAGAGACTAGTCAAGTATCATATCACCTCCACCCTACCTGACACCATAGACCCACTTCAATTTGCTTACCGCCCCAATAGGTCCACAGACGACGCAATTGCAATCACACTGCACACTGCCCTAACCCATCTGGACAAGAGGAATACCTATGTAAGAATGCGGTTCATCAACTACAGCTCAGCATTTAACACCAAAATATCCTCCAAACTCATCATTAAGCTTGAGACCCTGGGTCTTGACCCCGCCCTGTGCAACTGGGTCCTGGACGCCCCCAGGTGGTGAGGGTAGGAAACAACATCTCCACCCTGCTGATCCTCAACACTGGGGCCCCACAAGGGTGCGTTCTCGGCCCTCTCCTGTACTCCCTGTTCACCCATGACTGCGTGACCATGCACGCCTCCAACTCAATCATCAAGTTTGCAGACGACACTACAGTGGTAGGCTTGATTACCAACAACAACGAGACGGCCTACAGGGAGGAGGTGAGGGCCCTCGGACTGTGGTGTCAGGAAAATAACCTCACACTCAACGTCAACAAAACAAAGGAGATGATCGTGGACTTCAGGAAACAGTAGAGGGAGCACCCCATTATCCACATCGATGGGACAGTAGTGGAGAAGGTGGAACGTTTTAAGATCCTCGACGTACACATCACGGACAAACTGAAATGGTCCACCCATACAGACAGCGTGGTGAAGAAGGTGCAACAGTGCCTCTTCAACCTCAGGAGGCTGAAGAAATTTGGCTTCTCACCAAAAACACTCACAAACGTTTACAGATGCACAATCGAGTGCATCCTGTATCACCACCTGGTACGGCAACTGCTCCGCCCACAAACGTAAGCCACTCCAGAGGGTAGTGAGGTCTGCACAACGCATCATTGAGGGCAAACTACCTGCCCTTCCAGGACACCTACACCATCCGATGTCACAGGAAGGCCAAAAAGATCATCAAGGACAACAACCACCCGAGCCACTGCCTGTTCACCCCGCTATCATCCAGAAGGCGAGGTCAGTACAGGTGCATCAAAGTTGGGAACGAGGGACTGAAAAACAGCTTCTATCTCAAGGCCATCAGACTGTTAAACAGCCATCACTAACATTGAGTGGCTGCTGCCAACATACTGACTCAAATCTCTAGCCACTTTAATAATAAAAAATTGCATGTAATAAATGTATCACTAGTCACTTTAAACAATGCCACTTTATATAATGTTTACATATCCTACATTACTCATCTCATATGGATATACTGTACTCTATACCATCTACTGAATCTTGCCTATGCCGTTCGGACATCGCACATCCATATATGTACATATTCTTATTAATTCCTTTACACTTGTGTGTAAAAGGTAGTTGTTGTGAAATTGTTAGATTACTTGTTAGATATTACTGCACAGTCGGAACTAGAAGCACAAGCATTTCGCTACACTCACATTAACATCTGCTAACCATGTGTTTGTGACCAATACAATTTGATTTGATTACTTCTGTTTGAGCAAATAAGCCATACAAAAACATACACGAAAACGGTCAACAACTTTGGGAGCACAGACCCCTTGAAATCGGTCAATCGCCCTCTAGTGACAAAAGTAAAAACTGACAAAACCACGAAAAAAATATATATTTTTGAAGAAATAGAGGCATATTGAAACAAAAAAAAAACGTGATACAGTGTATAAATGATAACACATTAGTGCAGGAAATTACGAATTTTTATAAAATGATGGAAGTGAATGCTGGTATTAAACAATTAACTATGGCAAATGAGAAAAAGCTGTGTGATTTAAGGAAATAGACGCCTGGCTCAAATAGAAGCCTGTCTCTAAAAAGTGCCTGTTGTGTTGATTTAAGCAAATAAACTCCCCGGGCTATTAATTGAAATTTCACGGTAGATAAACCACTATCTCATGTGCTGAACAGAAGAGATAATAGTCTTTAATTGTTTTGTTTACACTCACCAGAACTCCCCATCGTTTTCTACTGTGATGCCAAGCTTATCCCTCTCCATGTTGCCAACCCTTTCCCATTCTGCTGAGCTGAAGTGAGGAGGGGGAGAGACAACGGGAAAGACGGAGAAGGGAAATAATGAGTTGATGTGTTCACTTGGGCACTGAAGTGTGGAGAGGTTGAACTGCATGTGAGCGGGGAGGATAAAGGCTCCATGTCCTCCACACCTGTCACTCCAGGCTCCTTTCCACTCAGTCTTTCCCCAGGGGTTTCTCATGCGGATCAGGGGGATGGTCTTGCTCTGGAAGTAGGCCATCAGACCGTGGCCCAAGCGTACTTTCTTCACTGCAGTCACCGAGTAGGCATGGCCCTTCACTAGCCCACACGCCATCCAAGCCTCGATTTCAGAAGGAGACGCCTAAGAGTGTGACAAACACATTAGTCAGTCACTTCCCACTGGGCACACACTGGTTGAATAAATGTTGTTTCAGCATAATTTGTCAACATATTGTGACATGGAATCAATGTGGAAAATACATTGGATTTAAAAAAAAGTAATCAACCAGTACGGTTTTTAATCTAATTTCAACCAGGCTTGTAAACATTGAAATTAGGGTACACTCTGTGCGACTTAAAGTGGTCCTATGGACAGATACTCAAATCTCCGCTGTGGAGCTTTGCAGCTCCTTCAGGGTTATCTTTAGTCTCTTTGTTGCCTCTCTGATTAATGCCCTCCTTGCCTGGTCCAAGAGTTTTGGTGGGCGGCCCTCTTTTGGCAGGTTTATTGTAGTGCCATATTCTTTCAAATTTTTAATAATGGATTTAATGGTGCTCCGTGGGATGTTCAAAGATTCTGATATTATTTTATAACCCAACCCTGATCTGTAGTTCTCCACAACTTTGTCCCTGACCTGTTTGGAGAGCTCCTTGGTCTTCATAATGCCGCTTGCTTGGTGGTGCCCCTTGCTTAGTGGTGTTGCAGATTCTGGGGCCTTTCAGAACAGGTGTATATATACTGAGATCGTGTGACAGATCATGTGACACTTAGATTGCACACAGGTGGGCTTTTTTTTAAACAAAATAGGAAAAATGCCAAGCGGGATGAATACTTTTGCAAGGCACTGTATACACTCATTCATCCATGGTTGATTGGAGCTATGGAAGTTTAGAAGTAGTTACCATTAGCCCTATAAATAGAATGCCAAATTCACAATATTAATAATACACTTTTTCAGTTTAAAGTCAATGTATTTAAGTTGAAGATTTACCATAATTTCAATGTTTACAACGATGGTTGAAATGAGAAAACTGTACTGGTTGATGACTTTTTTCAAATCCAATGTATTTTCCACATTGATTCCACATCACAATACGTTGAAACAACATTGATTTAATCAGTGTTTGCCCAGTGTGTTCTGTCCCTGTGACAGTTACCTGTGACTATATACAGTGTGCTGACCAATTGAAAACGATCAATTGAGAAGACAGACCTTGATGGAGCAGCTGATGATTCCACCCCTGTCGTAGACTTTGAGCAAGTCCTCAAACAGGTTGTCTATTTTCTCCTGGTCTTTGTGGAAAACTTCAGCCTCCAGGTTAATGGCCTCTGTCACGGCTCCACTGAAATCAACAACCGCATCACCAGTGTTGCCCCCATCCAGCGACTCATAGCAGCCAGAGAGCCTGGAGACAAGAGGAGAGAGAGGAGAGACAGGAGAGGACACAGAGAGGTCAGAGGGCAAAAAAAAGGGGAGTTGAAAGGAGGGTTGAGTAATGTTTAGAGTATACTGACTTGGCATAGGCTTTTTCAAGCAGGGCACTCCAGAACTCGTTGTTGAGTTTGGAGTGGCAGTAGATGAGCTCTCTGTTGATGGTGGGCAGGCGATCATCCACCACCACATCCACCCACTCCCCAAACACCCAGAACTGGAAGTGGAAGATACCAGCGTAGTTCTCCGGGTGCTTAGAGTCCCATTCCTGCTCCTTCCAGTCAGGGATGACCTGTCAACACACAGGGCTTCACAGTGAACCACATGTCTAGTCAAATGTTAATAGTTTTAAACTTGGGTGGGATTATTGGCGAGTGCTTATTTTCCTAGCCAGGTTCATTTGAATATAAGGAAAATATTCATGTTGCTGAGGGATGGTAGGGTGATTTCTGAAGGAAATATGACACTGTTTTCCATTCAATGACAGTAAAAAGCCCCTCAGGTGAATTCCTCACATCAACTATGTTAATTAAACTGAGTCAGGTATCAACAGTTTGGAATGACATAGATACCCATCCACATACTTCACATACATTATGTATGTGTTCCTTCCCAAACAGCACCATGTATATCCCCATAAGGGGACTAAAGGAAACTAATACACACGGAAATACACATACAGTCTTCTCTTGCAACGCTCATCTCAGAATGTGACCAGACAGGAGGAAATCAAACTCACCTTCTGCCAGAGGTCTGTTTTCAGTGCCAAGCAGGAGCACGCCGCCACAAACCAGCAGTTACCCACACGGCCCTGGTTCAGGTCATGGGAGCTGATGCCCTCCACAAACAGATGAGGCTCGTCGCTGATTTCCTGTACCAACGAGTGGATTTGGAAAATGCAAATACTTCTTAGAATTATATGCTTGTAACAATATTTTTACTTACCAAATAGTTCTGGCTTTGAACATGTTTGGTTTTAAAATGAGTTGGAACTCTCTTGAGGTGTTGTACTTGTGTGATAAATGAGAAATTGTCATTTTTCTTCTTGTCACTTGAGCTCTTGAGCAACGTACCATATAATGCACAGATAAGGGAATACATTCATTTTACAGGAATGCTACAACTCTGTCATCCACCACTGAACAGAATGGCAGTGAATCAACCTTAGATTTAAAACAATTCTCTGACACTATTGAAACACATGTTCTGTCATATACTGTATTTCTCACACACTATGTAAAGTACACACTTCGAGACCATTCCCAGTAACACCCTCACCCCAATTTCACACCACAGTTTGTTGTCTGTCACCACCATGACCAAACATCAACCTATAAATTGGTGTTTTAAGCAATAACATTTCCCCCAAAACTATGAGGAAAAACATGAGAAATACAAATTGTGACATTCTATTTCCTGTTTTATGTTTTTGCATGCAGACAGTGCCTGCAGACTCTGCTTTTGGTATTACATATAAAATAATAAAGCACAGGTTTATTTTTCTCTTGGTCAAATCTGCTCACAGGTGACTGCTCAGGTATCTGCTCAGGTGACTGCTCAGGTATCTGCTCAGGTGACTGCTCAGGTATCTGCTCAGGTGACTGCTCAGGTATCTGCTCAGGTGACTGCTCATGTATCTGCTCAGGTGACTGCTCAGGTATCTGCTCAGGTAACTGCTCAGGTGAATCAAAATTCAAATAGAAAAGTTTAGAATGAGTCAAGTGCTCTGTTTAGTCTTCAGTCACTCACCCGTGGTCTCTTCCACTCCACCATACCAGGAGGTGGTTTCCTGTAAAACAGGGATGCGTTGGTGACAGGAAACTCTGGATCCTCAAACAGTTTCTTGTCCTCCAGACATTCCTTCTTCAGCTCCGAGTAATGCTGGTTCTTGTATGAAGTGGCCGTGGAGAACATGGTTCAGACGCTGCAATCTCCAAACTGCAAACTGACCACAGAAGAAGACGTCATGTTACTTTATAGGCAGACTATCTGGAGAGTCCTTGTCAGTTGAGGGTCTGTCATTGTTCCCCTTTGACTCTGGGTGTCTGGACAAGAGCTCAGCATACCGTACACTAATACACCCCATAAATCCCAGACTAGCTCTTTCTTGGAAAATGTTGTAATGGCATTTTTTCCTTTGAATCATCATTGTTTGGATATAGTCTCCAAGGCAAACTCCCACAGGGCAAACAATTGGTCTCAGGATAAATACATCCAATACCCAATATGCTAACTATTGTGCATATTTTAATAAATGGAAGTAAAAAACAGTCTTCTACAAACAAAATCTACGAACAAGTACTCTACATCACTTTCAAAGTTAGGGTCAACCATGGATTTTACTGTACTCTACTGAACATATTTCCTGAAATATCCTGTACTGTGTGCTCATTCTTTTACCAGGTACTGCTGGAATGTCTAGCAATTTCATGCACATCTTTGTGTGAGAAATGTACAGTGGTAACTCAAAACATTTCTAAACTATTTCAAAAGCATAAATAGCGCTCACTTTAGATTACGGGCTGAAAAAGATGCTCTTTCTAAATGCCTTGTAAATGATTTATTACGGACCCTTAAAAATAAAGTGTTACCAAAACAGCAAATGGCTAAACTTTTACTGGTTTTTGCGATGGAAACATCGCATGTGTGCCAAGTTTTTAGACGAAAAACATCTGTTCAAAACATCTTCTGTCCTCTGGGAATATTATGATTTTCTAACTCTTTGACTGGTACAGCGCACTTTACCCCATCACCCTGACCCCTGACCACAGAGGTCAAACTCTTTATAAACAAGATTAGATCTGATATTGTGACTGTCTGCCACTGCAGTCACGTCCTTTTGCAGTCTGCCATGAATAACACAGACACAAATCATTCCATTTTGTGGTCACCGGAGCGCAATCAAGCTCTAAACTCCCAGTGAGTTGTCGATAATTACGTTTCCCAAAAACATTACACACTTTAGAAAATGCCTCTCAGAGCGAAGCCCATTAGTATCACAGTGAGATTCAGTTCATGATAATGCTGTCATGAGGATGATGACAGTTCATTATCATCATGTCCAACATTCCGCTACCTTCAGTTTTCAGACAGAACATTAAGCAGAAAAGCCCCCACATTCAATACACTAGAATAATTAGTGGAATAAATGACGCTGTCCTTCTCTCTCTCCTGTACACTGTCTCTCTCGTTCCTTCACACTCAGAACAGCCACATTGTACATTGACTGCATGTATCTTCCTCAAACTAAGACAAAGAAAGCAAAGAGATACTTAAATATATGCAGGTGGCTTATTGTATTATTTATATTACAGATGTTTGTCATCGTGAATCTTGCCCTGGAGGCAGAACTGAGCAATTTCCACTAGATGGGCCAGCTGCAAAGTCTAGATTGTCTATATAGTATAAATTCATGATAACAAACATTTAATTTAAGGTTAGGCATTAGGGTTAGCAGTGTAGTTAAGGTTAGGGTTAGGTTTAAAGTTTTATGACGTCGTGGCTGTGCCAGCTAGTGACCAAGAACCCTGCAGAGATGCCTCCAGGGCAAGACACATGAGAATAAATGACAACATGTGTCACGCCCTGACCATAGTAAGTTTGTTTAATCACCATGTTTAATCTCTGTCTTGGTATGGGCGTGATAGTGACTAGGTTTGGTCATCTAGGTTTTTTGTATGTCTATGTTGGCCTGATATGGTTCCCAATCAGAGACAGTTGTTTATCGTTGTCTCTGATTGGGGATCCTATTTAGGTAGCCATTTCCTCATTTGTATTTGTGGGATCTTGTCTACGGATAGTTGCCTGTGTGCACCAGTAGCTTCACGTTTCGTTTGTGCTTGTTTGTTTTGTTTTGCTGAGTTTCGATTTATAAAAAATATGTGGAACTCTACTCACGCTGTGCCTTGGTCTACTCATTACGACGAACGTGACAGAAGATCCCACCAAAAATGGACCAAGCAGCGTGTACAGGAGGAGTGGACTTGGGAGGAGATCTTGGATGGTAAAGGACCCTGGACGCAGCCCGGGGAGTATCGCTGTCCGAAGGAGGAGATAGAGGCAGTGAAAGCGGAACGGCGACGATACGAGGAGATAGCTCAACGAAGCAAGCACGAGAGTCAGCCCCAAATTTTTGGGGGGAGGATGCACACGGGGAGATTGGCTGAGTCAGGGTTTAGACCTGAGCCAACTCCCCGTGCTTACCGTGGGGAGCGTGTGACTGGTCAGGCACCGTGTTATGCGATGATGCGCACTGTGTCTCCAGTGGGCATTCACAGCCCGCAGCCCGCGTTCTTTGCCAGCTCCTCGCACTTGCTGTGCGAAAGGGAGCATCCAGCCAGGATGGGTTGTGCCGGCTCAGAGCTCCTGGTCTCCAGTACGTCTCCTCGGACCAGGATATCCTGCGCCGGCTCTAGCACTATATCGCCAGTACGCCTTCACAGCCCAGTGCATCCTGTGCCAGAGCCACGCACTTGTCGGGCTAAAGTGAGCATCCAGCCAGGACGCATTGTGCCAGCTCTATGCTCCAGACCTCCAGTGCGCCTCCACAATCCAGTACGTCCTGTGTCTCTTCCCCGTACTCGCCCTGAGGTGTGTGTCATCAGCCCGGTACCACCAATGCCGGCACCACGCATCAGGCCTCCAGTGCGCCTCCACAGTCCAGAGCTTCCGGTGACAGTTCCCAGTCCAGAGCTTCCTGGCGACAGTTCCCAGTCCAGAGCTTCCAGCGACAGTTCCCAGTCCAGAGCTTCCGGCGACGGTCCACAGTCCGGAACCTCCAACGACGGTCCACAGTCCGGAACCTCCTGAGACGGTCCACAGTCCGGAACCTCCTCCTGAGACGGACTGCGTCGGGAACCACCAGCGACGGACTGCGTCCGGAGCCTCCAGCCACGGTCCAGAGCCTCCAGCGACGGTCTGTTGTCCAGAGCCAACAGTAGGGGTTCTCAGTCCAGAGCCAACAGCAGGGGTTATTAGTCCAGAGCCTCCTGCGATGATCCACGGTCCGGTTCCTCCGGCGACGATCCACAGTCCGGTTCCTCCGGCGACGATCCACGGTCCGGTGCCTCCAGCGACGACACACGGTCCGGTGCCTCCAGTGACGACACACGGTCCGGTGCCTCCAGCGACGACACACGGTCCGGTTCCTCCTGCGACGATCCCCGCACCAGAGCCACCATGGAGGAAGACGTCGGATCTGCGAGCGGCACCAGAACAGCCCCGATGGTAGATGCCCACCCGGACCCTCTCCTATTGAGTCAGGTTTTGTGGTCGGAGTCCGCACCTTTGGGGAGGGGGGGGGGGGGGGGGAGTACTGTCACGCCTTGACCATAGTAAGCTGTTTATTCTCTGTGTTGGTTGGGGCGTGATAGTGACTAGGGTCATCTAGGTTTTTTGTATGTCCGTGTTGGCCTGAAATGGTTCCCAATCAGAGACAGCTGTTTATCATCGTCTCTGATTCAGGGTCCATATTTAGGTAGCCATTTCCTCATTTGTATTTGTAGGATCTTGTCTACGGATAGTTGCCTGTGTGCACCAGTAGCTTCACGTTTAGTTTGTTTGTTTTGTTGAGATTTGATTTATAAAAAATATGTGGAACTCTACTCACGCGGCGCCTTGGTCTACTCATTACGACGAACGTGACAATCTGCTAAATAAATAATAATATATGCTTTTATCCAAAGCGACTTACAGTCATGGTGTACACATTTTACACATGTGTAGTCCTATACCAATCATTCCCAATGTAAGTATATTTAAAAGAAAACTAAGAAAAACTTCCGTCTACTCTACCTCACTCATAGAAATTGGTGGAATCCCTGTGGAACGTTTCCGACACCGTATAGAATGCCCCAAAGAATTCAGGCTGGTTCGGTACTACATAGGTCTACCAAATAAACTGGCTGGTGAGTGTATGTCTGGCTGGCTATTGGCTTGTGTGGATATTGTACTGTATATGGTGGTTAGCTAGAGTCTATACTACCTGTATTAACTGCTTATTTTGTAAATCGGGAGTTGCTGTAACAAAAATTGAGCGCAAGAAGGGGGAGAACTGGGGAGCTCTGAGGTACAGGGTCGCAATATATATATTTTTTACCTTTATAATAAAGCACTGCATTTGCGTAGTGGCAAAGAGCAGTACAGTAGAGGCACTTACCAGGGCAGTGCACAGACATTTTGGGGGGCGTGGTCAACAACAACAAAAAGTGCACCCCAAAAAAGATTTCCCTGCAACCCGCTGACACAGATTCTTTAAGCAATTATTACAATACGAGGGGAAAGCAGCACACCGATGAGTAAAGTATTTTGCTAAACTATTTTGAACTTTAATAAATTCTACACTAACAACTACCAACAATTCCAGTCAAAATTGAAGATATTTAAGAAATAATGCAGTCTACCATGACTATATTCAACCCAACACAATTTGTTGCCACTGTCACGTAATCCAGTGGTTTTCAAACATTTTGACCTGCGACCCTCAAAAAGGAGTCGTACAAAACTTGCGACCCCCACGCACATGAAAAACGAAATGATCTGCATTTTACACCTGCATTTGGAGCTGAAAGTAATTCATTTTAGCAGCCAATATCAACTGGGGATATATCATGTCACTTCTCTGGAGCACAGGGGCCTCATTTATCAATATTGTGTATAAACTATTCTAAAATACAAATGGAATTTAGAATGTTCTTATGCACAGAAAAAAAGTGTGATTTCTCAAACAATCCTACGGCCGTAATATGCACATCAGTAGGAGATAACCATTGACCATCTCAGCCTCAGAATAACCATCTCAGGCTCATCTTTCTAAATGCCCCTAATTAACCATATTTGGTTAAAATCATCCCTTTCAAGCCGATGGGGACTATACAACACTGTACTATGAAATACAAAAACACAACCAAAAAAAGCTTCGATTTTTTTCTTCCCTAGACTTAAATAGAGGTACTAGTGTCAGAGATTGAGAACAACCAAAGGGTTATATTTGTCCTTTCGAACAATTTCTAAGTCAATGCTACAGCCTGTGACCTCCCAAGTGGTGCAGCGGTCTAAGGCACTGCATCACAGTGTTGATCCCCGGCAATGTCACAACCCACAGTGACCGGGAGTCTCATAGGGCAGTGCACAATTGGTCCAGTGTTGTCTGGGTTAGGGGATGGCTTGGCCAGGGGGGCTTTACTTGGCTCATGGCGCTCTACTTGTGGCGGGCTGGGCACCTGTAAGCTGGCAACGGTCGTCAGTTGAACGGTGTTTCCTCTGACACATTGGTGCAGCTGGCTTCCAGGTTAAGCGAGTGGGTGTTCAGAAGCCGTGCGGATTGGTGGGTCATGTTTTGGAAGGTGCATGACTTTGCCTCTCCCAAGCCCGTTGGGGAGTTGCAACTATGAGACAAGATCGCAATTGGATATCACAAAAAGGGCGAGAAAAAAAGTATAATGCTACAGCCCACGCTTCTATGCAAAATACAAATTGTTGTTCAATATTTTGTTTATTATTACATTATTTTGTTAATATCTCCTGCCTTGGTATAGGCTCTGAAATTAAATAGGCTCAAATGTGATGTCACACTCCTAATCCTATTGCACAGCAGTACTACAGCCTACCCACACTGTCACATAGGCTACTGTCAAGGCTACCGTTCTATTTACTTTAGAGCATGCTTGGCTATTAAATTAGTGATTGATAAATGGTAGCCTAATACTTGTTGTGAAGCGGGAAATCATTTAAATCAGTCATGTCAGAAAAGGAGAGACGGCCTGCAATATGATTATGATTTAGGCCTATATAAAAGTCAAATAAAATATAATACGACATGCTGTTATGCGTGTATCTTCTTACCAACAGCAAATGCATTTGCTCTATCAGGCCTACGTTTAAATGTTTTTATTAGCCTGGCATTATTCTAATTCCGGTGCATCAAACACCTCACATTTCCCCCAAACGAACAATAAGCCCATTTGCTTGCAGTAGTTGATCAACCTTCTAGAAGTTGTGCACATGGATGGTTTGAGATTTGCGTGGAGATGTACTCACAGGCACTTTCCCGTCAAGTTCAAAATAAATACCAACCTTTGCAGGAAAAATGGCTCAGGAGTGTTTTTTTTGTGTGCACGCACGTTTGATAAATGAGGCCCCAGAGCAAGCAAAATCAAATGGCCTACTTGTAGATGAGGCTGCAGAATTGGATAGAAAGCATGTTCTGTCTGCATCACAACATCACTTTGGAGGGAAGCCTTTCTACACCACCTGGTCTCAGAGCATTTCGTATTATTCTGTAGGTAAATCCGAGACACTCCGTTTAGTATGATATGTGAGGTTCGTATGGTATGTATTAATTTTTGGATGTCCATCACCCATTTATGATATGGTATGATATGCTACGAATTACAATTCCCATTATATGTTATAATTTGCAAAACGTACAATATGTTACGTATCTGCTAAATGTATGATATGTTATGAATTCTAGCTAGGTGGCTAGGTGGCTAACGTTAGCTAGGCTAGGGGTTAGGGTTAGTGGTTAGGGTTAAAGTTAGGGTTAAGTTTACAAATTAGGTTAAAGGGTTAAGGGTAGGTTATGGTTAAGGGAAGGGTTAGCGAAAAATGGTTAGGGTTAGGCGAAGGGTTAGCTAAGTAGTTGCAAAGTAGCTAAAAAGAGGTAAGTAGTTGAAAAGTTGCTAATTAGCTCAAGTTGTCCACAATGAGATTCAAACTCGGAACCTTTGGGTTGCTAGACATGAGTGTTATACGCCCACCCACACCAAACCTACCAATCTGAGTGTCTGGGATTTACGTTTACTATATAAAGGTCTAGTCTATGAGACCAGGCTAGTCTGCAGGCTGCAGAGTGCTCATCTCAAAATGAAAAAAGGCTGTTACATTAATGTTTATTTTAAAAACACTTTCATAATTAATTTATAACACACCAAATTCCTCAGCAGGAGGCAGGCAGGTAGAGGTGTAAATTGGGGTTCAATGTATTTACACAGTGCTGGTGACAAATGTACAATTCAATTATATTTACAAAGTTCTAGACCTCAAACTTTCTATTCAAAAGAAAACATATCTCAGGCAAAACCTGTACTAACCATACAAGGCACGGGTGGGGGTCTACCAGGCTCAGCTCAGATACTGCCTCCTCTTGAGCTACCCAAAAGTGATCTGCCGAAACATTCCCAAACGGACACTTTATATGCAAGAAGCCACACCTATTCTGGCACACATGCCAGGTACATGGGGTGGCAGGTAGCCTAGTGTTTAGAGTGTTGGACTAGTAACTGAAAGATTGCAAGATCGAATCCCTGAGCTGACAAGGCAAAAATCTGTCTTTCTGCCCCTGAACAAGGCAGTTAACCCACTGTTCCTGGGTTGTCCTTGGAAATAAGAATTTGTTCCTAACTGACTTGCCTCGTTAAATAAAGGTAAAACATTGTTTTACAAAACATTTATGGGTGTTAAACAACATTGGACAAGATGGAGAAACTGGACACGTTCTCCAAAGACAATTAAGAAAATGACAAAACTGGTAAATATAATTAAATAAAGCAAGCTTATTAGGACAAGAGTCAAGCAGTATTTGAGCACTCCACACGTTTCCACTAAAGGAACGAGAATGGTATGAATGTAATAATATATTGTTTGAATGTACAGAAATTACCATTAACCAAACATTCTAGATTTGCCCTTCCAGTTTCCAAAGTGGCCTTTTTGGGTGGTGGTCATTGTTGTTCCTCACAAATATCGTAATAAATTCAGCAGAATATGCTACATCTGTTTCCCATAATATTGAAGGCAGTGGTGATGATACAGCTGCTTATCTGAAGACATATATCAAACTAGGCCTATCTGAAATCTGAAGATTATCAATCAAATCCCACTGTCACTGTTCTACTCACCACGGTTGTTGTGTTTACTACGATAATGGTCTATTTTAGTGCATGCTGATACAATAGTCATAGACTCGCTGTCACCAGCAATCTAGTAAAAAGCTGTGGCTGTTCAAATGATTTTGGTAAGTTCATAAGAACGCATTATCAAAGGTTTTTGTTACCAATACGGTTAGAAAAAGAATGGTGTCAAAACTCAAAACTGAATTCACTGTCATAATGTCTGTATGATACATGTTGTAATTGGAATATTATAATCACTATCTCATTGGGAGTATGTAGGCCAACACATCCAATTGGGTTTCAGTTTGACATAGCAGAGCTTCCCTCGATGCAAGTTTTTTCACGGAGGCTGTGATAGACAGCGTTCCGTTCCCTCTACAACTGCTACTGAAGAAATTGAGTGATACTGCTGCTGACGGGGAGTACACGTTATGTAGCCGTCTTAAACAAGACAGTTTGACAACATTATACACCAGGAAAATGGCTGAAGTTAAATGTCAAACCAAATGTAGGTCTAGTTCTCCACAGTGTTGTGGCTCTTACCTGTTCTTGTCCTCCTAAAATCCCAATGGAAATCCTAGAGTTCCTTACAGGGTTGTTAAGATGCCACCTCTGATACGCCTTGTCAAGTTCTACTGGGATGTTCCAACTACAGCCAAAGGGTTGTGTCCTCCTATCTGTCCCCTCCCTATGACAACAGTCTGCATCATTCGACTCCTACTTAATAGCTCTTTGAGTCCCACGGTAACGTCGGCACGTTTTAGTGACCCTTTTAAACACTGTGTTTGAGCTACAGACTTCTGCATCTGCTGGTGCCAACCATTAGCCTGTGCAATTAATGGGGGCTGAGCTAGAGCAGTGTTTGTGAGACAATGGCAGATCCCCAAAACTGTTCTTCTCACAAAAATGCCTGTAAAGTCTGAACAGTTAGAACCTCAAAAACTATTATGACTCCACTACGAAAAGCTGAGACTCACTCAAACACGCATGTAATCTGTTTTGCTCTATGACACTCATGAGCCACACAAGAGTTGCTAGAAGGTAAGGTTTCTTCTACATAGAAGATCATTGGACATCCCAGGAAATAGTGTCTGTAATACTAAAATAAGCTCACATAGTTGCGGTCACAAACTGACTAGTTTAATTTCCAACTGAGCAAACCATTTCTGTACTTACAGCAATCTTTTGAATTGATTTTCTATCAGGTTTTTGCTTGGCGGACAGGCCAGGCTCCAGGATGACATGGGGGGGTTCACAACTAGTATTGTTTTAGAACCCTAATAACACAAGTTAGATTGGTCCTATACTGTTCAAATGTGCAAATGTTTTATCTGAAATGTAGCCATACACAAACTTTGCTTTACATAATAATACGAAAGATAAAGTATATATAACTATTTGGATTTAAAAAAATACACATCTATTAGTTCCAAACAGGACAATCAACAATTTCAGAAATAAAATGTTCTTGTTGTTTTTCACACATAACCCCCCCCCCCCCCCAACCCTAAGATAGACAAAACCATAATAACCAAACACTAACAGAAAAAAACACATTTCTAATAATACAAATAAATAAAAAGTTTAATATGCAGTCGCAGATAGATCAGATTACACTTCGACTAGAGTCAATATTCACATAAGAAAATAGAGAATATATCTACAGTTACAATGCCTCTACAATATCACCGGTTTGCAAAAACTCACAAAACTGATTTGAAATATTATGAAACTCTGGGGCTTTCTTTTTCACTGTATAAGTACATTTTTCTAGAGCCAGGCTTAAGGTTAATTATTTTAATCAATAGCCAAGTGAGGGGGAACTGACATACTTCCAGTGGAGAGCAAATGAATGTATAGCTTGTAATAGACAGAGGTCAACCATTTCTTCTCTCTCCTATGTAAAGCGAAATTCTCTGGGTAAAGATTTAGGATGCAAAGTTTAGGGATTAGTGGTATTGGAGTGGAGGTAATCTCAGAGATATAGCGCAGTACTGAGATCCAAAACTTTTGTATCTCAGCACATTCTGTCACGATCGTTGTAGAAAGTGAACCAAAGTGCAGCGTGAGTAGAGTTCCACATATTTATTGAGGTGAAACTTCAAAGAACATATAAATAAACGAACGTGCAGTTTGTAACGCACATAGCACTAAACACAAACAATATCCCACAACGCAGGTGGGAAAAGGACCACACTAAATATGATCCCCAATTAGAGGCAACGATCATCAATGCCTCCAATTGGGAACCATACTCACACCAACATAGAAATTAAAGACTAGAACACCCCCTAGTCACGCCCTGACGTAAAAACACCATAGAGAACCCAGAGGGCTCTCTATGGTCAGGGCGTGACACATTCACACAGGCAATGATCTAAGGTGCCTAAATGTGTGTTACTATTAACACACAGGTCTGGGATATTAGGGTCAAATTTGTGAAGCTTAACAGGGATGATACACACTACCGTGAAAAATACGGAGGGTACTGGGCAACAGAGGACAAACAGCAGAGAGGCTAATGATCTTGGAGCGGAGCAAAGTGGCCCGGGCCTTACTGAACCCCTCCTGGAGGTCCTGGTAGTCTGCGCAGCTGGAGCCAAGAGAATCCCAATATCACGGGAAACTGTGACGACTCCACCAACAGGAATTTGATCGTCTCACTGTGGTTTCCCTGACATTAGTAGGTTGACGGGGGTGGTCTGGTGGGTGACCCAGCCTATAGAGCGCCCGTCCAGCACTCTAATACCCATGGGAATGGAGAGGGGTTGAGTGGGGATGCCCAGCTCGGATGCCAGGGTAACGTTCATGAGACTCACATCGGCCACCGAGTCGATGAGTACCTGGAGAGACTTGGACTGGTCGCCCCACAGCATGATGGCATGGCGAGGGGGTGAGTAAGGGGAGAAGAACAATTATCTTTAAGACCCACCAGTGTACCTACTCAAACGAATGAGCTTGAAGGGACAGGTAGACAAAATGACCGGCAGTACCGCAATACAGACAACTCTGGGTCTCAAGTCTGCGTACTGTCGTGTCTTTGGCTATGCCGGATTAAGTGATATGACATGGTATTCTATAAAATAATTTTAATTGAACAACAATTCCATGTGAATCCGATAACTCTGATGTGTAGACTTTCCACTGTAGAGTTTATGTCATCTTATCATTGATGAGAATGTCTCAGATGACAACCGAACTGACATCATATTCATTAAGTACCACCGCCTATGTTCAATTGGTCAGATTACCAGAATATAGTTCATTTCCCCCCACCTTCTGATATTCCCAGAATCTCTATGTTTACCAAGGGGTTTTCAAAATGTTACATAAGTAGGGTAGAGAGAGGAAAAAGGGGGGAAGAGGTATTTATGACTGTCATAAACCCAACCCCAAGCCAACGTCATGACAGTACCGAGCTGTATCGGCTCAGGAAGAGGTGAAACGACAGTCTCCGGAGGTTCATGGAGGACACGGGTAAGCCCAGATCCTCTTGGGGACGTAGACGTCGGGGACTTCATCAGATGCAAGGTGAAATCCCTGAGTGAGCGATTGGGACCGCAATCGGACCTCTTCTCCCTCCTACGTTCCATTGATCCGAATGGTTAAAGCGATGAGTGAGTCGAGATCCGTCTGTAGTTCTCGGGCTGCCAGCTCATCCTTTACCTCATCCGATAATCCATGCAGGAACATGTTGAACAGTGCTTCTGGGTTCCAGGTACCCTCCTGCTAGCGTGCAGAACTCCACCGCATAGTCTGCCACACTGAGGGTGTCCTGCAGAGGAGATGGGAGGAGATGGCGTTGCGGAGCTGGTCCGAGGCCTGTTGGGTCAGTCATGGCAAGTTCGTACCATCAGGATTCAGGTAAGACCCAAGTGCAGACTGTGTGGAAGTAACAATGTTTATTGTAGCAACAGGGGCAGGCAAACGACAGGTCAAGGCAGGCAGTGGTCGGTAATCCAGAGCCAGGCAGAGCGGTCAGGCAGACGTGCTTGGAGTCAGGACAGGCAGGGGTCAAAACCAGGAGGGCGAGAAAAGAGAGACTGGAAAAAGCAGGAGCTGAGACATAAAACATTGGTAGGCTTGAACAAACAAGACGAACTGGCACAGACAGACAGAAAACACAGGTATAAATACCAAGGGGATAAGTGGGGAAGATGGGCGACACCTGGAGGGGGTGGAGACAAGCACAAGGACAGGTGAAACAGATCAGGGTGTGACAACTCGTTACCATGGGTTCATAATTTGTTGAACTTGAGTTAATTCTGGTGTGATTTTATTCCCAAGATATGTGAAACCTTGTTCTGTATTCACAAATGGATGCTGTACAACTGGATTCAGTCTCTTTTTCTTGTTGAGGAAAATAATGGAAGATTTGGTTTTATTAACTTCAAACCCAGAAAACTGACCAAAGTTGTGAAATCAAATTGTTAGTGGCAACTTCTGCAGTGGGGTCGGTATATAAAATCTTACTCCATTTACAGAAGTAGTTCCCAAACCCAAATCTCTTAAGCACTTCAAATAAATAAGACCACTCAACTCTATCGAATGCCTTCTCTGCATCAAGTGAGAGTATGGCAGTATCAGGGGACCCTTCACACATGTTTAGTAACCTTGATGTTTTTCATGAAGACATTTTGGTCTTGGTGTATTAGATATGGAGCACTCTATCCAATCTCCTGGCTAAGGTGTTAGCAATCATTTCTGAGTCGGAGTTCAGAAGAGAAATCGGTCGGTAACTTTCACATTTTGTTGGGGATTTATCAGGCTTCAGAATAAGAGTGATTAAAGCACTCCTTCGAGAGGGGGGGAAACAACCTTTCTGAATGGATTCAGCATACATATCCAAAAGTGGACCTAGAAGTGTGTCCTTAAATATGTTATAAATAGCTATTGGGAACCCATCTGGACCAGCCGCTTAACCTCCCTTCATAATGAAAATAGTATCAAATATTTCAACACCATCCAATTTCTTTTCCTAATGCAATTTTGTGTCTTCTGAAATAGATGGAAATCAAGACCATCCAAAAAGGATGTCTGATTAGTTAAGTTCTCAGAAGATTCCGTTGTAAAGTGTGTTGTAGTAGGAAGCAAATGTTTGTTTTATTTCTACAGGATACATTGACAATTGTCCTTTAAATTAGGAATTGCATTAATGGCTCTGTCTGAATTGAACTTCTTAATGCACCAGGCCAGCAATTTCCCAGGTTTTTCACCGTGATCCTAGAAGGACTGTTTCAACCTCGTTAAGCTTTTCGCAGCCTTTGAGGTGGAAAGTTCTTCATACTGATCTTTAAGAGCAAATCATTCCTTTGTTTACTTCTATTTAGTTATCCGATAAAACTTCCCTCTTCAATTCTCTGATTTTGCTGTCCAGCTCTCTCATTTTCAGATTTCATTGATTTGAAACTGGTAAAATATTTGCCACTTAATATATGCTTTGAAAGCCTCCCATCTTGTACTCGCTGACGTTTAGTCAGTGTTCAATGTAAAATAAACATCTACAGTTGAAGTCAGAAGTTTACATACACTTAGGTTGGAGTCATTAAAACTCGTCTTTCAACCACTCCACAAAATCTTTGTTAACAAACTATAATTTTGGTAAGTCGGTTAGGACATCTACTTTGTGCAGGACACCAGTCATTTTTCCAACAATTGTTTACAGACAGATTATTTCACTTATAATTCACTGTATCACAATTCCAGTGGGTCAGAAGTTTACATACACTAAGTTGACTGTGCCTTTAAACAGCTTGCAAAATTCATGTCATGGTTTTAGAAGCTTCTGATAGGCTAATTGACATCAGTTGAGTCAATTGGAGGTGTACCTGTGGATGTATTTCAAGATCACAATTAGTGGAATTAAGACATTAACATCACATTACATTAATAACAATGCCATTAACATCACAGAAAAATCTGAAAGATGTATTGAAGTAAAAAGCAAAAGCCTCAACTATACATTACATTCAAAAATCAGTCAAACAGCTAGTAGACTTAGATGAGGGAAAACCAATGGCGGCCAGGTCCATAAAGGTTGTAGCTTACCATTTAGAAGAGTTGCAGCCTCCTCCATGCAGTGCTGAACCTTATGAGAAGTTTCTGATTCCATTCTCCTTCCTGCCGAATTTTACTTGTCAGGTCCCTCTCAAACGCCAGCTGGACAAGCTGGGATTTTTGTTGATGTAACATGCTGTGTCATGCTGTGTCTGTGTTCACTGAATACGTTCTTCAGGGTGGATAAGGAATGGCGAGTCACAATAAACTCCCCTTCTCCTGGTTCAGTTTTGGTTAGATCCAGGTACTAGTGCCTGGTTTAATGGAGGTGCAGGTGCTTGTTGTGATGTTACCCTCGTGCTGCTGGTGCAAGGCCCTGGCTCTTCTTGATGTTGTTAGTCAGCAGGCAGCTGGGGGATGGGCAAGGATTACACTTGCTGTAGGCACGGGCCAGCAGGCTGCTCAGTGAGCTCGGCTTCGCTCTCGTCTCGACATGGTGGTCATTCGTTTTTTTTGTTCTTGTCAGTGCCCAGACAATTTCGGATATCCATGCTGATCAAAACTTAGCAAGCTATAATTATTCAGCGTGCCGCTAGTAGCTGCTAGCTAGCCTATTATTAGCTGTAGCTGTCTGCAAAAGTGAACACATTTCTTCCCTCTCTGTGCGAAAAAAAAACAGTCAATTTGACCCCGCTCTGGGTGGGATCCAATGAGCTTCCTAAACAAGGTAATGAAGGTGCTACCTTATGACAGTGCATGGCTTGGTGCCCAATCAGAAGGTATTTTGGTATTTTGACTATTAAATGTTACATAACTATACCAGTCATATACCATTTGTTATCTTATGTGGAAACAAAACAGTGTGGCACACATTCTATCCACCTCCCTAAGATCCATGTTGTCAGATCTTATTTTTTGATTGACAATTGTCATTAAAATTCATGAATGCAAATAGTTTTGTGTTCTACTTGTAAGCCCTAGCTGTCCTGATAATTAAATGGTAAAACACGTCAATGCAAGGTTAAATATGAGGGCAGAGCAGCCAGATTTATACAATTTGTGAATTTCAGGTTTTTCACCTAGGATACACCGCAATGTTATGTTCCACTCCTAGGAGGATTGTATCCCCCCAACACATTCATACACACACACACACTGACTGAAAAAAGGTCTGACAAGTTTTTTGGGCAGTTGACATCATGCTAAGTGCTGTCCCCCAGCCAAATTCCTGGCTAGTGAGGTAAGATGACAGATATGTTATCAACTGCATGCCTGGGGCCGTTAGGTTCTCCAAGGTGCAGGGTGCTGAGAGGGGAAGTATTGAAAGAGCCAGTAGAGGAGTTGGAAGGAGAGCCTAGTCCCACTCTGTTGGATCAAAGGAGTCAGGCTGTGCCCGTCTCTTCTACTGATAGACCGATCCCCACAATAGTTAGCATACCTGTTAACAGAGCTAACAGTCCCAGGATACACAACAGCTGTTTGGATGAAACCACAGAGATGTATCTAAGAACATATATAGCCCTTGGTTCACTCCAGACCTGACTGCTCTTGACCAGCACAAAAACATCCTGTGGTGGACTGCACTAGCATCGAATAGTCCCCGCGATATGCAACTTTTCAGGTAAGTCAGGAACCAATACACCGCGTCAGTCAGGAAAGCAAAGGCTATCTTTTTCAAACATAACTTTGCATCCTGTAGCTCTAACTCCAAAACGTTTTGGGACACTGTAAAGTTCATGGAGAATAAGAGCACCTCCACCCAGCTGCCCACTGCACCGAGGCTAGGTGACACTATCACCACCGATAAATCCACAATAATTGAGAATTTCAGTAAGCATTTCTCTACGGCTGGCATTACTTTCCTCCTGGCTACTCCTAACCCGGCCAACAGCTCCGCGCCCCCCGCAGCTACTTGCCCAAGCCTCCCCAGCTTCTCCTTCACCCAAATACAGAAAGCATATGTTCTGAAAGAGCTGCAAAACCTGGATCCCTACTAATCAGCTGGGCTAGACAATCTGGACCCTCTCTTTCTAAAACTATCAGCCGCCATTGTTGCAAGCCCTATTACCAGTCTGTTCAACCTATCTTTCGTATAGTCAGAGATCCCTAAAGATTGGAATGCTGCCGCGGTCATCCCCCTCTTCAAAGGGGGTGACACTCTAGACCCAAACTGTTATAGACCTATATCCATACTTTCCTGCCTTGCTAAAGTTTTCGAAAGCCAAGCCAACCATTTCGACTCCAACCGTACCTTCTCCGCTGTACAATCCAGTTTCCGAGCTGGTCACAGGTGCACCTCAGCCACGCTCAAGGTACTAACGATATCATAACCGCCATCGATAAAAGTACTGTGCAGACGTCTTCATCGACCTGGCCAACGCTTTCGACTCTGTCAATCACCGTATTCTTATAGGCAGACTCAACATCCTTGGTTTCTCAAATGACTACCTCGACTGGGTCACCAACTACCTCCCAGACAGAGTTCAGTGTGTCAAATCAGAGGGCCTGTTGTCCGGACCTCTGGCTGTCTCTATGGGGGTACAACAGGGTTCAATTCTCGGGCCGCCTCTTTTCTCTGTATATATCAATGATGTTCCTCTTGCTGCTGGTGATTCTCTGATCCACCTTTACGCAGACGACATCATTCTGCCAAACATACCCTCGTAAAACTGACTATGCTACCGATCCTCGACTTCGGTGATGTCATTTACAAAATAGCTTCCAACACTCTCCTCAGCAACTTGGATGCAGTCTATCACAGTGCCATCCGTTTTGTCATCAAAGCCCCATATACCACCCACCACTGAGACCTGTATGCTCTAGTCGGCTGGCCCTCGCTACATATTCGTCGCCAGACCCACTGGCTCCAGGTCATCTATAAGTTTATGCTAGATAAAGCTCCGCCTTATCTCAGCTCACTGGTCACGATACCAACACCCACCCGTAGCACGCGCTCCAGCAGGTATACCTCACTGGTCATCTCCAAAGCCAACACCTCCTTTGGCAGCATTTCCTTCCAGTTCTCTGCTGCCAGTGACTGGAACGAATTGCAAAAAGTACTGATTTGGAGACGTATATTTCCCTCACTAACTTTAAACATCAGCTATTTGAGCAGCTAACCGATCGCTGTACATAGTCCATCTGTAAATAGCCCATCCAATCTACCTACCTCATCCCCATATTGTTTATATTTACTTTTATGCTCTTTTGCACACCAGTATTTCTACTTGCACATCATCATCTGCACATCTATCACTCCAGTGTTAACTTGCTAAATTGTAATTACTTCGCTGCTATGGCCTATTTATTGCCTTACCTCCTCACACCATTTGCACCCACTGTATATAGACGTTATTTTTTTGCTATTGTGTTATTGACTGTACGCTTGTTTATTCCATGTGTAACTCTGTGTTGTTGTTTGTGTTGCACTGCTTTGCTTTATCTTGGCCAGGTCACAGTTGTAAATGAGAACTTGTTCTCAACTAGCCTACCTGGTTAAAACCTCTCTGGGATATGTGGGACGGTAGCGTCCCACCTCGCCAACAGCCAGTGAAAGTGCAGGGCGTCAAAAAAAAAAAAAAAAAATCTCATAATTAAAATTCCTCAAGCATACAAGTATTTTACATCATTTTAAAGATACAATTCTCGTTGATCTAGCCACAGTGTCTGATTTTAAAAATACTTTACAGCTAAAGCACGACAAACGATTATGTTAGGTCACCACCAAGTCACAGAACAACATAGCCATTTTTCCAGGCAAAAGAGAGGAGTCACAAAAAGCACAAATAGAGATAAAATTCATCACTAACCTTTGATGATCTTCATCAGATGACACTCATAGGACTTCATGTTACACAATACATGTATGTTTTGTTCGCTAAAGTACATATTTAAAAAATATTATGTTACATTGGCGCGTAACGTTCAGTAGTTCTAAAACATGCAGTGATTGTGCAGAGAGCCACATCAATTTACAGAAATACTCATCATAAATGTTGATGAAAATACAAGTGTTACACATGGAATTAGAGATATACTTCTCCTTAATGCAACTGCTGTGTCAGATTTTTTTTAAACGTTACGGAAAAAGCAAACCATGCAATAATCTGAGTACAGCGTTCAGACAACAAAGCAGCCAAAAAGATATCCGCCATATTGTGTAGTCAACATTAGTCAAAAATAGCATTATAAATATTCACTTACCTTTGATGATCTTCATCAGAATGCACTCCCAGGAATCGCAATTCCACAATAAATGTTTGAATTGTTCGATAAAGTTCATCATTTATGTCCAAATAGCTTCTTTTGTTAGGGCATTTGGTAAACAAATCCAAACGCGCGTTCGGGTCCAGCCGAACGTCGGACAAAAAGTTTAAAAAGTCATATTACAGGTTGTAGAAACTTGTCGAACTAAGTACAGAATCAATCTTTAGGATGTTTTTATCATAAATCTTCAATAATGTTCCAACCGGACAATTCCATTGTCTGTAGAAAAGCAATGGAACGAGAGCTAACTCTCTCGCGACCGCGCCTCACGAGCCTGTGGCACTCTGTCATGACACCTGGCTCAATCCCCTCTCATTAACCCCCACTTCACAGTAGAAGCCTCAAACAAAGTTCTAAAGACTGTTGACATCTAGTGGAAGCCTTAGGAAGTGCAATATTACCCCATTTACACTGTGTTTTGGAATTGAAAAGAGTTGAAAAACTACAAACCTCAGATTTCCCACTTCCTGGTTGGATTTGTCTCAGGTTTTCGCCTGCCATATGAGTTCTGTTATACTCACAGACATCATTCAAACAGTTTTAGAAACGTCAGAGTGTTTTCTATCCAATACTACTAATAATATGCATATGGAACAGAGTAGCAGGCAGTTTACTCTGGGCACCTTATTCATCCAAGCTACTCAATACTGCCCCCTTGTCACCAAGAAGTTAAATAATAATATTTTTTTTAATTCTGCATGATTGCCTTTAGGGTTTTCTATTGAGATGTTATCCCCCCCCCAAAAAAAAATGTGAGCACTGACAGACTTCCAGGAATACAGTCTGGTTCCCTTTCGTGTTTCGTCATGCACTCATTGTCTGTGAAGCTGACTGTTTATTGACGGCTGGTTGCTCAGTCTAATGAAGCGGAAAGTCAGTGCCATATTATAAGTTAATGGGCTGGAAATACAGCAAAATATTGGCTTAGTATACAGAGCCATGTACTGTCTTGATGAGGTAGCATTGGTAATTGGATAAGCTGTGTGGTCATCCACATAATGTAGTGGTCTGGTGGGACCTGTTTGACCTGAGACAAGCCAAAAACTCCAGTGGGCGAATGTATCAACCATGCATACATTTCTTACTCAATTCTGGAGTACATCGACAACATACACAACAATCAGAGCCATATTATATTTGTGCTCTCGTGAACGAGTGCCTTAACCCTGGCTGGAAAACACCCTCCAATCACCTTTTATGGTAACAAAAACCTTTTATGGTAACAAAAACGCCCTTCGTTTGCTCTGTGATTTGTAAATGTTGAAACTGGGCCAT
This sequence comes from Oncorhynchus nerka, assembly GCF_034236695.1. Classification (NCBI taxonomy): domain Eukaryota; kingdom Metazoa; phylum Chordata; class Actinopteri; order Salmoniformes; family Salmonidae; genus Oncorhynchus; species Oncorhynchus nerka. The sequence goes on from NC_088405.1 coordinate 53,861,139, forward strand.
GTCCATTTCTTAATGACCCAGGGCCTGTTTTCCCAAAAGCATTCATCTTAGAAACATATTTCTAACAATGAACTTAGCCTAACTAAGATGCTTTTGGGAAACCAGGCCCAGTGCAGTCCAAAATGCGATTTTCCTATGTTTAATACACATTTTCCACACTATGAAAATTATGATAATGCATTTTTAGTATAAGAGTTGTTTGGCGGGATAGAGTTTTGGCTTGCCTGGTGACCTCACCAGGTGATAAATTGGTTAATAGACCAATGATAAAGAGAGTTCCAAAACTCTCTGCCAATAACAGCTAGTTTTCTGTCTTCCCCTTCCCACTCAGACCACTCACAGACATCATTTACATTTACATTTACATTTAAGTCATTTAGCAGACGCTCTTATCCAGAGCGACTTACAAATTGGTGCTTTCACCTTATGACATCCAGTGGAACAGCCACTTTACAATAGTGCATCTAGGTCTTTTAAGGGGGGGGAGGGGGAGAAGGATTACTTTATCCTATCCTAGGTATTCCTTAAAGAGGTGGGGTTTCAGGTGTCTCCGGAAGGTGGTGATTGACTCCGCTGTCCTGGCGTCGTGAGGGAGTTTGTTCCACCATTGGGGGGCCAGAGCAGCGAACAGTTTTGACTGGGCTGAGCGGGAACTGTACTTCCTCAGTGGTAGGGAGGCGAGCAGGCCAGAGGTGGATGAACGCAGTGCCCTTGTTTGGGTGTAGGGCCTGATCAGAGCCTGGAGGTAGTGAGGTGCCGTTCCCCTCACAGCTCCGTAGGCAAGCACCATGGTCTTGTAGCGGATGCGAGCTTCAACTGGAAGCCAGTGGAGAGAGCGGAGGAGCGGGGTGACGTGAGAGAACTTGGGAAGGTTGAACACCAGACGGGCTGCGGCGTTCTGGATGAGTTGTAGGGGTTTAATGGCACAGGCAGGGAGCCCAGCCAACAGCGAGTTGCAGTAATCCAGACGGGAGATGACAAGTGCCTGGATTAGGACCTGCGCCGCTTCCTGTGTGAGGCAGGGTCGTACTCTGCGGATGTTGTAGAGCATGAACCTACAGGAACGGGCCACCGCCTTGATGTTATTTGAGAACGACAGGGTGTTGTCCAGGATCACGCCAAGGTTCTTAGCGCTCTGGGACGAGGACACAATGGAGTTGTCAACCGTGATGGCGAGATCATGGAACGGGCAGTCCTTCCCCGGGAGGAAGAGCAGCTCCGTCTTGCCGAGGTTCAGCTTGAGGTGATGATCCGTCATCCACACTGATATGTCTGCCAGACATGCAGAGATGCGATTCGCCACCTGGTCGTCAGAAGGGGGAAAGGAGAAGATTAATTGTGTGTCGTCTGCATAGCAATGATAGGAGAGACCATGTGAGGTTATGACAGAGCCAAGTGACTTGGTGTATAGCGAGAATAGGAGAGGGCCTAGAACAGAGCCCTGGGGACACCAGTGGTGAGAGCACGTGGTGAGGAGACGGATTCTCGCCACGCCACCTGGTAGGAGCGACCTGTCAGGTAGGACGCAACCAAGCGTGGGCCGCGCCGGGAGATGCCCAACTCGGAGAGGGTGGAGAGGAGGATCTGATGGTTCACAGTATCGAAGGCAGCCGATAGGTCTAGAAGGATGAGAGCAGAGGAGAGAGAGTTAGCTTTAGCAGTGCGGAGCGCCTCCGTGATACAGAGAAGAGCAGTCTCAGTTGAATGACTAGTCTTGAAACCTGACTGATTTGGATCAAGAAGGTCATTCTGAGAGAGATAGCGGGAGAGCTGGCCAAGGACGGCACGTTCAAGAGTTTTGGAGAGAAAAGAAAGAAGGGATACTGGTCTGTAGTTGTTGACATCGGAGGGATCGAGTGTAGGTTTTTTCAGAAGGGGTGCAACTCTCGCTCTCTTGAAGACGGGAGGGACGTCTAGACAGTCCTAGCAACAACAAAAAAGGAGAGACATGCCCTGCAATACGATTATGCTTTAGGCCTCTGTATATAATAAAAGTAAAATAAATATATGAGGCGACATGCTGCTAAGCAATCTTCTTACCAATGGCAAATGCATCTGTTTTATAATCAGGCCTACGTTTAAATGTTTTTATTAACCTAACATTATTATAATTCCAGTCCATCAAACACCTCCATTGCACCCAAAAAGAACAACATTTGCTTGCAATTGATCAAGCACTAACAGTTGTGTGTACTGGTGGTCTTAGATTTGCATGGAGATAAGCGCACTTTCCCATCAAGTTCAAAATGTATATATCATTCTTTGTGGGGAAAACTGGAGCATGCAAGGTTTGGAATCTTTTTTTTGTGTTCACCTTTGATAAACAAGGCCCAAGCAGACAGAGATACACCCTGTCTGGCTGCCTGGCCTGGCCTGGGCTGGGCCAGGGGACAGTCACACAACTCTGAGCATGGCTGCAGCAAATTAGGTCATATCCATGCTGGAGTGAAACACATGGCCTGAAGAGGTTCCCCAAATAAAGGGAACGCATCTGGATTAACAGAGATGGGAGCAAAGATGGACCATCTGAGCTGCTGCCTCTGAAGTCTCCTATACAAAGTTCACAATATCAATATCACAATACCAGTAGGACTTGTGATGTTGCAACCCAATATGCTGTAAGCTAAGCATGAACGAATGAGGATGCATGATGAACTTACTGTGCATGTAGTTTCTGCAGTCCAGCTTAACTCTCTCAAGGGTCCATTTATAGATTGTGTAACCAGTGGTGTAAATTACTTAAGTGAGAATACTTTTTTTTACTGTTTATATTATTGAAACTTTTACTTCAGTACATTCCAAAAGAAAACAATGTACTTTTTACACCATACATTTTCCATGACACCCAAAAGTACTGTTAATTAAAAAAAAAATGCTTAGCAGGACAGGAAAATGGTCCAATTCAGGCACTTCAGAATAACATCCCTGGTCATCCCTACTGCCTCTGATCTGGTGGACTCACTAAACAAAAGTGCTTAGTTTGTAAATTGGAGTGTACCCCTAGCTATTATGCCGTCTCGTTTGCTTAATTTAATGAATTTTAAATCATTATTTGATATTGATATTGATATAATAATTTTTTGATATTTAAGTATATTTGAGCAATTACATTTACTTTTGATGCTTAAGAATATTTAAAACCAAACACTTTTTAGACTTTTCCTCAAGTAGTATTTTACTGGGTGACTTTCACTTTTACTTGAGTTATTTTCTATGAAGGTATCCTCAAGTATGACAGCTGGGTATTTTTCCACCACTGTATGTAACGCAGCGTGACTAGTCCTCGCCATGCTGATGTGACGGCAGTGCACACTCTAGGGTACCCAGATATTTACGAAAACCACACTGACTCACTCCAAAAAACGTCATTCACACTAATGATTATACTTACAAACAGAACTTCTTACACAACAACTCTCAGAAATGTCCCCCCATTAACATTCTCACCATCAATTGCGTACACAAGGTCAAGGTCCTTGTGTCATCCATGAGAAAATGAATAGGAAGTCGCTGCGTCATATTGACGCTGGTTCATTCCCAGACATCTTGTGGTGAATATAAAGCTCCTGTCATTCTGTGGAGCGTTGTGTTCAAAGGCAAACAAGGCACAGCCCTCCACTTGAGTACTGGCAGAGATGTGTCCCATGAACGGCTATTTATATCTTAATCAGCCTGCGCCCTGTTCATCAGTCTGAAAACTACCCATAACCCCTGTGTGCTTTCCAGTTACACAGACAATAGACATTAAAGCTGTAGGAGTGTGAATGTGAAGTCACTTTTACTGCAGTCGCTACAGATTTAACTGTTACTCCTCTTTTGGTAACTTGTGTCTGGCCCTGCCTGTGCCGGTTAAATACCATAAGACACGATTGTTAGCTATAAACCCATTTCCTTTCTAAAAACAAGTCTAGGGCAACCACAGCTGAAACCTATAATCAGAAGTTCACACAAAGCTAAATCATTGTACGTGTTTCAGTAATTGCAGTAATTATAGAGTCCAGACCTCGAGTCCTCATGCCAAGCTCTAAGTGGATTCATTTAGGTGGGCATTCCAACCTGAGGTAATATCCTGAGGGAAACTTCGGAGGGAGCCAGCTCCTTTACCCAGGTCGGTCGACCGATGTGCACGTCAGGACCACTGTGGACCTCCACCAGAGTTTCCTCTGGCTTCGCCCTGCCCAGGCATAGTTCATTAAGCGTGCGTAACTGGAACGTAAATTCCATCTTTATGCACTTTTCTCTCTGCACGTATTCTGAATAGTATGCTATTCACTCGCTATTCGTTTTGGGGGTGGAGATCAAATAAATGAAGGTGTGGCAGAGGTATGTCAACAGATATACTGTATTCTGATCTTGACTTTGTTCCCTCATTATTCGACCACCTTTATGCGAGACGAAACGATGAATAAGGTCAAGCAACCTGTCGGTTTCAAGTGGAACAGCATCTATTTTTTATTTTATTTTTTACGATAGAAACAAAACCTTTCTCCATGCACTGTAATTTACAAATTGATAAGAGCTAGGTCAATGAGTAAGCCGTTTGGATAAGGGGATTGTAAATATAAATGACAATTGTTTCAGATGTGAACAAATGTGAAAGCAGTCATATGGCAGCAAACTGAATCCACTCTCACATTGGTACCTGGTTGCAACGGGCATCCATATTTTAAGGGGGTGACTCTCCCATAGACACCAATGCGATAGCAGCTGGGTCTGGTGTACTGAGTTCATTGACTTTCATTGAAAGTCTATATTCGACTTCGTAATTGTAGTGTTGCGGCAGACAAAGGGCTATTTTCAGGTGTTGTGGTTTTGCTGTTGAGTCCCTGAGGGATGATGCCTCTGCCATCATTGTTTTACAGTCCTGTATGATTTGTGAGTTATTTTATCTTCTCAGCTCTGGCTTGTGGAAGACAACTGCAGCTCCCTCTCTCCCTTTCCCCCTCCCTATCTCTCTACACAACAGTTTGGAAGCACACTATATGTGTGATGAATTGTCCAAAGTCAGGACAGGAGTGATTGTAGTCATTTTGTTGTGGGTTCACCGCAGAACTGAACCAATAAAGATGATGGCAACTGTTTATAACAGACATGAACAAGGTCTTAAGGGTCTAGGGCTGGGTTTCTACTAAGCTAGCATATGGAATTGTTTTAAGATGGTCATACTAAGGATCATTTAGCTATTCTATTTTGAATTTTAGGACCCCTGTAGGTATCAAAAAAGATATATAAAAAAAAGATTTGATGATACATTGAATTTGTCCTTACTGCTGTTAGCCCATAGAAATACATTGAATAACAGATTCATACATGGAAAAACAGTTAGTCCAAAAATATATCAAGAGAAGTATGTTTTAACAAGCAATTTGCCAAGGAAGGATACTCTGAGTGCAGCTCAATCCAGAAATGTGGCAGTGGCATCTGATTAAATTCTATTTTCACAGAACCGCTTGTTGCAATTTCGATGAGGCTCTCTTGTTTAGATATCGGTAAGTGGATTGGAGGCAGGGCATGAAAGAGCCATTTTTACTGGTGTCCAACATGTATTTCAAACTGTCAGGCATTCCCTTGTCAGCACGAACCTCTCGGTGGATGCTGCAGTGTACCCAAGTGGCGTCGGGAGCAACTTCTTGCACGTGCGTTACCACTCCAGTGTGTCTCCCTGTCATGGTTTTTGCGCCATTAGTACAGATACCAACACATCTTGACCACCAAAGTCCATTTGATGTCACAAAGCTGTACAGTACTTAAAAAATATCCTCTCCTGTTGTCCTGGTTTCCAGTAGTTTGCAGAAGAGGATGTCTTCCTTAATTGACCCCCCATAAACGTAACGGACATATACCAGGAACTGTGCCAGGCCCGCCAAGTCTGTTGACTCATTCAGCTGTAACGCATATCATTCACTGGCTTGTATGCGAAGTAGTAATTGTTTCAAAACATCTCCTGCCATGTCACTGATGCGTCATGAAACAGTGTTGTTTGATGAAGTCATTGTCTGTCTAGTTTTTTTGGCCTTTACCCCCAGCATTGTCCCAGCCATATCCGCGGCAGCAGGAATAATTAAGTCCTCCACAAGGGTATGGAGCTTGCCTGTCCTAGCCACCCGGGAGCTCACCATATAAGACGCTTCTAGCCCCTTCTTATTAATGGTAGCTGTTGCTTTTATACATGTCTTACTACTCGAAAGTCGTCTTAATTCTCGCTCAAAATCTCCCGTGGCTTATTTTTCAAATTGCCATGTTTTGTTTTTAAACGTCTGTGCAAGGTTTCATCGAGTTGTGAGATAGTGCTTTTGCACATTTAACACACTGTGGCTGAGGAAAGGCACTACTCCCAATATAAGTGAACCCCAAATCAATGTAGTTCTCATCATATTTGCACCTCTTCGATGGTCCAACGTCCCTGTCTGTTGTTCGGTGCTTTCCCGGGTAAGGGGGCAGTAGCTCTTCGGCTGCATCAGATTCACATCTGTCAGTGTCCATGCTAGCTGGGCTAACAACAAATGTAGAATTACTGATGCTAGCATTGGATGTGCTCGTGGAAGCAGAACAACTTGTTGTCGACAGATGCAGGTGTAGTACTGCTGGTAGTAGCATTACTACCAGTAGAGCTGGTACTGTATGTGTCTCTATGGACGCGAGCCTTACTATTTTTAACCATTTATCCATTTTCAAATGGAATGAGCAGCAGCTACGTAACAGTTAATGTGATTGGATGTTAATTATTTGACCAGGCTACCTGTATTTGACATTGTGTTGCTATTTCACTGAACACTAGATGGTTTAATTTTATTTTTGGCAGTAAAACGAGACTGTGAAAATGTGATGAAAAAAAAAAATGTGAATCACGTTTTTATTTAGCGTACCCCTGACGGCATTGCACACACCCCTGTTTGGGAATATCTGGGCTAACATATTACAAGCTGTGCAATAATTTGGGACATGTAGCCTATTCGAATCATTATGGAAGGCAAACCAACCGTAGCAGTTTAAATCTGGAGCCTGATGCATGGTTCACAATGACTGGACCGTTGTTGTCACAGTTCCATGATTAGTGAGGATTATTAGTGTAGATTTATAGTACTACTGTTCGACCCCTATTGTACACATCTCACCCCCACATCTCACCCAATATTTTATGGATTGAACAATTGAATATGGCAACTTTCAGGAAGATTCAAACCACTGTATTTTTTTATTCCCCAATATATTTAGCACATAAAGGCTCTCCAAACCTGTTTTTTTTTTTTTTTTAATTTATAAAGACTTTCCTAACCCTAAACAATATACCACGTAAGAGGATTTTAAAATATAACAATTGGTGCTGAAAGGAGAGAAGATGTGTGTATTTACATGACTGTCTTTAATTGAACTCTAATATCTAGTGATTCTGTCGAGAAAATGCTAATTAAAGGTACACCAAATTTGAATGAATGTCTTTCGAAAAATGTGCTGAAAACCCTATTGAATAAAAACTCCATGAGAAAATCTGTTGGCCAGCAAGTGGGAGGGTTTTCAGCTGAGAAGTGCATAGGAATGGCCTGAATAGGTAAAGGTCTTCGTAGAATGTTGGAGATAACCTGTCTGAATCGGGCCCTTAGTCAACTACTCCATGCCGTGGCAAGTCCTATACATTCCTAGGGAAAGGTGAGAAATAAAGGGATGTACTCGTCATGCCCTGATGAGGCAGGCACCAGATGGCAGACAAGCCAAGGTGTTGTTCTGGACAATATCATGAATAGCCAGTGGTGATAAACTAGGTTAGTGTTATGCCAAAATAAGGGTTAAAGCCACATTAGGGTTAGAGTTGGTTAGTATTAGTGTTTGTGGTTGAGGCTAGGATTAGGGATGTGGCCGTGAAGTTATTGTTTGGGTTTTGGTTGAGCTAGAGTTGAACTAAACCTAACTCTAACCCTCACCCTAGCTTCATATCCACATCCCGATTAAACCCTAACCCTATCCTCAAATACAACCCTAACCTTAACCCTAACCATAGCAGTAACCCTAACGCTAGGGAGGGAGTCAAGTTCAACTTCCGACGCAGCACGATCTGGCTGTCAGTCTCTAGAGCCAAGAGCACCACGACATCCGGTCTATGGCTCATGCTGGGGTCTGTCGATGGCAGAACTTCAGTCCTGCAGCAGAGGGCACTAGAGCCACACATTCATGCCACATGGCCATCAGATCAGAGGGACATGGCCTAGGCTATGGAGCACTCAGTGTTCTTCTCTGTTTGATCTGTCTTGCGAGTCATGTGTTGTGGTGTATGAGTTGATCGTGATTATTCACATAGTCCATGGCCTTAGAGGAGAAAACGTTACGAAGTGGATACAACCATGAAATTTGGTAGAAACATTCCCTCAGGACTATTAAAACATCCCAGAATGGGTGCCCATTTCAAAGGGAACACTGAAACGAGTTATCAAAAAAATTGTAAATGGCTGCCATAATAGCTGGTATTTGACCATAAAAAAAACATTATGCAACAGATAAAAGCATGACATTTGGTACAAACATTCCTCAGATGATATGAAAACATCTAAGAAGGGGTGTTCATTTCAATCCAGATCAAGGGGTTGGGGAGACAACCAACATCTTGATCTGCTGGCATTATCCAACCACCAAGTTGGTAAGATGGAAGAACAGCCCAGCAAGGAGGACAATGATGTCTATATCCACTGTTCAAATGATCGTGGTTTGTGCACACTTTTGAAGGGAATCTTAAAGATGAAGGCATACTCTTGTATCTGCCTCTTCGTGGTCACATTCCACCATTGATGTCAGAGCACCCTTTTTGTGACCACAGACTCATCAATTGTAGCATATATCTCTTTACCATCTTCAAATTCATTGGCACACCTTCTGTGTCAACATTTTTAAAAGCTCCTGTTTGTTATTAGGATTTTCTGAGAAAGTCATAGAACTTACATGGAAGCTTGGTTGTCTTCCCAACTTTCTTTCAGATGCCTTTTCCTCACTTCTCTCTTGTTGAGTCTTGTAGATTATCTTCTTTGTATGTGTCCCACTCAATATCAATTTTAGGGCACAGGTGGGTAGGAATCTACAATGATCAGGCCTAGCATATCCGATTTTTCGCTTGGAAGGTGGAAAAACAAATCTAGGTTCCCATTTTTAAGCAGTGGTACATTATTCATCTTAATGCTCTGATGGATAGATGTGTTCCTATCCACAATTACTTCCTTGAGATATGTTTTATATTGAGAAGTGCCTAGTTTCTCAAGCAATTAATATTACGGACTCTATTTTCGTCTGGCGTTAAGGCAGAGCTAGTGTCAAACGCAAGTTAGTTTGCAATTTCGTCAAGTAAAACTGTCACACTGACATCTTCCAGGCCTTAACGCCAGGTTCGGCAATTTACCTGTCTAACATCAGCATGCTTGCGCTCAGATGGGAGGGGTGGAAATATGAGGCGTGTCCTTAAAAACATGATTCAAAGTGCTAATTTCAGGCAACGCTGGTAGGGATATTTAAGACCAACCAAAAATTGGTTTTAGTGGTGACGCAGTTGGTTATTGCATGGATTTTGACAGTGGAAACGCAGCCTTTCAGCCGTTACGCACATAGAACAAGATGTGATTTGGTGCCTGTATACTTCGTAGAAACATAGAAACCCCCCCACCTGCTCAATGAAGCGTTCTCTTCTTGTCCTGTCTAATGTAGCTAATCAAGTACAGCAGGATAGTCAAGACCGTCAATAAAGGGTTTGGCTCATGAGACTGCTTGGAAATAAATCTTAATCACCAAAGGTTTATTAAAATATGAAATTTGAGAGGAGCAAAACAGTGAGCTGACATTCCCTTTTTATCTATGCATTGTAGGCAGGCGTACATTATTTTAGCCATGCTTTGGACGTGAGTAAAACTCCCACCATGATGTAGGCTACATGTGTCCATGAAACGAGAGATGAGAACCTCTGTGAATAAATCAAATCACATTTTATTTGTCACGTGCGCCGAATACAACAGGTGTGTAGACCTTACCGTGAAATGCTTACTTACAAGCCTTTAACCAACCATGCAGTTTTAAGAAAATAGAGTTAATCAAATATTTACTAAATAAACAAAAGTAAAAAAATTAAAAGTGACACAATAAAATAACAATAATGAGGGTGAACCTCGTATTTAGAAGTTATTTTCCTGTAATAATAGTTTGTTTTCCGTTTTATATTTGTAAAACTAAGCCCTCTGTAAGCCACCCTTTCCCGAGGCCTACTATAATGAAGGCTGGCTCAACAGCGTTGCGTTGTCTTTTTTTATGCTGGAGATGTTAGATCATTACATTTTTTTTAAACCCACAAAAAAAAACATATTGTTTTAAATTCAACTCAATGAAAAACAAGCAAACTTATTAGAATGATTCACTGTCCAATGCCACTTCTGGAGAAGTGTGAATGCAATCTGTAAAATGGTTCCAATATGTATATAAAACATATTTGGGAGCAGTATAACGGTGAGTGGATATTCTCTTTATATTGGATCTTTGTCCAGCTACTGTGAAAAGTTTGGATGTGTGTAAAACCCTCCATGGTTTGCGTTGTTTTGACATTTTTTTGCCAACAGGAAGCCCATAACTATGGTGCCTGTAAGTGTTACTGTAGACAAGGCCCATTTAAAATAAGTTTTGCTTTGAATTATTCGCTCTCTTTATAAGATTTGTCAATAATGAATTTAATCTTGCTTATAGACAACATTTGGCATATCCACGCTCAGCCATAATGAGGGGCCTAGCCCCTATATCAGGGTGAATGCTATGTATATATTTCCACATTGAAGCCAGGCAGTTACTTAGAACAATGTGGACTGCAGACAGGTTCAAGTTAACACATTTAGCAAAGGTTTACATTTAGCTATTTAGTTTCTGTAAGCTGTTTAACAAACTAATGGACTAACATTGGAATTGGAGTTGATTCCAAGGCAATACATCATAGTGTAACGGCTTTCTTCAGTGGACGAACTATCGGACCAAAGCGCAGCGTGGTTAGAGTTCAACATGTTTAATAAAGACCATAAACGTGAATACTACAAAATACCAAAACAACAAATGTGAAAAAAACGAAACAGTCCTATCTGGTGCATAGACAAAGACAGAAGACAAGAAACAACCACCCACAAAACCCAACACAAAACAGCCTACCTAAATATGGTTCCCAATCAGAGACAATGACTAACACCTGCCTCTGATTGAGAACCATATCAGGCCAAACATAGAAACGGGAAAACTAGACACACAACATAGAATGCCCACTCAGCTCACGTCCTGACCAACACTAAAACAAAGAAAACACAAAAGAACTATGGTCAGAACGTGACAGTACCCCTTGCAGACTGACGGCTCTGGCAGCTCTGAACAGGCGGGAGACTCCGGCAGCTCTGGACAGGCCGGAGACTCCGGCAGCTCTGGACAGGCCGGAGACTCCGGCAGCTCTGGACAGGCCGGAGACTCCGGCAGCTCTGGACAGGCCGGAGACTCCGGCAGCTCTGGACAGGCGGGAGCACCTGTAGGGATGAGACGGAGAGACAGCCTGGTGCGGGGGGCTGCCACCGGAGGGCTGGTGCATGGAGGTGGTACTGGATAGACCGGACCGTGCAGGCGCACTGGAGCTCTTGAGCACCGAGCCTGCCCAACCTTACCTGGTTGAATGCTCCCGGTCGCCCTGCCAGTGCGGTGAGGTGGAATAGCCCGCACAGGGCTGTGCTGGCGAACCGGGGACACCATGCGTAAGGCTGGTGCCATGTACGCTGGCCCAAGGAGACGCACAGGAGACCAGATGCGTAGAGCCGGCTTCATGGCACCTGGCTCGATGCCCACTCTAGCCCGGCCAATACGAGGAGCTGGAATGTACCGCACCGGGCTATGCACCCCTACCGGGGACACAGTGCGCTCCATAGAATAACATGGTGCCTGCCCGGTCTCTCTCGCTCTCCGGTAAGCACAGGAAGTTGGCGCAGGTCTCCTACTTGGCTTCGCCACACTCCCTGTGTGCGCCCCCCCAAGACATTTTTGGGGGCTACCTCTCGGGCTTCCTACCGCGCCGCCTTGCTGACTCCATTCGCCGGTATCCCTCATCACACTGCTCCAGAGAATCCCAGGCGGGCTCCGGCACTCTCCCTGGGTCGACCGCCCACCTGTCTATCTCCTCCCAAGTAGTGACACAGTCCAGATCTCGCTCCCATGTCCAGAAATCCTGACTTCGCTGCTGCTGCCCATTACTACACCGCTTAGTCCTTTTGTGGTGGGTGGTTCTGTAACGGCATTCTTCAGTGGACGAAGGATCGGACCAAAGCGCAGCGTGGTTAGAGTTCAACATGTTTAATAAAGACCCTAAACGTGAACACTACAAAATACCAAAACAACAAATGTGAAAAAAAGTAAACAGTCCTATCTGGTGCAAAGACAGAAGACAAGAAACAACCACCCACAAAACCCAACACAAAACAGGCTACCTAAATATGGTTCCTAATCAGAGACAATGACTAACACCTGCCTCTGATTGAGAACCATATCAGGCCAAACATAGAAACGGGAAAACTAGACACACAACATAGAATGCCCACTCAGCTCACGTCCTGACCAACACTAAAACAAAGAAAACACAAAAGAACTATGGTCAGAACGTGACACATAGACGATAAATACAGAACTTAAAGCAACCACATATATAGCCATGGAGCACCTTTTGATTGGCCAGTGAGGAGCCAAGCCTCGACACACCCACAACTTGTTTATTCATCAAAACCCAGCCCTTTCACGCCAACGCAGCAACTGAGCTGATACCTGTGGTTGTGAAAATAGCAAAAATATTTCTGACACATCCCCCAAACCTATAGCGCTACCGTCATCGCTTAGATGAATCATAGCGTTAGGTTTGTTAAAATGGAGCTTTCTATATTGACTGTTGTTAGCCATGGTCTCAATAAATTAGCTGCATAATGTAACTCCTAGGGTGTTGCCAATTTTTAAGCTTGATAACATGATGTGTTTAAGTTGATTCATGTAGTAGTTCAACACAATTATGATATATAATGGCATATTGTTGAAGACTGGTCCACTACTCACAAATACACAATATTTTGATTATATAAGGCAACAAAAATTCAACAGCAAAAAAAAATCTGATTCTATATTGGCGGCCATAATGGATTATGTAAAAAAGGAAATTGGGGTGCCATGCCCCAATTTTTCATCACCCCTTCTAATATCAGGTAATACATCTCAAAGATAATCTCTACCAAATTTGACGCTTGAAAAACACCATGTTATCAAGTAAAAAAATTGCCATCACATCCTAGGAGTTAATTTATTGAGAACACAGGTAATTTACTCTGAATATAACCTAAAACTGGGGGTGGTTGTTCTAACAGGCTTTTACCCTAACGGTTTCATATCAAGGTGACATTAGAAAATTGCAGCGTAATGTAAAAGCCAATGTTAGAATGACCATCTCCAGTTTAAGGTCACATTCAGAGTAAATTACACAATTGCCCCAAAATTTGGGCACCCCTTCTAATATCAATGAATACATCCCAAAGAGAAGCTCTACCAAATGTCACGCTTGTATCCGCTGCGTAACAGTTTCATTACTTTTTGATGCTACCCACTGGGCACACACAGTTTCCATGTAATTTCAATGAAATTACACTGAACAAAAATATAAATGCAACATGTAAAGTGTTGGTCCCATGTTTCATGAGCTGAAATAAAAGATCACTAAAATGTCCATATGCACAAAAAGCTTAGTTATCAAAACAAAAATGCACAAATTTGTTTAAATCCCTGTTAGTGAGAATTTTTCCTTTGCCAAGATAATCCATCCAACATTACACAGGTGCAGCTTGTGCAGGGCAGCTTGTGTGCAGGGGACAATAAAGGGCCACTCTAAAATGTGTGGTTTTGTCACGCACCACAATGCAACAGATGTCTGAAATTTTGAGGGAGAGAGAATTTAGCATGCTGATTTTTTTATTTAATGTTAATTTCTTTTACAATAAACCGTCTCCAAAGTCGTTTTAGAGAATTTGGGAGTACGTCCAACCGGCCTCACAACCGCAGACCACGTGGCCCATTGTCGTGCCGTTCATCCGCCGCCAGCACCTCATGTTTCAGCATGATAATGCACAGCCCCATGTCACAAGGATCTGTACACAATTCCTGGAAGCTGAAAATGTCAGAGTTCTTCCATGGCCTGCATACTCACCAGACATGTGACCCATTGAGCATGTTTGGGATGCTCTGGTTCAACGTGTACGACTGCATGTTCCAGTTCCAGCAAAATCTTAGAAATTGTTGCATGTTGCGTTTATATTTTTGTTCAGTGGGTAAGGCCCTGAACTATAAGGAAACTTGTAATGCATTGTGTGGATTTATTATTGTGTGGATGTATTATATTTTCATGTAGGCTACTTGTTTACAGAAAGAACACATGTAAAGGGGGTGACAGCATTCACCAGGGAAACAGACAAAGCAGATCGTGTTTTCATGTAATCAAATTTATTTGTTGTTGATTATTTTTTTATATGACAGCAATGTTCACAAAAATGATAGCTTTGTATTTTAATTTCACTCAGTTTTGATCTTTACATTGTACAGTTGTGTAAGGACCATAGAAAACCCAATCGACCTCAATATTGGTACAATGTAGTCTACTCGTGGGATTTAAAAAGCATGCAATCTGACTTAAAAAGGTTTCATTTTACAAAGACAAGTTATTTTTTGGAGACAAAACTCACATATGAGAAACTAAAGGAACATACAGCAAGCCACAGGTCTAATTCTACAATTTTGCAAACTATCCTCTAAACTACGGAAAGTTTGTTTCTTTTCCTTCTAAAGTCGATAACAGTAGAAATATCCACGAGCAAAGGAATTTCTCGCAAAATGAATATTGATGGAAACAAAGGGGAAAAAAGAGGGCATGACAGAGAATCGTACACACGGACAGCTCAACCAGCAAATGAGATGATCTGACAATCATGATTGTTTTTTGTTTTTTGTTTACAGGAACGTGAACTATAAGAAGGCAGTTTGGGCCATCTGTTGACTAAATGTGCTATACATATTCAGTGTTTATCAGTCATTGTGATCAGTAACGATGCTCAGCAATGACCACAGATGAATAGCTCTATGATCCGCGGCTGACAGGGGATGACTTATGGCTGTTAAGTCTGTTGTTGACTAGCCTTCTACGGTAAACCGCCCTTCGAGTTGTTACAAATAATACACGAGAACAACGTTAGTTTCTTAGCTACATTATCGAACAAATGTAACTATTTTATCAATCTGTTTATTATTGTTGAGTAATATTGTAGTGAGGAACATTTCTTTACAACCCCATTGATGATAGTATTGGTTATTCATGAAAGCATCACCCCTGCATACAGTATTGTATAAAGGTTTGAATGGTCTTTTAAATGGACTCTATTTGGGGATTCCTAACACCATGGTAGAATGTTGAGTCTGGTAAGATAATATTTTACAGATATGTCCAAAAGCCCTGTCCAATTCGAATCAACTTTGTCATATGGTGTACAGTATGTCTGTGTATGAATCTGTGTGTGTTTGTGTGTGTGCAAGCATGTGTGTATTTACAGTACCAATTTGGACACAACTACTTATTCAAGGGTTTTTTCTTTATTATTCTACACATTGTAGAATAATAGTGAAGACGTCAACAATATGAAATAACACTTATGAAATAATGTAGTAACCCAAAAATTGTTAAACAGATATATTTTATATTTGAGATTCTTCAAAGTAGCCACCCTTTGCCTTGATGACAGATTCGCACACTCTTGGCATTCTCTCAACGAGCTTCATGAGGTAGTCACCTGGAATGCATTTCAATTAACAGGTGTGCCTTGTTGAAATATCATTTGTTGAATTTCTTTCCTTCTTAATGCATTTGAGCCAATCAGTTGTGTTGTGACAAGGTAGGGGTGGTATACAGAAGATAGCCCTATTTCGTAAAAGACCAAGTCCATTTATGGCAAGAACAGCTCAAATAAACCAAGAGAAACGACAGTCCATCATGACATGAAGGTCAGTCAATACAGAAAATGTCAAGAACTTTGAAAGTTTCTTCAAGTGCATTTGCAAAAACCATCAAGTGTTAGGATGAAACTGGCTCTCATGAGGACTGCCACAGGAAAGGAAGACCCAGAGTTACCTCTGCTGCAGAGGATAAGTTCATTAGAGCTACCAGCCTCAGAAATGAGTCCTGATGAGTCCAATTTGAGATTATTGGTTCCAACCACCATGTCTTTGTGAGACGCAGAGTAGGTGAACAGATGATCTCCGCATGTGTGGTTCCCACCGTGAAGCATGGAGGAGGTGTGGAGGTGCTTTGCTGGTGACACTGTCTGTGATTTATTTAGAATTCAAGGCACACTTAACCAGCATGGCTACCACAGCATTCTGCAGTGATACACCATCCCATCTGGTTTGCACTTAGTGGAACTATCATTTGTTTTTCTACAGGACAATGACCCAACACACCTCCAGGCGGTGTAAGGGCTTTTTGACCAAGAAGGAGAGTGATAGAGTGATGCATCAGATGACCTGGCCTCCACAATCACCTGAACTCAACCCAATTGAGATGGTTTGGGATGAGTTGGACCGCAGAGTGAAGGAAAATCAGCCAACTAGTGCTCAGCATATGTGGAAACTCCTTCAAGACTGTTGGAAAAGCATTCCAGGTGAAGCTGGTTGAGAGAATGCCAAGAGTGTGCAAAGCTGTCATCAAGGCAAAGGGTGGCAACTTTGAAGAATCTAAAATATATTTTGATTTGTTGAACACTTTTTGGGTTACCAAATGATTCCATATGTATTATTTCAAAGTTTTGATGTCTTCACTATTATTCTACAATGTAAAAAATAGTTTAAAAAAATAAAGAAAAACCCTTGAATGAGTAGGTGGTTAAGTACATGTGTTGATAAATGTTTTTTCTTAGGATTGTCTTACTGCAGTTTTAGGGCTCTATTCAATCCGTATGGCGGAAGTTCAGCTTTACATGAGTGATTGAAATTTAAAGGCAATGTTCCCGCGTTCGCGGAGACTGCATTCACGGTGAACGCAATCTGTAACTCATCAGCGATCCAGACATAAAAGAGCCCTTAGTTGCACTTGCATTCAAATCTTGGTAAACCATGACTAACATTTAAGATATACTGTAGTAAATTATATGATGGATTTAGACACCTTTTGTCTGTCTATAGATGCATTTACTACTTGAAAATCATTGACATGCTATTCTGTCTTTATGACTTGTCTTGGACACATGCTCTTTGGTGAGACAGAATGTCTTCCAGACGTCTGGTTAGGTTTTACCAGAGGAAACAGTACAGTACAGAACAGCAGTAGCAGTGGTTCAGTGCTTGGCAGTAGCTTCGGCAGGTCTACTAAAGTGCCACTGTCTCAGCTGCATTGAAAGCAGTGTAAACGTGGGGAGCAAGTCCCCAGTTGTGTACAGTGCAATTCATTTCCCAGACACCCCCTGTTTAAACCGGAGATTAACGTTTACTGTTGAGAGAGACTCCCGGTTACCATGGTGATTGAGACGGCCAAAATGGTGATCATGAACAGAATAGTAATACCATGCTTTTCACACAGCGTCTGCTCTTTTCTACCTCTTAACGTCTCATCCAGACTTCCCCCTACCATGAACACACATGCGCAAACACGCATGCGGACACACATGCACGCGCGCACTTGCGCACACACACGCACAGAATAAAACACACTCATATGGACACTGTCAAATACATCCCCAAAACCTGTACCAAGGGACATAGGTAGAGGATAGGGCTTGTATTGTGTTACCATGGTAACGTATCGCAGTTGTTTCCCTTGCTATTTGTAAAGGGTGATATGATCACTTAAAATCCCTTTCTAAATTCACCGACGGTTGCAACACAGACCACGCCTAGTAATGATCAAAAACAGACTGGAGATGGACTGTGATTGTGACTTCATCATGATGAGATTCATGGATGTGAATATGGATTGGTACTGTGTGTATGTATGGCAGTGGTGTGGCTAAAACAATGAGACAGAAATGTAAAATTGTGTTGCTCAGTTAAGACTGAGCGAACAGCCATCATTTGAGTACAGCCAGAACGGGAGGTGGAACACAACTCTTTTAATTGCAAAAGGGAATTGGTTAATACATAGAGTGAAGCACTGAAACAAGCCACTGTGACATTGCAAAAAACACCATTAAAGAGGACGTTGTACATTTCCCAGTAACCCAATTCATTCCATCAAGAGATTCATTCAGAGAGAACAGAAAGAGAGTATGTCTGCACTATGATATAGTTACCCTGGCATTCTATCAAAAACAATGTATGAGAGATCACACTGCGCTGATGGCAGCTCCACAATTCAAGACATTTAAAAATGCTCTACAAACAGTTTGTTAACAAAGAGGCCATGTCTTAGTTTTCCTGTTTGTTTTGTTTTTTTTTAAATCTTTTTTTTTTATTTATCAAAAGACGGCAATCAAAAAAAAAAGAGGCACCACTGGAGGTGAGAGTTTGGCCCACACCTCCTGTATTATAGGGTGGTGGCAGCATCACACAAAACAACCGACTGACACTGTTCATGTTAAACTGTAGAAAATCTGGGGCAAAGAGACAAGATATTGAACAGCTGGTGAGATAAAGTAGAACTGAATTCTCCAGAAGAGACTTTTATTTGACAAAGTGTTGATTCCCAGAAGATGTAAAAGTGGACATGCAGCTGTAGTGCTGACATCACAGTGACATCACTCCCTGCAGATGGTGGGTGTAAGTAGTCGAGAGTGTGTTGTGCTGCTCATTTGGGTCAGATTTGGGTCAGGTCCAGAGAGAGGTTCACACTGGATCACTTTACATACGTAAATACCTTACATACGTAATACTTGGTCTAGTATTTCACACTATTCTTTGGGACGACCGCCACAGAAAAATGTCCATATGCCTGCACTATAACACAATGATGTGTTAATCAGATTTCGCCGAACATCCTCTCTAGGAACATGACGTTACTATAACCATTCATGTGTGACTCGTCAAGAAAAGGAACAATGTTTTAGACATATATATTACTTCATTTTTTTTAATAATACTTTTTTTTTCTCCGAACAAACAATTCAATTTCCTCCTATCTAAACTTTTGTATTCAACCAATAAGCACTAAGAAAAAAGATTTAGCCATGCAAAATGTGAGAAGCTCTACTCTATTGTTTTCTGTGCTGGTGAAAATCTATTTACCCTACATGGACATGGTCTGGTTAGAATGGTCTCATGGGAGGCCCCAGTAACAAACAGACAGTACAGAGTACAATAGCAGACAGGTATGTCTCCACTGGGGGAACTATAGATGATCTACATTTTAGATTTCCACTTTGCTTGATACAATATATACTTTGGCTTTGACATTTTGTTTTATTGTCAGGATCATTTATTCTAAACTTGCCTCAATATAAGTACACCTGGCTCTATCACATCTCCATTGAAGTCTCCATCGTAGAATCAGTCACAAAAAGGAGTTCAAATTATCATCACCAAAATACATTTAAGAATCCTAAACCGTTATTACATTTTTTTAAAAGGACGTGCTTGTTTGTTTTAAAAAGGGCAATTTTTTTTTCTGGCTTTGGTTGGTTTGTACACACTAGTATAACTTACCCCAGTAACCCTACTCTACATGCCCACGGTTTCAAAGCCGCTTGGCCCCACTGTGCCTTGCAGTTTTTGAAGACCTCATAGATAGACGATGCACAGAAAACATGTTATGTTGACTCAACGTTTGGCAGGCGATGTATTGACGCTTTGTGAAAGCATAGTTATGAATGTTAGGCATTAGCTGGGATGTTGCAATGGCTATACACAGTATTTACAGTAGATGAAAAGGAGGACATTCACCTCTCACGGCTAAAGCGCCTTCCCCTAAAAATGTTCTCGTTACTTTTAACAGCTTGAACCATAGCACAGAAAGAGAGAGGACAAAGAGGGACATTATGAGCAAAACGTGACTACTGACTACTACACCCCAGAGAAATAGTCCATTTGCTGCTTGGAATTGTGCACTTGAATTGGGAAAATCGTAGAAATGTCTGATTTGCCCTATATCAGAATGCATGGTTTTCAACTGGGGAAAAAATACACTTCTGTAGTTACATTGTGGGAACTGCATCTTTGAAATTGCTTGTTAGTAAATGATGTGCCCCTTCTGAGAGCATAAGAGTAAACCCTGGACTTTCACACAATAGAAGGATTTGGCGAATTTGTTAGATGCAGTAATTCGTACATCATTGTCGTATACGCCCAGCATATACATTCATAACAACATAGGATATAAAAACATGATCTAGTGGTGAATTCTCAAGCAGCAAAAGGTGGAACAGCCGTGGTGGCCAAGGTCAGGTAGACATAGCACGTGGCACCAGGGAGAGATCAAATGGAGAAGTCCTCCCGGATAGTACACTAGAGGACGCTGGCCGTCAGTGAAGGTGGAGAGCACCAGAGATACCTCCGAGTGGCAGGCCAGGGGGAGACGGGTAGGCAGGCAGCAGCTGACAGACAGGAGGCTCTACATGGATTCCCCAAGAGAATCATCATCATCCAGAGATAGGGGCAGGTAGAGATCCTACAGGGAAAAACATGGAGGATCATAATCTGAATGAGCTAGGGGACACATCCTCTTCAATGAGTTCGGAGCTAAGCTATTGGGCTTGTAGGTGCAGTTTGAGAGAGGGGAAAGAGAGAGGGAGGGATAGGTAGTGGTATTTAGGTAGTGGAGTGAATGGGGTACCTTCTGCTTGCGGTGGATGCCTGGGCTGTTGGGGGTGGAGGTGGGGGACTGCTTGGAAATTGGGGTGGAGAGCTGGCTGCTGGAGGCCGTCCCATTGGCTGTGAGAACCCAAACGGAGCGAGAAAGAGAGAAAAGAGAGAGAATACGAAAGGTAAATGGAGAAAGAAAGAGAGAGAGACCAGTGAATTAGACAGTGTGTATGCCAGGACTCCTTGGCCCCAGAGTAGGGTCATTCCTGGGCCTTGCCCTCACTTGGTTGTAGACAGAGTCTCTCTGGGCGGCTGACTGACTGACCAGGTCCCTGTTTGTTCCTCTCTGCTGGAGAACATTTGGCCATTGCTCTACAGCCCTGGCAGGTTGCTAGGATACCCTGGCCTTGACAGTGTTTACATCTGAGAGTGGTGTGATGTGTCGTAGTGTGTGTAGTAAGACTTTTTGAAAGGCTTTTGTCTTGAAGAGAAAAACAGAATCCTTAAGGAAAGACTTTGAAACAGATGGCTAGCCTCTCACCCAGTCTGAATTGTAAACAGGCACAGTGGAGCAAGAGTTTTGCAGATGAAGCCAACTCCAATGCAATGAAGTTCATATCTTCATCCAGACCTAAAATGTCTGTTTAACTAAAACCAGGAAAACAAAACTAAAAAGCCAAGAACGGACTCAAATGTAGCAGTGTCATGTCGAGAGAATGGCATGAAAGCAGTATCTACAGAACTAGGTGGGGAAGGCAATAAACAGATGCTTAATCTATTCTAGTCCATAGCCTATTGCAGAAGATTGGTCTATGGCTGTAGGTATATCTGCTGTATGACAGTATAATGGCCAGGAGCTTAACTGTCACATACAGCCAACTGTTAGTCTGATTCCAGTCTTTCAATATAAATCAGAAGCAGGGGTTAAACAGAAACATGCACCACAGATAACTGAAGACATGGCTTTTATTTCAAAAGAACAAAACATTTGAAATAAAACAAAACAAAACAACAAAACAAAAGTGTTAATAAAATAGTAAAACCCAAACCAGCCCGGGGGAAAGGGGGTCTATGGGTTAATATTAGTGTATATTGGGGTATAGGAGTTAATATTGGGGTATAGGGGTTAATATTGGGGTATAGGGGTTAATATTGGGGTAGATGTATAAGAGGGCAAGCACGCTCGACAGGTAGAAACCATATCAGTAAGCCAGCCGAATAAACATATAAGAAATATTCAAGAAACCATTTCAGACCAAGTCCTAACAACAGCAACATACAGCATTTCTGCCTCCATCCACGTCTGAAACTATGAAGGCTAAGTAATCGGTGTATCAGTCTATCAGAGGAATTACTAGCCTCTTGGCTGTCCATCTGCTGCCTTTAAGGGCAAGCCCTCCCCCGACCCCCCCACCCATCCCCCCACCAGCTCTCACTGAAATATTCAAGAGCACTGAGAGAGGGAGTCGGGGCAGCAGAGTCTGGCTGGGAGGACACACTGACCTCACATCCACCCGCCACCAGCTAGACTAGCCAGCCAACTCACTGTGGAGTGACACAGGGTGACAGGGTGACACCAAGCAACATTCTACACTACACCCCAGCCTGACACGTCCGCTAGGGTAGCACCTGGTGCGCGTGTGTGTGTGTGCTTTAGCCTACTTGGTCATGTCGCTGGATGAATTGATGTTGAGTTGTTCAAGGTGTGAGAATAAAGTGCCTAATTAACGGTCCCTCGTGCCATAATCCCTCGGCCCATGTCGTGAACCCTCTGACCTGTATAATCAGTGGTTACAACTGGTCTAGTGGTTAGAGCGGAGGGAGACTGCTGCCCCTTCCCGAGCGTTCTCTTCAAACCTCTGTACCTCAAATCTCGTTGGCACCTCTCGTTGAGACGGACAGCGTACGTCAAGGATAATAACCGCTCTGAGCGCAGTCCTCCACTACCTTTGTTTTCTTTTCATGTTAAAATTATTTTTTTAAATCAATGCTTAAAGGACAGCAGATCTGTATTCGTATCCTTTTGGGATTCGTAATCTGTGCAGATGATCCTGATCAAACAATGGCTGGATTTTTTGGGGTGTCCCCATTTCTATGTATTAGTGGGGGTTTGGGGTGGTGAGGCGTGCGGGAGGTGCTGCGTTACGGTGAGAGGACAGTTCCCACCAGTAAACACCGTCTGCCTCACTGTCTCACTCGCAGGGCAGACAACGAGCACCAGCGTTTAAACACCTCGTCTGAGCAACGCAATCCTGGACAACAACATGCAGATTACAGACATAAAGTATAATTCAACATTTAAAAAAATAAAATAAAAATGAAACAAAAGAAAAACAAAAGAAAAAACTCATATTATATCATTGAATAATAACCACATCCACATCAGTTGGTTTAAATCTAGCTGCTTTTGGAATCAGGGTGGCTGGATGCTGAGAGTAAAGGGGGTGAGAAGTAGTAACTCTGTAATAGTCTATGTGACGAAGCCAGTCTATGTCGGGTGTGGGCTTCCATGGGCAGTCACATTATAGATCAGACAATAATGAGCTCACTCGATTCAGCTGGAGACTTGCTGCGCCGGATCTGACCTGGACTTTTCTTCTTCATCATCCTGCAACCTTCTGTGGGGAGAAATACACACACACACACACACACACGCACACACACACACACACACACACACACACACACACAAACAGTGTGTGAGCGAAAGACAAAACAAAAGGCCACAGTAGCTACAGTAGTATCTTCCACATGAAAGGCCGCATTGACAAAGAAACAGACGTGTTCGTGCAAACAGACTGACACAATGAGAACATGGACACTGTAAATGGTCATTTATGGCCACATATGTGTCTTTCACGAAGTCCACTGTTGCTGCAATGTTTTCAGCAAGGAGGATTGGGTGACAGTTTGGTAGTGTCTGTTGTACAAAGAGTAGCTTCATAGGGGTCTATGTGACTTCTGTGTGTGCAGCAATTCTATGTACGGTAGTTTGCTGATATCGTACTGTAGTTTGGTGACATTGTACTGTAGTTTGGTGATATCGTACGGTAGTTTGGTGATATCGTACTGTAGTTTGGTGACATTGTACTGTAGTTTGGTGATATCGTACTGTAGTTTGGTGACATCGTACTGTAGTTTGCTGATATCGTACTGTAGTTTGGTGACATTGTACTGTAGTTTGGTGACATCGTACTGTAGTTTGGTGATATTGTACTGTAGTTTGGTGATATCGTACTGTAGTTTGGTGACATTGTACTGTAGTTTGGTGATATTGTACTGTAGTTTGGTGCTAGCTTTGTATGGCATGCAGTCTAGTGTTTGTATGTAAAGCGTTAAGGTTTTGTGTATGTACAGTAATTGTGTCTGCCGT
Organism: Oncorhynchus nerka; assembly: GCF_034236695.1. Taxonomy (NCBI): domain Eukaryota; kingdom Metazoa; phylum Chordata; class Actinopteri; order Salmoniformes; family Salmonidae; genus Oncorhynchus; species Oncorhynchus nerka. Next base: position 53,885,290 of record NC_088405.1, read on the forward strand.
GTGGTTTATTCTGGGTCATTGCATTAACCAGGGTAAACAGTGAAACAGTAAAGCCGACAGCCACAAAGACTCCTAGACATCCTCCCCTCCTCCCTCGCCTTCCTTGCCCTCCCTCTCCACTCCCCCTCCGCTCTCTGCTCTCAGTACTCCGCAGTGCCTCCGCCTTCCTCTCAGTGCCACACAGCCGTTCTACACCTCCACCATCCTCTCTCCTCCTTCAGACTGTCTGTTCTTCCACCTCTGTGCTCTCAGTGCCACACAGCCGTACTACACCTCCACCATCCTCTCTCCTCTTTCAGAATGTCTGTTCTTCCACCTCTGTGCTCTCAGTGCCACACAGCCGTTCTACACCTCCACCATCCTCTCTCCTTCAGAATGTCTGTTCTTCCACCTCTGTGCTCTCAGTGCCACACAGCCATTCTACACCTCCACCATCCTCTCTCCTTCAGGATGTCTGTTCTTCCACCTCTGTGCTCTCAGTGCCACACAGCCGTTCTACTCCTCCACCATCCTCTCTCCTCCTTCAGGATGTCTGTTCTTCCACCTCTGTGCTCTCAGTGCCACACAGCCGTACTACACCTCCACCATCCTCTCTCCTCCTTCAGAATGTCTGTTCTTCCACCTCTGTGCTCTCAGTGCCACACAGCCGTTCTACACCTCCACCATCCTCTCTCCTCCTTCAGAATGTCTGTTCTTCCACCTCTGTGCTCTCAGTGCCACACAGCCGTTCTACACCTCCACCATCCTCTCTCCTTCAGAATGTCTGTTCTTCCACCTCTGTGCTCTCAGTGCCACACAGCCGTTCTACTCCTCCACCATCCTCTCTCCTCCTTCAGAATGTCTGTTCTTCCACCTCTGTGCTCTCAGTGCCACACAGCCGTACTACACCTCCACCATCCTCTCTCCTCCTTCAGAATGTCTGTTCTTCCACCTCTGTGCTCTCAGTGCCACACAGCCGTTCTACACCTCCACCATCCTCTCTCCTCCTTCAGAATGTCTGTTCTTCCACCTCTGTGCTCTCAGTGCCACACAGCCGTTCTACACCTCCACCAATCTCTCTCCTCCTTCAGAATGTCTGTTCTTCCACCTCTGTGCTCTCAGTGCCACACAGCCGTTCTACTCCTCCACCATCCTCTCTCCTCCTTCAGAATGTCTGTTCTTCCACCTCTGTGCTCTCAGTGCCACACAGCCGTACTACACCTCCACCATCCTCTCTCCTCCTTCAGGATGTCTGTTCTTCCACCTCTGTGCTCTCAGTGCCACACAGCCGTTCTACACCTCCACCATCCTCTCTCCTTCAGAATGTCTGTTCTTCCACCTCTGTGCTCTCAGTGCCACACAGCCGTTCTACACCTCCACCATCCTCTCTCCTCCTTCAGACTGTCTGTTCTTCCACCTCTGTGCTCTCAGTGCCACACAGCCGTTCTACACCTCCACCATCCTCTCTCCTCCTTCAGACTGTCTGTTCTTCCACCTCTGTGCTCTCAGTGCCACACAGCCGTTCTACACCTCCACCATCCTCTCTCCTCTTTCAGAATGTCTGTTCTTCCACCTCTGTGCTCTCAGTGCCACACAGCCGTTCTACACCTCCACCATCCCTCTCTCCTTCAGAATGTCTGTTCTTCCACCTCTGTGCTCTCAGTGCCACACAGCCGTTCTACACCTCCACCATCCTCTCTCCTCCTTCAGAATGTCTGTTCTTCCACCTCTGTGCTCTCAGTGCCACACAGCCGTTCTACTCCTCCACCATCCTCTCTCCTCCTTCAGAATGTCTGTTCTTCCACCTCTGTGCTCTCAGTGCCACACAGCCGTACTACACCTCCACCATCCTCTCTCCTCCTTCAGAATGTCTGTTCTTCCACCTCTGTGCTCTCAGTGCCACACAGCCGTTCTACACCTCCACCATCCTCTCTCCTCCTTCAGAATGTCTGTTCTTCCACCTCTGTGCTCTCAGTGCCACACAGCCGTTCTACACCTCCACCATCCTCTCTCCTCCTTCAGAATGTCTGTTCTTCCACCTCTGTGCTCTCAGTGCCACACAGCCGTTCTACTCCTCCACCATCCTCTCCTCCTTCAGAATGTCTGTTCTTCCACCTCTGTGCTCTCAGTGCCACACAGCCGTACTACACCTCCACCATCCTCTCTCCTCCTTCAGGATGTCTGTTCTTCCACCTCTGTGCTCTCAGTGCCACACAGCCGTTCTACACCTCCACCATCCTCTCTCCTTCAGAATGTCTGTTCTTCCACCTCTGTGCTCTCAGTGCCACACAGCCGTTCTACACCTCCACCATCCTCTCTCCTCCTTCAGAATGTCTGTTCTTCCACCTCTGTGCTCTCAGTGCCACACAGCCGTTCTACACCTCCACCATCCTCTCTCCTCCTTCAGACTGTCTGTTCTTCCACCTCTGTGCTCTCAGTGCCACACAGCCGTTCTACACCTCCACCATCCTCTCTCCTCTTTCAGAATGTCTGTTCTTCCACCTCTGTGCTCTCAGTGCCACACAGCCGTTCTACACCTCCACCATCCTCTCTCCTTCAGAATGTCTGTTCTTCCACCTCTGTGCTCTCAGTGCCACACAGCCGTTCTACACCTCCACCATCCTCTCTCCTTCAGAATGTCTGTTCTTCCACCTCTGTGCTCTCAGTGCCACACAGCCGTTCTACACCTCCACCATCCTCTCTCCTCCTTCAGAATGTCTGTTCTTCCACCTCTGTGCTCTCAGTGCCACACAGCCGTTCTACTCCTCCACCATCCTCTCTCCTCCTTCAGAATGTCTGTTCTTCCACCTCTGTGCTCTCAGTGCCACACAGCCGTACTACACCTCCACCATCCTCTCTCCTCCTTCAGGATGTCTGTTCTTCCACCTCTGTGCTCTCAGTGCCACACAGCCGTACTACACCTCCACCATCCTCTCTCCTCCTTCAGAATGTCTGTTCTTCCACCTCTGTGCTCTCAGTGCCACACAGCCGTTCTACACCTCCACCATCCTCTCTCCTCCTTCAGAATGTCTGTTCTTCCACCTCTGTGCTCTCAGTGCCACACAGCCGTTCTACACCTCCACCATCCTCTCTCCTCCTTCAGAATGTCTGTTCTTCCACCTCTGTGCTCTCAGTGCCACACAGCCGTTCTACTCCTCCACCATCCTCTCTCCTCCTTCAGAATGTCTGTTCTTCCACCTCTGTGCTCTCAGTGCCACACAGCCGTACTACACCTCCACCATCCTCTCTCCTCCTTCAGGATGTCTGTTCTTCCACCTCTGTGCTCTCAGTGCCACACAGCCGTTCTACACCTCCACCATCCTCTCTCCTTCAGAATGTCTGTTCTTCCACCTCTGTGCTCTCAGTGCCACACAGCCGTTCTACACCTCCACCATCCTCTCTCCTCCTTCAGAATGTCTGTTCTTCCACCTCTGTGCTCTCAGTGCCACACAGCCGTTCTACTCCTCCACCATCCTCTCTCCTCCTTCAGAATGTCTGTTCTTCCACCTCTGTGCTCTCAGTGCCACACAGCCGTTCTACTCCTCCACCATCCTCTCTCCTCCTTCAGAATGTCTGTTCTTCCACCTCTGTGCTCTCAGTGCCACACAGCCGTACTACACCTCCACCATCCTCTCTCCTCCTTCAGGATGTCTGTTCTTCCACCTCTGTGCTCTCAGTGCCACACAGCCGTTCTACACCTCCACCATCCTCTCTCCTCCTTCAGGATGTCTGTTCTTCCACCTCTGTGCTCTCAGTGCCACACAGCCGTTCTATTCCTCCACCCTCCTCTCTCTGTAAATGCTAATTGCACTGTCTGTCTGTCCTTCCTGTCTGCTGTGAGCTGATCACACTGTGTCTGTCTTTCTCTGTTTTCCTAACCTTTACGCACCAGGAGTCACCCACACGGCCAGATGCCTGCGTGCCAGCGCTAGTGTGAAATGCCACCGGGCATTCAAGAATCCTTCACATCCAAAGAGCACCTCAGACACTCACCTCCCCTCTAACGCCCCTCTCGCCCACTCTCTCTCTGGCAAAGACGTACGTGTTTAGGAGACACCTGCTCTGCAGCACCCCCTAAGGAGAGGAATGGCATGGCCCAAAGGTGACAGAAGTGCCAGATGGGCTTATTCTGAAAATGGGCGTGTTATGCCCTCACTAAAACAGTTACTAGCTCAATAACATAAAGCGTTTGGCAATATGTTTATGATGTTTTGCTCAAGGCTTATGCATAATGTATTCAGGCCTTGAACGGGTTAATTAAAGGGCCTTGAGTTAAGTCCACATTTGCCATGGCCATTTGAACTGGATCCAATTCGGCTTTTAGTGATGCTTATTACATACTGAGCTACAAACACTCCCCTCTGTCTCCTGCAATGGCCATAAAATCTGGCTGAACTTTAATGTGCAAATCTGATAGAGCAACAGGATCCAAATCTATACCAAATAGGGCTGCGTATGGTGATAAGATTGGACTATCGATGTGAAAACGCCGTATCAGCTTGGACCAGAGATAGGGCCCAGTCCTTCCCCTGCCTCTGGCCCCACCCAGGCCAACTCAGTGGTCTCCAGCAGACATGATATGATGTCAGTGTGATGTCGGCATGACCCCACTGACCTTGGTTATTAAAGGCCCCCTGGCCTGATTTGGGTTTGGTTCCAGAGGGGTAGTGTGCTGAAAGAAAGGAACCACAACATTAAAGCACACGGGTCAACTCCTTCACACAAGAACCCAGTGAGAGGCAGGCAGCGGGTCAGGAAATGGACCCCGCCTAAAACACATCACACCGATGCTGTATAGTAGTTCTGTATATTATGAGTTCCCCTTATTTCTGATCTCCCTGCTGAACTCAGCAAAAAAAAGAAAGGTCCTCTCACTGTCAACTGTGTTTATTTTCAGCAAAATTAACATGTGTAAATATGTGTATGAACATAAGATTCATCAACTGAGACATAAACTGAACAAGTTCCACAGACATGTGACTAACAGAAATGTAATAATGTGTCCCTGAACAAAGGGGGGGTCAAAATCAAAAGTAACAGTCAGTATCTGGTGTGGCCACAAGCTGCATTAAGTACTGCAGTGCATCTCCTCCTCATGCACTGCACCAGATTTGCCAGTTTTTGCTGTGAGATGTTACCCCACTCGTCCACCAAGGCACCTGTAAGTTCCCGGACATTCCTGGGTGGAATGGCCCTAGCCCTCACCCTCCGATCCAACAGGTCGGCAGGGTAGCCTAGTGGTTAGAGCGTTGGACTAGTAACCGGAAGGTTGCAAGTTCAAACCCCGAGCTGACAAGGTACAAATCTGTCGTTCTGCCCCTGAACAGGCAGTTAACCCACTGTTCCTAGGCCGTCATTGAAAATAAGAATTTGTTCTTAACTGACTTGCCTGGTTAAATAAAGGTTAAATTAAAAAATAAAAGGTCCCAGATGTGCCCAATGGGATTGAGATCTGGGCTCTTCGCTGGCCATTGCAGAACACTGACATTCCTGTCTTGCAGGAAATCCCGCACAGAAAGAGCAGTATGGCTCATGGCATTGTCATGCTGGAGGGTCATGTCAGGATGAGTCTGCAGGAAGGGTACCACATGAGGGAGAAGCACGTCTTCCCTGTAACGCACAGTGTTGAGATTGCCTGCAATGACAACAAGCTCAGTCCAATGATGCTGTGAAACACCGCCCCAGACCATGACGGATCCTCCACCTCCAAATCCCGCTCCATAGTACAGGTAACGCTCATTCCTTTGACGATAAACGTGAATCCGACCATCAACCCTGATGAGACAAAACCGCGACTTGTCAGTGAAGAACACTTTTTGCCAGTCCTGTCTGGTCCAGCGACGGTGGGTTTGTGCCCATAAGCGACGTTGTTTCCGGTGATGTCTGGTGAGGACCTGCCTTACAACAGGCCTACAAGCCCTCAGTCCAGCCTCTCTCAACCTATTGCGGACAGTCTGATCACTGATGGAGGGATTGTGCATTCCTGGTGTAACTCGGGCAGTTGTTGTTGCCATCCTGTACCTGTCCTGCAGGTGTAATATTCGGATGTACCGATCCTGTGCAGGTGTTGTTACACGTGGTCTGCCACAGCGAGGACGATCAGCTGTCCATCGTGTAGCGCTGTTTTAGGTGTCTCACAGTATGGCCACATCATGCCTCCTTGCGGCATGCCTAAGGCATGTTCACGCAGATGAGCAGGGACCCTGGGCATCTTTCTTTTGGTGTTTTTCAGAGTCAGTAGAAAGGCCTCTTTAGTGTCCTAACTTTCCATAACTGTGACCTTAATTGCCTACCGTTCCACAGGTGCGTGTTCATTAATTGTTTATGGTTCATTGAACAAGCATGGAAAACAGTTTAAACCCTTTACAATGAAGATCTGTGAAGTTATTTGGATTTTTTACGAATTATCTTTGAAAGACAGGGTCCTGAAAAAGGGACGTTTCTTTTTTTGCTGAGTTTATATAGAGAGGTGTCGAGGATAGAAAGAGGGAGCTGAGTGTGCAGTGGCCTGTGTAGCTATTATGTAAAAATAGGCTACGAAGCCTGTAGGGAGTAGCCAGGGAAGCTTGGTAGCTCCTCTCCTCTCCACTCAGAGTCAGTATCAGCACCACTGGTTTATCTGACCTAAACCTGTCACCACCAAGATGAATGGATGTTCCTCTTCCCATGCTTATCCCTCCCTGCTGCTTACTTCACACAACACACACAGCAGGTCTATACATTAACAGACACTACCCACACATAAATACACAAAGCCACACATTCACTGAGAGGAATAATACATTTACTCTGGTATGTAAGAGGCATCTGTCCCAGCGTAGCATGGAAAAATCTGTCCTATATGTAGGCCCGTCTTTTGAAATGTGATGTGAGGAAAACATAAAATGGCCATTCTACAGTCCTTCCCATATGGCCCTGGTGGTGCCTGATCCTATTTGGCATTTGAGGCGACCTAGAGACTACTTATCGATCAGTTAACATGGCTAAAGCCTCATTTACATTACGTCTAAATAATGAGCTCTAGTTCAGTAATGATGTGAAAGACCTAAGTGTTGGACTGCGAGGAGAAACCTCAAAAGGAGACAAAAGGGGATTTTTCTATGTGATGTATTTTCCAGTCATTCCATTGAACAGCTAGCTAGCCTACATGTGGACTGAGCTGCTGTATGTTAACTCTAGACAAAATTCACTGGCGTGCAGATATTAATTTCATTTTCTATTTCAGATAGATTCTTTACTTTCTAAATCAGACAACAAACCTGTGAGTTCCTGTCTGAGTTCCTGTCTGTGTTCCTGTCTGGGTGGATGTGAAAGAGAATGAAATATACAGTAGTCAGCATACACTGAGTGTACAAAACATTAAGAACACCTTCCTAATATTGAGCTGCACCCCCTTTTGCCCTCAGAACAGCCTCAATTCGTCGGGGCTTGGACTCTACAAGGTGTCGAAAGCGTTCCACATGGATGCTGGCCAATGTTGACTCCAATGCTTCCCACAGTTGTGTCAAGTTGGCTGGATGTCTTTTGGGTGGTGGACCATTCTTGATACACACAGAAAACTGTTGAGTGTGAACAACCCAGCAGCATTGCAGTTCTTGACACAAACCGGTGTGCCTGGCACCTACTACCGTACCCTGTTCAAAGACATTTCAATATTTTGTCTTGCCCATTTACCCTCTGAATGGCACAAATACACAATCCATGTCTCAATTGTCTCAAGGCTTAACGTGGAACTGACAGCATTTTAGCAACATGAAATCTTAGCTGTTCCTAAACACCCCCAGGAAGAAAATGACACAGTTTTTAAAAACATTTTTTGACAAGCCGATCACTTAGATATGGTGATTTTCACGTTTTCATAAATTCTTAGAATGTTTGAGAATGACGTATACTAAGGCATTTGTGAAAATTCTATAGCAGTATAGAATGGGAAAGCGGCAGTGCGTTTGGACAATTCATAGGCACTGCAGTAAATAAAGCATCTGTCTCATCCAGGACTGGAGTCTACGCTGACCGGTGCACCATAGCCAATCAGAGCTACAGTAGGCTTTTACGCAAACAAGCCATTGCCACACAGGCCTGCTATCATTCACTTTGAACTAGTCTGTGTGTTTACATCCAGTTGTGACAGCTTGACTTTAGATCATTAGAAAGCATTCGCCAAAAGCCACAAAATACACCTGAATGGATTTCTGCAAATATGTCACAACCACGGGAGTCCTCTTACATTTGGGAAACATACAATTGTATTGATCAAACAACCATAAAAAGGTAGGCTGTCAACAAGATCAAGAACTAATGCTAACCAGAGCAAGATTAGCTCAAATATAACAAAAGAACATTAGATAAACCCTCTCAAACTTGTTCAGCTAGTTGGCCGTCAAAATTGTACTGATTAACAATGGGGAATTGTAGCCTTCACGTCCTTCTGCAGCTTGCCTGCCTGGCTAAAGTTGGCTAGCTTGCTATCTAGCTACTTCCAAATGAGAGAACACCTCACTCTGACCATTTTACTCACCCTAGCATAGCTGGTTAGCTAGGCTGTTTACATATCTAGAGTGTTCGTGACAAACAATTGTTTTTGCATATGTTGACTGACACCGGTCATATTCAGCAGGTTTGGCGTAAATTCATCAGTTATTCACAGTGATGTAAAGTACTTAAGTAAAAATACTTTAAAGAACTACTTAAGTAGATTTTTTGGAGTACCTGTACTTTAATTTACTATTTATATTTTCCTAAAGAAAATCATGTACTTTTACGTCCCTAAATTGTCCATGACACCCAGAAGTACTCGTTACATTTTGAATGCTTGTTTAATTCAAACACTTATCAAGAGAACATCCCTGGTCGTCCCTACTGCCTCTGATCTGGCGGACTCACTAAACGCAAATGCATATTTTATAAATGATGTCTGAGTGTTGGAGTGTGCCCCTGGCTATCTGTAAATGTTAGAAACAAGAAAATGGTGCTATCTGCTTTGTTTAATATAAGGAATTTGAAATGATTTATACTTTTACTTAAATATATTTAGAACCAAATACTTTTAGTCTTTTAGTCAAGTATTATTGTACTGGGTGATTTCCACTTTTACATGAGTAACTTTCTATTAAGGTATCTATACTTTTACTCAAGTATTGACAATTGGAAACTTTTTCAACCACCAGTTATTCAGCGCATTGGCACACACAGACGAGAGTGCTCGGAAATCGGAGAAGATAGCCCGAGTGCATTTGCGAACGCAAGAGCTATGCTAACTGGATAACAGTCATTCAAGTACTTGCTAGCTAACTAAATGACACCTGCACCTCTAGCTGAGTATAGCCACCGAAAAACGAGGGGGAAAAGTAATTCACTCACTCCTCCAATGACATGACATGACGTCCTCCTAGCAGCTAGCTAGCTATCTAGCTAACGTTAGGCTCCGTGTTTTTAGCTTGCTACATAAATAGATACACTAGCCTATTAGCCACATTATGACTGACTTGTGATCATTGCCCTTGCTAGTTTGATTGTATTGACATTCCCAGCCTTAGTAACATTCGTCAGGTCTTCTCCAAAATATTGAGCCATTGAAACTGAAACAGTGCGTCCCAAATGGAGGCAGCAAACTATGTACCAGGCCAGCTGTGATTTACAACCTGGTAATCTTTTTGGACAATCAAGAAATGTATTGGTGAATTATATTAAGCATGCATTGAACTGCATCCATCTAAGCTGCCAACAATTTCTTAGTGTACGTCATGGAATGTTGAGTCAAATATAATCTATTTTTAAAACTTCTTATGAAGATGGTTATGTAACATGAACTGGTATGTAACATGAACTGGAAATGTGTCACGCCCTGGTCGAAGTATGTATGTTTGTCTTCATTTATTTGGTCAGGCCAGGGTGTGACATGGGTTTATTTTGTGGTGTGTTTTTGTATTGGGGTTTTAGTAGGTATTGGGATTGTGACTGAGTAGGGTTGTCTAGGAAAGTCTATGGTTGCCTTGAGGCGGTTCTTAATCAGAGGCAGGTGATTTTCGTTGTCTCTGATTGGGAACCATATTTAGGCAGCCATATTCTTTGAGTGTTTCGTGGGTGATTGTTCCTGTCTTTGTGTTTGCACCAGATAGGGCTGTTTCGGTTTTTCACATTTCATTATTTTGTAGTTTCTTCTTGTATAGTTTTTTCCTTCATTAAATATCATGAATCATCATCACGCTGCATTTTGGTCCGACTCTCCTTCACCACAAGAGAACCGTTACAAAATGTGATATGTTTGACTGATATTCTGATTGTCTGTTTGTTTCATACATGCAAAGTAGTTCAAACGCAATCAGTTCCACTTTAAAAATCCTTCATAAATCTGTCTCCTCTCCTTCATCTGCACTGATTGAAGTGGATTTAACAAGTGGCATAAATAGGGGATCATAGCTTTCACCTGGATTCACCTGGTGAGTCTATGTCATGGAAAGAGCAGGTGTGCTTAATGTTTTGTACACTCAGTGTATAGTAGCACAATCACATTGACAGATGAGAGAATGTCTAAAAAAGCAGTGTTACAGTGGTGTAATAGGGAACTAGTGGTGTTACACTGGTTTAGTAAGTTACTAGTGATGTTCTAGTGGTGTTACACTGGTTTAGTAAGTTACTAGTGATGTTACAGTGGTGCAGTAGGTGACTAGTGTTGTTACAGTGGTGCAGTAGGTTACTAGTGGTGTTACACTGGTTTAGTAAGTTACTAGTGATGTTACAGTGGTGTAGTAGATGACAAGCATTGTTACAGTGGTGTAGTAGGTTACTAGTGGTGTTACGGTGGTGCAGTAGGTGACTAGTGGTGTTGCAGTGGTGTAGTAGATTAATAGTGGTGTTACAGTGGCGGAGTAGTTTACTAGTGGTGTCACAGCGGTGTAGTAGGAGACAACTGGTATAGCAGGTCACAAGTGGCGTTACAGTGGTAAAGTAGGTTACTAGTGGTGTTACAGTGGTGTAATGGGTGACAAGTGATGTTACAGTGGTGTAATGTGTTACTTGTGGTGTTACAATGTGAAGTAGGTGACTCGTGGTGTTACAGTTGTGTAGTATGTGACTAGTGGTGTTACAGTGGTAAAGTAGTTCACTAGTGGTGTTACAGTGAGTGGTGTAATGGCTACCTGGACTATTTGCATTGTGCCTCCCCCCCAACCCCTCTTTTATGCTGCTGCTACTCTCTGTAATAAGTGACTAGTGGTGTTAGAGTGGTGTAGTAGGTCACTATTGGTGTTATAGTTGGGTAAAAGGTGACAAGTGGTGTTACAGTGGTGTAGTAGGTGACTAGTGGTTATACAGTGATGTACTAGGTTACTAGTGATGTTACAGTGGTGTAGTAGGTTAATATTGGTGTTACAGTGGTGTAGTAGGAGACAAGTGATGATATAGTGGTATAGTAGATTACTAGTGGTTATACAGTGATGTACTAGGTTACTAGTGGTGTTACCGTAGTGTAGTAGGTTACTAGTGATGTTACAGTGATGTAGTAGGTGACAAGTGGTTTTACAGTGATGTAGTAGGTTACTGGTGATGTTAAAGTGGTGTAGTAGGTGACTAGTGTTGTTACAGTGGTGTAGTAGGTTACTATTGGTGTCGTCGATGACTAGTGGTCTTACAGTGGTGTAGTAGATGACTAGTGGTCTTACAGTGGTGTAGTAGATGACTAGTGTTGTTACAGTGGTGTAGTAGGTTACTATTGGTGTTACAGTGGTGTAGTAGATGACTAGTGGTCTTACAGTGGTGTAGTAGATGACTAGTGTTGTTACAGTGGTGTAGTAGGTTACTATAGGTGTTACAGTGGTGTAGTAGGTTACTAGTGGTGTTGCAGTGGTGTTTTAGGTTACTAGTGGTGTAGTAGGTTACTTGTGGTGTTACCGTGGTGTAGTAGGTTACTAGTGATGTTACAGTGGTGTAGTAGGTTATCTACTGGTGTTACAGTGGTTTTGCAGATTACTAGTGATGTTACAGTGAGTGGTGTAATGGCTACCTGGACTATTTGCATTGTGCCTCCCCCCAACCCCTCTTTTATGCTGCTGCTACTCTCTGTTTATCATATATGCAAAGTCACTTTAACTATACATTCATGTACATGCATTGTGTCCCAACACCCACCCCTCTTTTACGCTACTGATACTCTCTGTTCATCTTTTTACTGTTGTTTTTATTTCTTTACTTACCTATTGTTCACCTAATACCTTTTTGCACTCTTGGTTAGACCCTGTAAGTAAGCATTTCACTGTAAGGTCTACACCTGTTGTTTTCGGCGCACGTGACGAATAAACTTTGATGTGATTTGAATAAGTGACTAGTGGTGTTACAGTGGTGTAGTAGGTTACTAGTGGTGTTACAGTGGTGTAGTAGGTGACTAGTGATGTTACAGTGGTGTACTAGATAACCAGTGATGTTATAGTGGTGTAGTAGTTTACTAGTGATGTAACAGTGGTGTAGTAGGTTACTAGAGGTGTTACAGTGGTGTAGTAGGTGACCAGTGGTTTTACAGTGATGTAGTAGGTTACTGGTGATGTTAAAGTGGTGTAGTAGGTGACTAGTGTTGTTACAGTGGTGTAGTAGGTTACTATTGGTGTCGTCGATGACTAGTGGTCTTACAGTGGTGTAGTAGATGACTAGTGTTGTTACAGTGGTGTAGTAGGTTACTATTGGTATTACAGTGGTGTAGTAGGTTACTATTGGTGTAGTAGATTACTAGTGTTGTTACAGTGGTGTAGTAGGTTACTATCGGTGTAGTAGATTACCAGTGTTGTTACAGTGGTGTAGTAGGTTACTATTAGCGTTACAGTGGTGTAGTAGGTTACTATTGGTGTAGTAGATTACTAGTGTTGTTACAGTGGTGTAGTAGGTTACTATTGGTGTTACAGTGGTGTAGTAGGTTACTAGTGGTGTAGTAGACTACTAGTGTTGTTACAGTGGTGTAGTAGGTTACTATTGGTGTAGTAGATTACTAGTGTTGTTACAGTGGTGTTTTAGGTTAGTAGTGGTGTTATAGTGGTGTAGTAGGTTACTTGTGGTGTTACCGTGGTGTAGTAGGTTACTAGTGATGTTACAGTGGTGTAGTAGGTTACTAGTGTTGTTACAGTGGTGTAGTAGGTTACTATCGGTGTTACAGTGGTGTAGTAGGTTACTAGTGGTGTTGCAGTGGTGTTTTAGGTGACTAGTGGTGTTATAGTGGTGTAGTAGGTTACTAGTGTTGTTACAGTGGTGTAGTAGGTTACTATAGGTGTTACAGTGGTGTAGTAGGTTACTAGTGGTGTTGCAGTGGTGTTTTAGGTTACTAGTGGTGTAGTAGGTTACTTGTGGTGTTACCGTGGAGTAGTAGGTTACTAGTGATGTTACAGTGGTGTAGTAGGTTATCTACTGGTGTTACAGTGGTTTTGCAGATTACTAGTGATGTTACAGTGAGTGGTGTAATGGCTACCTGGACTATTTGCATTGTGCCTCCCCCCAACCCCTCTTTTATGATGCTGCTACTCTCTGTTTATCATATATGCAAAGTCACTTTAACTATACATTCATGTACATGCATTGTGTCCCAACACCCACCCCTCTTTTACGCTACTGATACTCTCTGTTCATCTTTTTACTGTTGTTTTTATTTCTTTACTTACATATTGTTCACCTAATACCTTTTTGCACTCTTGGTTAGACCCTGTAATGAAGCATTTCACTGTAAGGTCTAGTGATGTTTTCGGCGCACGTGACGAATAAACTTTGATGTGATTTGAATAAGTGACTAGTGGTGTTACAGTGGTGTAGTAGGTTACTAGTGGTGTTATAGTGGGGTAGTAGATTACTAGTGGTGTTACAGTGGTGTAGTAGGTTACTAGTGATGTTACAGTGGTGTAGTAGGTTACTAGTGGTGTTACAGTGGTGTAGTAGGTTACTAGTGGTGTTATAGTGGGGTAGTAGATTACTAGTGGTGTTACAGTGGTGTAGTAGGTTACTAGTGATGTTACAGTTGTGTAGTAGGTGACTAGTGATGTTACAGTGGTGTAGTAGGTTACTAGTGGATTTACAGTGGTGTAGAAGGTGACTAGTGGTGTTACAGTGGTGTAGTAGGTTACTAGTGGTGTAGTAGGTTACTAGTGGTGTAGTAGGTTACTAGTGGATTTACAGTGGTGTAGTGTGTGACTAGTGGTGTTACAGTGGTGTAGTAGGTTACTAGTGGATTTACAGTGGTATAGAAGGTGACTAGTAGTGTTACAGTGGTGTAGTAGGTTATTAGTGGATTTACAGTGGTGTAGTAGGTGACTAGTGGTGGTACAGTGGTGTAGTAGGTGACTAGTGGTGTTATAGTGGTGTAGTAGGTGACTAGTGGTGTTACAGTGGTGTAGTAGGTTACTAGTGGATTTACAGTGGTGCAGTAGGTGACTAGTGGTGTTACAGTGGTGTAGTAGGTTACTAGTGGATTTACAGTGGTGCAGTAGGTGACTAGTGGTGTTACAGTGGTGCAGTAGGTTACTAGTGGTGTTAAAGTGGTGCAGTAGGTTACTAGTGGTGTTACAGTGGTGTAGTAGGTTACTAGTGGATTTACAGTGGTGTAGAAGGTGACTAGTGGTGTTACAGTGGTGTCGTAGGTTACTAGTGGTGTTACAGTGGTGTAGTAGGTTACTAGTGGTGTTAAAGTGGTGCAGTAGGTTACTAGTGGTGTTAAAGTGGTGCAGTAGGTTACTAGTGGTGTGGCTGCTCTCACCATTCTCATCCAGGGAGAAGTCATCCTGGGCGTAGCGGAACTTCTCTGGGCCACAGGCAATGAAGACATCATCATCACCAAAGAAATCCTGAAGACAGGTGACCTGGTGGAGCAGAGAAATACGGGACCATGTGACAATGCAGCTCTGCGACAATGCATACATACAATTCAGTGGGATCTTAACATGACATATCAGATATAAAATACATTCATCTTTGACTCTGACCAGTCTGACATCTCAGCACTACCACCTCCTTGACTCTGCACTTTTCTCCAGGTCACATCATGTCACTAACAGCATTACAGTAATAGCAACACACAGATAGAGCAAAGAAATTCAGCAGCCAGTGTGTGCCCCACAAAGAGGGTCTTATACTGCATTAACATTCTCAAGTTCGCTAAACTGCTTTTAAAATGCTGACTGTGTGTTAATTAAAAAAGATAATACACGTGCATTCAACCACGACAAAACGTTGCCCATGACTGTGCGAGGTTTGAGATTAGTGAATAGCTGTGGGGCTAGCTCATAGAATTATCTAAAATCCTGGGTTTAATACCGCTTAAATTAGAGATGGTTGTTGACGATAAAAATCTGTGGCTAGTAAAGGACTAAGACACGGGAGATAATACGACTGCAACATCCTACTTTACATAAAGAGCTACTATTAGGATGAACGGACATTTTTAGTATAAGGAGACAAAGGTGAACTTATCTAAGATTTCATCGAATGAGTCAGACCTCCTTCAGCTTTTGATGGAGTCCAACAGCAGACAAAAACTCTCCTACAATCAGTTGCATTCAGCCAACGAAAGAAAGCTGGTTGTATTGAGTACTCTTGGCACATTAGCATGGCTACTAGAGCCAAACATGTCCCAATCACACACGGTCCAACGTTACTGAGTCTTTAATAATGACTAATAATTGTGTATCACAGAGCTCAGTTTCACCCAGTCCTCTAAGGGGTCTGATCCCCTTCACTGCAGCTGTTCACGTCAGAAGCTACTTACTGGACAGATGTCTCGGGCCACACCCCCCTTTCACTGATGACCCTCCAATAGAAAAGCCCTGTTACTGGAACTAGCAGGTTTATTAGGCCCTCCCCCCGCCTCACATTCAAAACACAGTCTTCCTCTCTGGTCTCCCGGTTGACAGTCGTCCAGAAGGCCAGGCCACACCCCCGAGGTTCAGAACCTGGAGGGTAATACCCAGGATACATCACATCACAACCTTCTTTGTGACACACTTCTAAACTATGAGCTGATGCTAATTGTGGAGCACCCCGCCCCAGCAGCTGCCGTGATGCTTGTCGCTACTGGAGGAGTGTCTGGTCTGTATGGCGTCTGCCAGCTGTACCTCCTCCATGTCCCACGGGTCCAGGCCATAGACAGGGGGGCAGGAGTGGCACATATCCCTAGGGTCAAACCCTAGTGATGAAATTACTATATATAATCCCATTCTTATTGCTTTTTCATTGTAGACCACTAATTAACTCACCCAGTCTTTCAGTGTATCATTAAACAGTCAATATTGTGGGCGTAAAATGTTTGTTTTTGTTATTTTTTATTATCTTCAATCCTACAATTGCCATGTGGAATTTAGCAGGAATGTAGCTATAATGGGGACATTTTAAGGATGCCTCTCGGGCTGTCAATCATGTGTCAGATGGGAAGCGTGATGGGGTATGCCAGCCCTCCACCCAGCCTCCACCACATCTCTAGGTGGTGCTAATGGAGAGGGGATGTAAATGAGGTCTTTGGTGGTCTCTGGGGGGGTCTGTGTGTCAATCCCTCTGATGACAACAGCCCATCAAGGCTGGCTGGGCTCCCCAGCTACACTGCTAATGAGGGGGGCCGAGGGGGCTAAGCAGGACACATGGCCCTATGAGGGAGGCCAAACTTGACTATGGTTCATAACAGTCTCTCTCTGTCCATCCCCCACACCCAACCCCCATGCTTTTGTTTAGGGTCAGGACGAGGCAGAGGTCATTAGATTGATGACAATACAACAGACTGAAGAAAGGAGCGATACTATAGAACTGCTTAGAAGACTGAGAAACATTTAGTGAAAATATAATGGTCTGTAGAAACTCAGCTTTTCATATACCACTTTATGATCCTGGACACGATAAGATCCTGGACACGATAAGATCCTGGACACTGTTATTTTGTGAAGGAATCCATTTCTGAGAAAAACATTGGAACCAGCGAGAAGCCTCTTGGAAAACCAGCTGTGGTGTGTGGATGTGGGATGAATAGAAAACATATTAAGCGTATTACTGGGTTGCTGCAGTAATGGAAATACAATACTCTAAACCACAGGAAGGCCCAGATAGTCAGCCTTTTCTTTCCAGAGATCAGGTCATACGGCACTACTATTACCACCAGGGAAGTAAGTCTGTCTCACTATTGAAAAGCACTACTTCATCACCTAATGTTTATGTCTGTGCTCAGACATGAGTGCAGCCACTGCTGTAAAGTGCTATTGACAGCCCGCTCAGCACACCAGTATGCTTTACACTAGAGGAGCTGTCATGTCATCCAGTGTGACAGCCACTCTGTGTGTGGATTTGTGCTGACAAATGCATAGAGCTAATTGACTGCAGAGCTCCTGATTATGAAGAAGCCTGTCTGATCTGACAGCACTGCTACTGTGACACACATGGCCTAGGAAGGTTCAGGAGGGACAGGGACAGTAGTAGAGAGAGAGAAACATTAGAAGAGGGAAAGGGACAGGCACCAGGAGTGAAGGAGGACCTGGGGACAAAGTCTGGGCCCTTGCTATCCGGGATCCTTGGGAGGTCCCTACCCCTTTGAAGTTGAATGGTTAAATGGTTAAGGGTTAAGGTTAGGGTTAGGTAAGGGTTAGGGTAAAGGTAGGCGTTAAGGTTAGGGTAAGGGTAGGGTTTAAAGTTAAGGTTAGGTTTTAGGCTAGGGATGTCTCAAGGGTGCCAGATAGCACTAACCCAAAGCAGGTCGGACTTCCCATTGGGCAAAACGGTCATTATGACGTCACTACAACTAGTTTTGCCCACTTGCTTGACCTGTCCTCCATCCTGTTTTGCTAAAGATGTCTTACAGAGAGAGAAAGAGCGAGATGGTGTTGATGGGAGTCGAAGCAGATCAGGTCCGAGACAGCAGAGAGAATGACAAGATGCCTGTATACCAGGTTAATCCTGATTGGTCTGGCTTCCACCAGCTCATATAAGGACCTGTGTCATGCTAGCCAAGGTAAGGTGGGGCCACTGACCCTTTTCTGTCAACTCCTGTCACCCCTCAGCCCTACAGATACCACAGCTTACACCGACCAGCCAACCAATCACAACCGTCAGCCAGGCAGACACCACAGTTTACACCGACCAGCCAACCAATACATCTCACTACTTATGAGGAGGACAGGGGCCAATCAGAGACACGGTGTAGACTTACTTACACTAAGATCACATATCTATTTGGAGATACTATATGGGTCATTTCAGCCATACTTTTGTTTTCTCTTGACTCTTATTAAAGTACTTATCCAGAGAGATTGCAGTTGTGACCTTTTTCAAGTCAATACATCCAACTGCTGTTTATGTACTTACGGTGTAGTATAAATGCATTGATACTAAATCATATCTAAATATACCCTGACATACAGCTAAATCTGTTCATAAACCCTCCTATTCCAAGGATAATAGTGGGTCTGAGAGAGATGTTTCTCCAGATATCACATCTCTACATCTATATTAATGGCTTTGCTTAGGGCTTCCTCCTTGCAGGGCAAGGGTCGCATTGCCACGCAGTGAGAGTGAACGGTTCAGGAGCACAGTAGCGCTGTAGGATGAGGCTGTTGCTGACAGGGCAGCAGACAGTGGTGATGTGATGTGATCTGAGTGGATGGGAGAGAGAGAGCGCCCCACAAAAAATGGACCAGGGAGGAGGGGGTGACCTTCAAACGTGGATGAGCCTGTCAGACTCGCCACCAGCACAGTAGACACACACACACACAGAGCTGGAGCCAGAGACTGTCTAGAGCTAGGTCACCAACAAACAATATCAGACACCATCTAAAAAAAAGAAAACAGAGACTGTAGCCTGAACAGAGGAACACACAAAAGCAGTCCTCAGCGGCAGTACTGACATATCACCACACCACTCAGACAGGGGGGGATCGAAGCTAAAGAGGAAAGGGAGTTTAAAACTGATGATGTGCGATGACAGGTTGATGGCAATGCATTATGTCTGAGTTCATGCATTTGCAGACAAGCATTACTTACTCTTCTATTGGCCCAAAAGTCCCTTCTTCCTACTCTATCATTGGTCTGTGCAGTTGGATTAGTAGCTAACACTGTAACTTAAGACCTCCATTTCAGAGGGATGGGTGAATTAGCACTTAATGGGTTAATCCTGTAGACTACCGTATACCGGGGTGTTTGGAAATAGCCACGGGATGGTTTTAAAACACTGTCAACACCGTTGAAAATATTTCTTTGAAGTTTTTCAATAAACTGTCATATTTGTAGCTACTTTTTAAGGAAATAGCTGCAGTCAACATGTGCAATATGTTAGGAGATAAAGCAGATCGCTTTCTTCATTTCACCTGTCACATTACTTTCCATTATGATGCTTACCATAGTTCCCCAGAACAGTTGAGTCAGTCACGTGTTTGTTTATGAATAGCACAACGGGAGAAAGCAGGAGTAGGCGAGTCCAACCTTGTATTGAATGTTTAGTGTTGTTTTTTCTTTTCTTCAATAGAGTGATCAGGGACGTGGCCACTATAGTTTTCCTTCACAGAAAATACACTACCGTTCAAAAGTTTGGGGTCACTTAGAAAAGTCCTTGTTTTTGATAGAAAAACACATTTTGTGACCATTAAAATCACATGAAATTGATCCGAATTGATCATGAGCTTACAATGAAACAGCAAAGTCGGTTTTTTTGCGAAACATTATGCATGACCATCGTATTTCTAATGTTTATCATAGGAAGAATGTAGCCAGCCACATTTGCTAATGTGAATTGTCATCCGGACGGAGAAGTGCAACTGAAGAACATTTGTCTGACGCCGAGCAGAAATGACAATAAGAACCATTTTAGATCTGCGTTTACAAAATGCAGCAAATATATTTCTTCTGCTTTTTATCTTTCCTGGGTAAAAAAACAAACAATTAAATGCTGCGTTAAGTTTAACTTGCTAGTTATCTAAATAAGTGGCTGAATGGTTAAGGGCTGGTAAGTAAGCATTTCACGGTAACAACAACACCTGTTGTATTCGGCGCATGTGACAAATAAAATGTGATTTTTGATTTGATTTGAATTAATAAGGTGACGGGGCGTCATACTGTGTTCACTTTCTGCTGTGTTTGAGAAGTCAAAGCCCTTTGGATGAGTTATCTATACAGCTGCCACTGCTATCTTTAGATTTCTTCTCTGAGCAGAGCAGGCAGGCCTGTTGCCCTAGCAACTCCAGACTCCACACAGACACAGCGTGTACACATGGTGCTCCAGAGCAGAATACTGTTTCTTCACACATGCATGCATCAAGACTTTGTTCAATTGCACAATACCTCTCGTTCACATTCGCTTGTAAATGTCCAAACTCAAAACAAATGACATTCGGTAGCTCCAATATGTATAACTCCATGAGCTGGATTGCCTGTCTTTGCAATTTGTATATTTTGTTTTGCGCTCGTTAGGATATTTAGCTAGCAGCCTCCGTGAAAATTCCATGAAAATTGTCTTCCTTGCATTTTTTGTCACCCCCTAGTGTGCTAAGCAGGTAATAGCGTAAATCCCAGGATGAGAGAAGGACGGTATGACCATATGAAAGTCTGGATACTGCTCCTAACATTGAACACAGTGGAGGAGTTATACAGCAGCTGAGGGTGTGTGTGTGTGTGCGTGTGTGCGTGTGTGTGTGTGTGTGTGTGTGTGGTTTTACTATCCTTGTGCGGAGCAGAAGTCCTCACAAGGATAGTAAAATGGGGAAATGACGGCAGTCCCCACAAGGAAAAATACCATTTCAGGCTTAGGGGTTAGGCTTTGGGTTAGGGTCGCAATTAGGGTTACGGTAAGAATTAAGGTTAGGGTTAGGGGTTAGGATTAGGGTTAGGAGTTAGGTTTAGTTTTAGGGTTAGGGGTTTAGGATTAAGCGTAGGGTTAGGGAAAATTGGATTTTGAATGGGAATACATTTGTTGGACCCCACAAGGATAGTAAAACAAACATGTGTGTATGTATGTGTGTGTGTGTTTTTTCTCTGAGTGAAGAAGCACTGCACCAATACTGCCTGTCTGCATCCCCCCTCTCCTCTACGCATGGGGGAGTACTGGGTGGGGGGGGGGGGGGGGGAGAGAGAGACAGCCATATACCTTCCTGACAGACAGCCCCAATCTACAAACTGGCTTATTACCATAATTACATTTACACTTCATCTAGAAACACATTGGAGCTTTAAGACCACTTGCACTCATAAAACATTGAGCAGGAAACACAAAATCAATGAGCAGGGTAACCATGGAAACAGACACACAGGCTCCACACGGTGCAGGGAGCCTGAGACTACAGTTTCCCAGTCCTGTATGTGTCGGTCTGTCCATCCCATTTAATCTCCGGTCTGGAGGTTTGGACAGAGATTCTCACTCCCTACTACTAAAGTATGTCCACTACAGCAGTCAAGGCGACTTCAGTATGCAGACCAGTCAAATGACTTCAGTATGCAGACCAGTCAAGGTTACACCATAGGACATTTACTACTGGAGGGCTTCCCAGAATTCAGCAGGTCATCTCTTGGGCACAGACTTTACATTGCAGCAACGCATCTTCTTCAGTCTTATGAGACAACTGGCCACTTGGTGAAATATCACTTAAGAATATCCCTTAAGAGGATTCACTGGAGTCAAATGTTGTTTCAATATGTCTTAACAGGCACTCAACCCTCTGCCCCATTGGTCCAGGGAGACAGAATGCAGCAGCAGACAGCAGTAGACAGTACAGGAGATGATGTCATCCCAATCTGCCGGCTCCCTCCCGACCTGCCTGGCTAAAATGGCTGTACCAGCGTAATCCCATTAGAGCTAATCCCAGCTCGATGCGTCTCTCCTGGGTACAGCTCCCTGCTCCGTACCCCTCCACCCCCTCTCTTTCAACTGCCATGCCTCTGTGAGGGGTAGGGTGGGGTGAGGACACACAGGGAGTCTAGGATGCCTCCACTAATTGAGATGTAGAGGTACAGCGACATCCGAGCACGCTGATTGGCTGTGTGAATGACTTGTGGGCCCTGAAAATGTGTGTAATCCAAACATCAGCTCTCATTATCATAGAGAGAAAATAGTGTTTTTGGCTAATCCTATCCAAGCGTGTCCTGGGACAGTTCCCATAGTGAGTGAGGGGTGATCGAGGTCATACACAGCACAGCACAGCACACACACGCTTGCCAGCCTTGTTACAGGTCCATTGTTTCACCGTATAAACCGGTCTATGGAGATCAGTAGCGGTGCATGGGCAAAGTCCCTGGGTTAGCCAGAATAAAAAGCCATATTACAACCTATGTGTTGTGATAATTGTGTTGTCTGCTCTATAGCCTGTTAGTTCAAACTGTATGCCTGGCGACCGTGCTATATAGGCCTAAGGCGGAGACCATAAGAAGACAGTGGCAGAATAAATTCAACCACACCTTTGTTTCATCACAAAACCGGAGAGCAACATCTGTCCGAATAAAGTCCACAAAGCATATTGCATGTAACAAACAGCATTGTCAAGCTAGTTAATGTTCCCGACATTTTCAGACCACTAAACAACTACTGATTTAGAACCACAGTTTACCGCAAGTCGCAAAGAAAACAGGAGCTGCCTCCACTATTCCAGCACCATTTCAACATCATCAAATCACCTCTTCTTAGTTTAATACAGCGACAACTAAAAGATACCAAAAACAATTTGTTCAACGTAAAGCTAAATATGATGTGGATGTCCATGGTTCTGATTTCTGTGTGTGTGTGTGTGTGTGTGTGTGTGTGTGCGCACGTTCGTGCAAGTACAAACATGTTGACTCACCCTACTTACCCAGTTAAAATGCACTTAAATCCATGTCTCAATTGTCTCAAAGCTTAAACATCCTTTAACCCGTCTCCTCCCCTTCATCTACACTGATTTGATGTGGATTTAACAAGTGGCATCCATAAGGGATCATCACTTTCACCTGGATTCACCTGGTCAGTCTATGTCATGGAAAGAGCAGGTGTTCCTATTGATTTGCATGTTACTCTATATACACTCTCTATAACCTAAAAAGCTTTGTCAGCTGTCCCCATAGGAGAACCCTTTGAAGAACCATTATTGGTTCCAGGTAGAAACCTTTTGGTTCCAGGTAAAAAAACTTTTGGGTTCAATGTAGAACCCTTTCCACTTGGAACCGAAAAGGGTTCTCCTATGGGGACAGCTGACGAACCCTTTCGGGAACCCTTTTATCTACGAGTGGAGAGCGCTGCAGCAGCTTCTACACACACAGCTGAAAGGTGAACGCATAGGACTGCATCTTCCCCCGTTGCTACGGCGACAGAGGATGTATGCTCGTTTGACAATGAACGGTTTGGTAGATATGTGGCCCATACAAATAAGGTCTAAATATTCCAGCGACACGTCTCACTATAACCTATTTTACGGCACACAGCTAGGCTCCTATTGTAATGCTCTGAGAAGACATCCATATGCGTAGCACATGAGCACAAATCTACCAATTGATCCATGCACTGCATGCCATACAGCACTTCTGCTTGAGGAAATGAATAGCAGTTATAATGGCACTAGAATCCGTTTTGTCCTGTTCTGGCCCCTGGCTGTTTCCCCTGGGAGTCTGCTAGATCAACATAGACATATTCCTCCACCACACTGACCTGTCGTTCAGAGAGAACCATGTGATTCAGCCATCATACATAAACCTGCCCCCAACCTTGCCCCCCCCCCCCCCCCTGCAATCACAAAGACTGGAAGGATCTCCCAATCAAATGATGTAACTGAGCAAGCAAACATTTTTATCTCAATTCATATGAATTAAACAATTCAGGGTTTTGTTGTTCTCTGACTGCAGGCGAGGCACACTGCAATTTGCAGACTGTATTTTGGTTACTGAATCTACATTATGAAGCCAGACAAAGAGGAAAAGAACAAAGCAATGGGATAGGTTCTAGGTCTCTAATTCTTGATGATCAACGTCCCTGTATTTCCTAAACAGAAACCAGTGACCAACAGAAAGTCCTGGCCAAGGACAGAGACAGCAAGGCTTCCACTAGGTGCCAACGTTGGTCTGAGACAAAACGAATAACCTCTTCAAAGGAAGAGAATCGGCAACAATGAGTCTGTTGACTGTAGCCTTTATGCAGTGTGACTGACTGGGGTCTTGAAAGCAGACTAGTTACAGCAGAGGCTGAGGCTGAACAGAGGCTGAGGCTAGGCAGAGGCTGAGCAGAGGGTGAGGCTGAGCAGAGGCTGAGCAGAGGGTGAGGCTGAGCAGAGGGTGAGGCTGAGCAGAGGCTGAGCAGAGGGTGAGGCTGAGCACAGGGTGAGGCTGAGCAGAGGCTGAGCAGAGGGTGAGGCTGAGCAGAGGCTGAGCAGAGGCTGAGCAGAGGGTGAGGCTGAGGGTGAGGCTGAGCTGAGGCTGAGCAGAGGCAGAGCAGAGGCTGAGCAGAGGGTGAGGCTGAGCAGAAGGTGAGGCTGAGCAGAGGCTGAGGCTGAGCAGAGGCAGAGCAGAGGCTGAGCAGAGGCAGAGCAGAGGCTGAGCAGAGGGTGAGGCTGAGCAGAGGCTGAGCAGAGGCAGAGCAGAGACTGAGCAGAGGGTGAGGCTGAGCAGAAGGTGAGGCTGAGCAGAGGGTGAGGCTGAGCAGAGGCAGAGCAGAGACTGAGCAGAGGGTGAGGCTGAGCAGAAGGTGAGGCTGAGCAGAGGGTGAGGCTGAGCAGAGGCAGAGGCTGAGCAGAGGCAGAGGCTGAGCAGAGGGTGAGGCTGAGCAGAGGGTGAGGCTGCCCAGAGAGACAGAGCCCGTGCTGCTGCAGCTCTTTCTTCTAATCCCCTCCCTGTTAAACGCTGCGAGCCGGAGAATGATTAGTCCTGTACTCGGCCTCTCAGGGGTGCCAAGGAGAAGCTGACATATGCTAAACGGATCCTTATCAGCTGCCACTCACAGGGTGTTTGAGCTGTGATTTCCATAAATCAGGAGGAAGTTGAGGAAGTGAGAGAGCTCACACTCTCCTGCTCTCATCTGCAACTCTCTCCCAGTACTGGAAAGGGATGCAGTGTTTGGAGGGGTAGGATGGGCTGGGATGGGGGTGGGGATGCTTTCCTCTAGGAATCTACCTCACAGCAATGTGGTCCCATGTGGCCCGCTGTGTCTAGCCGCTCTTTATAGAGTTGATCAAACAAACGTAAACTCAGTGTGTCCTTGAGGAATAAATTGGCCCATATTTATTGTGTGCGTTTTTGGAACACAAGGGGATGCTGAGAATCTGGAAAACACACACTAGAGGCAACATTCAAATGTGACTGAATCTGACAAAAGCGTGAACGCACGATCATCTTCACACGTCTTGGGACAGACGCGACAAAAGACAAGGCGACTGTAAACAAACCATCTTTTCTGAGAGTCGTCGTCTATGTCTAGAGGCCTTACCTGCAGCTGGATTGTGAAATGTCACAGTCCCTCAGAGCCATGGCTGTAGTTAAGAAAGGGCATTCCAGCTTGAGGGATATTCATATTGGAGAAGATGAGCATCATGTCTGAAAAGGTCAGGCCACCTTGTCATCTAGAGTCACCTAGCAACAGTATCCAGACAAGTGGTGGGGTGACACAAGACTCACTCTCGAGATGTTCCAATATTCATCTATTCATCTTCTATATGCAATACATATGTATGTTTATTTACATTTTACTTGCTATATTGTATTTACTTTGCCACCATGGCCTTTTTTGCATTTACCTCCCTTCTCACCTAATTTGCTCACATTGTATATAGACTTGTTTTTTTTTTACTGTATTATTGACTGTATGTTTGTTTTACTCCATGTGTAACTCTGTGTCGTTGTATGTGTCGAACTGCTTTGCTTTATCTTGGCCAGGTCGCAATTGTAAATGAGAACTTGTTCTCAACTTGCTTACCTGGTTAAATAAAGGTGAAATAAAAATAAATAAAAATTTGTCGACACAGAATTCATGTATGCTCTGTAGCACAGTACAGTATCCACAGTATTTACACTGCATAGTCTATGCCAATATGAAGTACAGTTAAGTGTGTCTGGGTTTTCAGCCCCCTAACTCTCTGATCTACAGAGAATGTCCTGCTGAGAGCCTGGCCACTCCCTCACTCCAGGTTCTCCCCGCCCCTCTGCCCCACAGAGCCCACCCCTAATCCTTGCTTTACCAGCTGTCAGGGCCACATGGCCCCCCAAAACTACCACCACAACCAGCACCAGCAGCCAAGCAGGGACCCCACAACTACAGCAACTGAATTATTCAAAGCTCTTTTCTTGAATGACACAATTCCAAACAATGGCTCGTAGTCTCAGATGCTTTACAATCTGATAGCAGTGGATTAGTGAGTAAAGTAATACAGTCAATGTGTGTATTCCTCTACACTACTTTTATCAACAACGACAAAAAATGGAGTGTCCTCGAGCCAATGGAAAAAACGCTATCATTTCTCTGAGGCAGTGAAAAACATGTGTTTTCATTCCAATATCCAGTCTAAAGAAATAGTGGAGTAACATGACCCAATTACCTAGTCCTAGGCCCAGACGCTTTGCCTTTTAAGGAATTAATTTTCACAGCCTTTTCGCAAAGTTGCTAGAAGCACGGCTAAGAGAAGGTGCTATAGATCACCCCCAAGAAGAGAGCTCATATACCGTAGCAGGAATGACACAAACGTCCGATAGTGTATCCTCATTCTGTGGTTGAATGTTGTGGATTTTTGTCGGTATGATAGGACTCATGTTATGCAAGCCAATAAGAACAACAGAAAATATATGCCTCCCTAATCGTTCAGATAGCAGCTAGGGGTATCACTTCCAGGTTTGACTGCTGAAAATGGGCGCTGTATTTAAAAAAAAAACTGATACTACAGAAAAAGGTCCATAATTGGACTATTAATTATAAGTCAGGACCAATGCCAAATGGTTTCAAATAAAAATTCACCTAGCCACAGTATAGAATTCCAATATATCTATACACATCAAGACATAGTTAACCACCTTTCTTACCATTTTCCTCTGAGAAACAAAGACTTCAGACATCAGACTAAAGCATTAGGATTTCATGCCAGATAATAGCTGAACACCAGTTCCTTGACTATGACCTTGGTTTTTGTGCCAGATCTGACAAGCAGCAGGAAACATTCCCCCCAATCCCCACTCTGGAATCTTCTTGTACAACCGCCACGGGGGTTTGTCTTGAATGCATTTATTCCCATATCTCTTTTGGCCCGGGAAATGAATGAATGAACAAATGATGAGCCCTGAGTTACCTCTTCTCTGCCTGGACGCCATCCTTACTGTTGCCCCGGGCAACCATGTTAATTCATCTCCATGCACGACTAAAGTAGAGCAATTACTGCATTTTGGCTGAGAGGTGAGATGGGTGGCTAATGTAATCAGGAAGAAGCACAGACATGGGAGGGATCTCACTCGTCTTACCAACACTTGAGACTCAGCGCGAATGTTAATGAGGACTCAAAAGAGCATCGCGTTGGAATCAATGATTAAACCGTCACTGATTACAGTCATTATCAGCGATCTGCTCCTATTTCCCCAGAAGAATCCGTCGGTGACAGTCAGATACATGCCTGCTTTTGTTACAGGATGCAGCTGTTTCATATGCATCCAGTGC
This sequence comes from Oncorhynchus nerka, assembly GCF_034236695.1. NCBI lineage: Eukaryota > Metazoa > Chordata > Actinopteri > Salmoniformes > Salmonidae > Oncorhynchus > Oncorhynchus nerka. Next base: position 53,912,840 of record NC_088405.1, read on the forward strand.
CCCTCGTCCACGTGTGTCATACTATCAAACTATCATACAAACACACACGTAGCTCAAATCGCTTAGCATAAGTCAAAAGGAACAACGCTAAACTTTGAGAGAACTTTGTTGGAGTTGTCTTGGGTATTTTCGGTCAGCGAGGACAGACAGATTTGGCTAATTGGTAGCCTGTGATACTATTGATCTGCCGGGAGCTGTACGCCGGACTGTGTTTGTGTGCGCAGCACAGGATCAACCAGCAGGCCGTCTCACCGCTGCTGTATTCTACAGGAGGAGAGGGGCGAGGTGCGACGGGGGACAAAAGAGGAATCTTCTAGCTACAGACCCAAGCAGCCATGCTTAAGTCATTTCGGGCAGCTCTTCAAAGAGCAATTGAACAACATCTCCAGATTCACGATATGATCTGCCTCAGCACACACGGCCCATGATATCGCGAAACAAAGCAAGAGCCATGTGAAATATTAAAGCCCCTGGAACATGGGATATACGCTGCAGCAGAGCAGAGTGCATGCTGTTTCTGCCGCTCTAGGCTTTCTCAGAGGAGAGTGTCGGGGGTAAGAGGAGCAGAGCGCCGTCCCCCTGGCGAGGAGAAGCGGAGCAGTGGGCGGGGCTGGCATGAAGGTGGAAAAGACACGACTCTTTTTTTTGTGTGTGTTTTTTTTTTTACAAAACCATACATGTGCATGTACTGTACAACGTCCAACTGAGTTAATATAAAATGGCATCAGGGATGTGAACAATAATAGGGAAAATGGGCAAAAAGAATACTTTGTCAAACAGTTTGGAACATGCAACAATGTTTAAGCTGTCTGCGATTTTACTGAGAGGATAAATCCTGTGCCTGATTTCAGGCAGAACCAGTACTTGACCATGCTCCCTGAGGCCAACCCCCACTCTACTCCCCCCTCTGCAGAGTCCTCACCGGGATCGATAGTGTGGGCTCTGAAGCCTGCGTAAAACAGGACAGTTTTATCCTCCCAAAAACACTGTATTTCCCTCACCACCGCCTGCAGTAGATAAAGCACTGTGCTACTTTTTCCTATTGATTGTGTGAAAGGTAATACTCTATGTGCTTTAGTCCTTAATGAAAAGTTAAGCAGAATGGATTACTACCTTTCTCAACCAGCCTAAATCACAACTAGGCTCCTAATCAACGCGTTTGTTTCAGTTATTTGAATTGAAAGGAAGGGCTTTGTAAGCAAATTCATTTCTTATTCCGCCGGTCATTTCTTTGCCAGGGATTATTCTGGGAATAGATCTGCTGCACTACTAAAGACAAAGACAGATTGATGTAATCCCTCCAGATCTCTGACGAAGTTAATATGAAGATGGTGAAAAACAATGTGAATAGTCATAATGTCTCTCTCTCTCTCTCTCTCTCTTTCTCTCTCTTTCTCTCTCTCGCTGATTCCCTGACCTGTCAATGTTTTTAATTTGCTGTTTTATACTCTCGATGGTTTTTACTAGATTACCCGTAGTTTTTCATGTTGTCTGTCTGTAATTGTTCTGTAATGACTTGGTGCTGCCTATCTTGGCCAGGGCTGTCACGGCTGGCTAGGTGTGTAAGCGAGGAATCAGGCGCAGAGAGCAGAGAGGCCCAGGCTCAAATACGGCACCAAAATGAAATGTCCGACACGCAGGGCGCAAACACTGACCAACCCAAACCAACAAGGTTCAGAGCACAAACAACACCAACGAATACAACGTGAACATCAAACTAATCCCGCACAACAAAGGGGCGTGTTCCATACGCTAAAATAGGGAAGAGAATCAAACACACACAAACTAGGACCAGGTGTAACAAATGAGACAAAACTAACAGAAAAGAAAAAGGGATCGGTGGCGGCTAGTAGGCCAGTGACGACGACCGCCGAGCGCCACCCGAACAGGCGGGGGAGCCAACTTCGGCGGGAGTCGTGACAAGGGCGCTCTTGAAAAAGAGATTTTAATCTCAATGTGCCCTTCCTGGTTAAATAAAGGTTAAATAAATAAAAGGCCTATATTGATATGTCATATTTTCTACAGGGGGCAAAAAAAACGTATGACTTATTGAACACTGATTCCATGTCCCATTTATGTCCGACACAGAATACAGATCAGGGAACAACTGAAGGGGAGGACTGGTGGCCAATTAGGTGGTCAGTAACACTGTATACTTCTCCTCTGATTCCATGTCCCATTTATGTCCGACACAGAACACAGATCAGGGAACAACTGAAGGGGAGGACTGGTGGCCAATAAGGTGGTCAGTAACACTGTATACTTCTCCTCTGATGCCATGTCCCATTTATGTCCGACACAGAACACAGATCAGGGAACAACTGAAGGGGAGGACTGGTGGCCAATAAGGTGGTCAGTAACACTGTATACTTCTCCTCTGATTCCATGTCCCATTTATGTCCGACACAGAATACAGATCAGGGAACAACTGAAGGGGAGGACTGGTGGCCAATAAGGTGGTCAGTAACACTGTATACTTCTCCTCTGATTCCATGTCCCATTTATGTCCGACACAGAATACAGATCAGGGAACAACTGAAGGGGAGGACTGGTGGCCAATAAGGTGGTCAGTAACACTGTATACTTCTCCTCTGATTCCATGTCCCATTTATGTCCGACACAGAATACAGATCAGGGAACAACTGAAGTGGAGGACTGGTGGCCAATAAGGTGGTCAGTAACACTGTATACTTCTCCTCTGATGCCATGTGGCTTTGAGACATGTTTTAATGTCAGAACCTAATCCAGACCCGGGCATTAAAGATGATTTCATATTACTGTACACCAGCCTTCTCTGGGGGGGGAAACCAGTCAGCTCTCTGACAACTGAAAGAGATTTTTGGTCCCGGAGCGTTTGGGAAGGGTTCAGGCGTGTCAGCAAAGCAGCATTCAGGACACTTTGACCAAAACTAACTTTTTACAATAGCATTTGTTCCAATATATCATCAGTTTACAGGTAGTGTCCCAATATTAGGATATTTGGGAAAATATAGCTATGAAAGGATGGTGGCTCCTTTCACAATGGAACAGATACACTACCGTTCAAAAGTTTGGGGTCACTTAGAAATGTCTTTGTTTTTGAAAGAAAAGCACATTTTCTGTCCATTAAAATAACATCACATCGATCAGAAATACAGTGTAGACATTGTTAATATTGTGGCTGGAAATGGCAGATTATTTTATGGAATATCTACATAGGTGTACAGAGGCCCATTATCAGCAACCATCACTCCTGTGATCCAATGGCACGTTGTGTTAGCTAATCCAAGTTGATCATTTGAAAAGCCTAATTGATCATTAGAAAACCCTTTTGCAATTATGTTAGCACAGCTGAAAACTGTTGTGCTGATTAAAGAAGCAATAAAACTGGCCTTCTTTAGACTAGTTGAGTATCTGGAGCATCAGCATTTGTGGGTTCGATTACATGCTCAAAATGGCCAGAAACAAAAAACTTTATTCTGAAACTCGTCAGTCTATTCATGTTCTGAGAAATGAAGGCTAATTCCATGCGAGAAATTGCCAAGAAACTGAAGATCTCGTACAACGCTGTGTACTACTCCCTTCACAGAACAGCGCAAGAGGAGTGGGAGGCCCTGGTGCACAACTGAGCAAGAGGACAAGTATATTAGTGTCTACTTTGAGTAACAGATGCCTCATAAGTCCTCAACTGGCAGCTTCATTAAATAGTACCTGCAAAACACCAGTCTCAACGTAAACAGTGAAGAGGTGACTCCGGGATGCTGGCCTTCTAGACAGGTTTGCAAAGAAAAATCCATCTCTCAGACTAGCAAATAAAAACAAAAGATTAAGATGGGCAAAAGAACACAGACACTGGACAGAGGAAGACTGGAAAAAAGTGTTATGGACAAACAAATCTAAGTTTGAGGTGTTGTATATTGTATATTTTTTGTATTGTATATTTTGTTATTGTATATTTACCATTGTTCCGTTTTTTTCAGTGTGTCACACACTTAGGTTCTTTGTGGCACCTTTTTAAGTTGAAAATGATAACATCCGAATACCATAACATAAAGTGGGACATTTGAACAGGGTAAAAGGGATCTTGAAGAAGGAAGACTTATCACTCCATTTTGCAACGCCATGACATACCCTGTGGCCGGCGCTTAATTGGAGCCAATGACACAATGACCCAAAGCACAGCTCCAAACTATGCAAGAACTATTTATGGAAGAAGCAGTCAGCTGGTATTCTGTCTGTAATGGAGTGGCCAGCACAGTCACCGGATCTCAACCCTATTGAGCTGTTGTGGGAGCAGCTTGACCGTATGGTACGTAAAGAAGTGCCCATCAAGCCAATCTAACTTGTGGGAGGTGCTTCAGGAAGCATGGGGTGAAATCTCTTCAGATTACCTCAACAAACTGACAACTAGAATGCCAAAGGTCTGCAAGGCTGTAATGGCTGCAAATGGAGGATTCTTTGACGAAAGCAAAGTTTGAAGGACACAATTATTATTTCAATTAAAAAACATGATTTATAATCTTGTCAACGTCTTGACTATACTTCCTATTCATTTTGCAACTTTTTTCATGTCATTTTTCAGGGAAAACAAGGATATTTCTAAGTGACCCCAAACGTTTGAACGGTAGTCTATGTGTACCTTGTTTTAGAACCTGCTCTCTGCTCCATAAACCCTCCAAACAGCCAGCTGAAAAGACCTACTTTTGAATTATAAATGCCCTTATCTATCCCAGCAGTCATTTGTGTATTTTCCAGGGGAAGCTGGCGAGTAGGCCTGTGATATTTTGGTGCGACCGGCGCTTCGAAGCCAGAGAAGAAGAGGAAGTGAATCGGCGGGTTTGGTGGGTTTGGGGATAAGACAGGCCCATGGACGGGAAGGATTAGCAGGATTTAGAGGCAGCATCGTGGGTGTGCAGCTCACGTCACATAATATACTGTTTCTATCTTAGCCGCTGTTCTGAAATGTTATGAGAATCCGTCAAAGCAGAGATGATGACTTTGTGGAAGCTCCACGGGTCATACACACCATAGGTTACTTTGACGTCAGAGGTAAATACAACAGTTCTCTGGCTTAATGACTATTTCATACCGTATGGGATCTTTTGGCGCTTCTGTAATAAGGGTGGCACACCTATGACAAAAGGTCAACTAGGTCTCCAAATAAGACAATGACAAGTAATATCGAGACAACAACTTTGGTGAATCAAAAGTGTTGACCAGCTCTGTTGACAGCGCATTGCTACAACGTGTACTGTAAGGGACGGGACTCTGTGGTAAATACGACAAACATATTCTGAAATTCCCATAAGCGGCGAGCTCGATTCAATGAGGTTCAAAGGAAAATAAGGACGCTCCGACATGGATACAGTGCGTTGGTTTTTGAAATGAAAGGCCACTAGAGTAAGGGATGAGAGAAACAAGCCTGGGTACATTCAGCAAACAGACAGTAAACAGAGCAGGGGGACAAAACCTGGCATGCAGCTAATCAGCAGATACAGTCTCCACATATTGTTGGGGAGAATGGTAAGTGCCACTGGATCGTCGGCTCACAGGCTCGTTGTGGTGGGTTTAGTGCCGTATTAACCATGTTTTTTAGCCGGCTCTCTGGGCGGTTTCTCCCCTGATCCCAGTGTGCAAAGTTGGGCCAACTACTCTAAGTAGAGCACCCTACTTAGTGGGAAAGTTACTATCACTTCCCTCTCAATCAGACATATGAGCCCTTATGTTGGTGAAACACACTAGATTATTCATTACTGCAATGACAGCTGACACGAAGAAAGGTGCGCAGGCACGCACACACACGCACACACACTTCGTACGTACGCACACACACACACACACACACACACACACACACACACACACAGAGTAATCACTGATCAGGGAGCATTGAGGTGGATATTGGACCTTCTCTTTTTGTCAGCTTGTAATCGGATAAGGCTGACTGAGGATCCTCTTGCTGGTGAGGTAAAATGAACTCCTCTGCTTTTCTCTACATAGAGGTGAAGAGTGGCAGTAGTCCAGAACCTGGGGGGGGGGGGTGGGGGGGGGGGGTGCAAGAGACAAACCTAAGTGCCTTCAAATGGTTTCCCAGGTCATGAGACTTCTAGTCTATTCTCCCCTAACTTGCGTAAAGCATTATTTTCTTTCCTAACTGTGTTATCTATCAAATCGAAAAAAGTCTAGAGGAGATTTCCTGATTTCCGTGCTGCTCGCCTCTTCCATATAAGGACACGTAGGTCCTAAGGAGTGGCCGCAATCATCACAGAGTCGGGGACAGGAGAGAACTGTTGAGTGCAGAGGGACCAGGGGCGAAGGAAGGAGACTACGATGCGTAATTACAACATCCTTAGATCTAGTGTTTCACAACCATGGCCTTTGGACCCACACTCACAGAAACAAACCATGCTCAAATCATTACATTATCATTACTATCTGTTCACTGGTCAGATGATACAACATCAACATGAACCTTTCTTCCTTAAGCACCCACCAGCTAACTGTTAAATGAGGAGATCCCTGCCTGTAAAAGCCCATAATCACCCTGTAACAGATCTTCGATTGGCCCATGCTTGGTGCTTACAACGGTGTTGAGGGTAGCAGTCAAACAGAAGGGGCAGCCAGATCTTCAAAGTCCTGGGGGCCAGCTGGTGCCTGATGCTCCCGGAGGCCCCCAGGGTCATACATCACAGCCGTGATGCCACTAATGGGCCGCAAATGCTTCTGTGGTTCCACCGTGCACACACTGCTGCATCCATGCTATCTCCATGGAGATGGTCAGGCTGGCCATGTGACTCTGACGGATGTGGCTCTGCTGTTATTGGATTTATTCTGCTCATCCGCCCCAGGTTGTGGTCACTTGTTGATGCGGGCTAGATATGGAGGGGTCGGGCTATGCACCGGATGACTGCTGCAATGTCTGCTCAGTCAGGATGCATTATAACGTGAGCCACGCCCCTTGGTCCGCTCATCCATTTCTCTCTCGCTCAAATCCTGTACCAGCGGGCTGGGTCACATGGAGGGGGGGGGGGGCGACAGGGGGGTGAGGAGGAGCTCCTGTAGGTAGCGAGGGCAGCATGTACAGAATGTAAAGAGCGCGCTCAGCATATTCCGCTGACGCAGCCATTTGCCAGGGATACCGAGTCCATCACTGCGGAGTAAATTGCCATGACAACCGCCTCCTCTAGCATGCCTCGCCAAACAGCCCCTGAACGGAGGAGCATGCAGACAGAAAAAACATTGGAATCACCAGAGAAAGGCTGCTTTTGACGTGTTCAACCTGGGAACGTTTCAAACGTGAAGCATACCTAAATCACACAATCGTGTGAATGTCCACTGTGATTCACTG